>NC_134380.1:3636363-3939393 GCF_035582795.1 Mycteria americana | reverse complement strand
TTTCAAACCAACACTGGGCTATGGTACGACGCAGAGCCCTGTGAGACCCCCAAGCCTTGCCGTGTTTACCCCAGTGCGTTTGGGAGGTAGGCTGTGGGCAGGTTACCTGGTCTCTGCTGACAACACAGGCTGTAGTAACCAATTCCTGTGGACCAGATGTGAAATGGTGTAAAAAGCTGCACAGAATGGTGTTTGACACCTGCTAGTGATGGGGAGGCACCGGTGCTGTGTTTCTAAGGTGATTAACAGCTCTGGTGTCACACATCCTTCTGCTGCCGGTGCCGCGCTCTGTGTCACACCCCACGGCCCGGTCTGGCTCTGCCGTCCTTTCCAATGAGCTCCACCACTCTTGTTGGAGCTGGGCTCCTGCCATCCCTCGTGTCTGCTCCAGAAATGAGGGTGTAAAAGTGTAGGAGTTGGGCCTGCCTCCATCTCCAGTGAAGGGCTGGAGCAGAGCAAAGATAACGGCTGTGATCGTGATGCCCATCCTCTGCACCAAGTGGAGATCACCTAGTTTGGGTCTAAGCTTGGATTTACACTCTGCAAAGTGAAAGAAGGAAAAAATTGTGCTCCTGTTGCTGCATGGGCTCTCTGGTGTTGGGAAGCATGCTCGGTGCTGGAGAGTTACCCTTCAAGGAGCCTTTCAGCAAATTTCAGATTTGAGTGAGGGGAAGGAGACTTCCAAGAAGCATGGCCAAAAAGAAAAAAAAAAAAAAAAAGAAAAAAAGGCGAGAGAAATATTTTCTTTGAGATTCTGCTTTGAGAGACTGGGGGTTATCTGGGTTTGGAACATTTAAATTAAGGGAGAAGTCAAAGAAACAGAAGACGTCACCAGGCCATTTTGATGCAAGGCGATTTCTTAACACGCAGAGATCACTCCTGACTTTAGGAGATTTACCCGTACTTAGCTTAAAGGCTGGAATTGGAAAAACCAGCAGAGTGCTCAGGTTTCTTACCAGGGGGTTTGGTTTTCAACCCCCATGTTTGGCAGGAGATGCATTTTACTGGTCTTACACAACCCGATCTTTCCAGTCCCTCTGCTGAGCTTTCCATCACACGCAGTCCCCTGCTCCCCTCCTCCTGCCGTGCCTGATGCCTGTGTTACTCAATTTGGAGACCTCAGGCACACAGGGATCTATAATTCAATCCTATTTCCAGTTCTTGGTGGACTCTTCGAGGTCTTTTCCTTCAAGGGCTCCTTGCATGGGAGTCTCAAACAGGTTGCTCCATGTTTCTGGCGCTGCTGACTGCTGTGTCCCCTGCCAGCCTTGCCCCTTGTCACCAGCCCGCTGGTATTTTTGGGCTGCCTGGAACAACACATCAATGCCCTGGAAAGCAGCGGGAAAACAGCAAAAATCATGTTGAGCTTTATTTTTCTTTCTTGTTTTGACAACCTCTGGCAAGAATCTAGATGAAAACAGAGGGACCACAGGAATGATTGAGGAGGGATTTTTCTGTGTGGTGTTTTTTTAAGATAGGATTTGCCAGGAAAGCCACCCACCTGTTCAGACAAGGCCTCAATTGTGGTAGACAGTGGTGAACAACCGAGTATCTGTGTTCCCCTCCAAGAGCCGCAATTCTGGGTTATTTTTAGCAGATTTGCACACCTCTGTTTATTTGCTCTCCCTGGTGCACATTCCTCAGGCCCTCTGACTTCCTCCGTAACATGGCCGAAGCCGGAGGCAGAGAGGAGCTTTCTGCAAGTTTAGCTATTAGCTAATGGGACTATAGCTAATTAGCAATAGCTAATTATCTATTTAGCTATTGCTAATGGGAAAGGACTGAGATACTGAGTTTTAGCCCAGTACCCGTTCAATATAAATCACAGTTGTGGGCTTTGCCTCTGGGGGTCCCTGAGAGTCATCCCCTTTCACAGCGACGATGCCCCGCCACCTCTCCCGTGCCTGTCTGGATGTTTTTGGAGCTTATAGGGGCTGTATCTTCATCTGCTTTTCATTTCCCTGGATGCTGCTGGGCTATCAGCTTGTTTTGTTCTTAATGGCAAATTGATGCTCCGCACAGCCTCCAAGACAAGGGAGGTGTTTAGTCTGCTGTGGGTTTTTTCTCTGCTCATAAAATAAGGGAGAGAGTAACTGATGTCTTGGGGGTGAAGTGATTTATCAGTGCAGAAAATCAGACTGATCTGAAGGAATCTCATTAGATGTGGATGAGTCCTTAAGTGGTAAAAATAATCAGTCAGCTGCATAAAACAAAATGCTCGTGAACTTGAGCATTGCTGTCAGAGCCTGGCTATCAGTGTGGCCTCCTTACCACAGTCCCCGAGAGCCTCATCGATGCTGGTGTGCATCTTCTCAACACGCCTGTGAAATAGGAAAGGGATTTCTTATCATTGTCATTGGAAAGAGCTGAGAAGCGGAAAGATCACCGCCTGTCTGCCCTGCGGGACAGGTCGGGCTCCCAGGGCCACCCTGGATCCCACAGTTGTGGCTTAGCCTCTGTGACCTGCCCAAGGTCACGCAGGAAAGTCCATCGCAAAGCGCAGACTTTCAGTGTAGGAATACTTAATCCTCAGAAACCATCCTCCCATTTCTTTCCTTTTACTGCAGTTACTGTTGACTTGCTCCTTGGGTGGGTCTTTGCTCTTTATCTCTGTGCTTGGGACATCATTACTCGTTTGCACAGGTAGGAAGGCTGCTGGACAACTCTCTCTCCTTTCATTCTGCATTTTTTTCTCTGGGTTTGCGTTAACCCTTGATCTAATGCATTTTCAATGTGAGCCTGCATTCCTTACTCCTTATGTTGAGATCTTAGGCCATTGCAGCATGGTCACTTGGGAAGCTTTAGCGGTTTGAGGATCAGCTTTGAAATATTTAGACTCATGAACCACAGCAAAACTGGCTCAGCCCTTCCCTGCTTCCATCAGAGCCAGCTCCACTCAGCTACAGGAACACCGCACATGGCCTGGGTCAGGCATGACTAAAACCAATGGGACTTTTGTTAGGGATTTCCTTGGTGGCCTGAAACCTGTAATGATTCTGCTGCTGTCAGAGCTGCTCTTTAGGAGACGCGTCCGTTGGCAACCCCGCAGCTTAATGTTGGCTGATGTTAAGGAGGATCTTAGAAACTGATGTCTGGGCGAGTCTACATAATATTAGTCTCTGAGTCACTCTGCACATCTCTGACTCAATACCTGAGCTGAAATTTCCCGTCTCGTTTGCTGCTGTGCCACGCGGTTGTCTGGGGTGGTACCTACGCCTGGCAGCCGGGTTGGAGTGGTGCATACTGCGAATCTGAGTGTGTGATGGACAAACTCCAAAGTGCTTTGGGATATAGTTAGGGTGTAGACCGGCTGCCTAGGCTCAGCTTTGTTTGCAGGAAGGTTATAGGATTGCTGAGATGTTTCTATTGGAAATGTAGTACAGTTACACTGGCTGTAGCATATGGCTTTGTGAGTGGGAATACACAGGGAAGAGAACCAGGTCCTGGTAGAGCACCTCACTTGTTTCTTGTCCTCCTACCTGAGGCAAAAGCAGCTTTTTCTGGGCTGACTGAGTCCTCAGCAGATTTTGCATGTGGATGGAGACATCCACTCGTGTTGTACTTGGAGCCTGTTGTCTGTTTTCACAGAGGAGCTGATGACCTCTCCCATCTGTTCTAACTGTTGGGTGGTGATTACTTGGTGATTCAAGGCACAGTATCAGTATCTAAACAACGAAATGACGACAGTGATCCTGAGAGTGCTGGGATTAGCAGCGTCTCTCCTCTCCTGCCACCTACCACTTGCAGTCTCACAGCAGTGGAGCTGGAAACAATAGGAGCAAATTCCCTATACTGCTTTAATATGGTTTGGCCATGAAACTATGTACACTCTAACCAGCTTGCTGTATGTTAAACAAACAGGGAGACTCCTCGTTGTAGTGAAAGCAGAACCATTAATAATGTTGTTTATAATGTGCTTATTTGCTGATTTGGAGGTCAAGCATGTTTGACATTCCCACTGCTCAAAGGGGGCTCGCTTAGCAAGGACCTCTGCTTTGCATCGCACACATCTCCTTTTTTTGCAAACCACATCTACATTTTCCTGAGAAATGTTTACGGTTTGGAGGTCACTGACATAATTTTAAACATCTGCTCAGCTCAGAAAGGGAGAGATTGTAATTGTTTTTGCCATGGCCCTCTTAAGGCTCAGTTATTTCTTTCATGCGCTGTGATTCATGTGTCACACTCTTGCTTACTTCAAGCATCTTGAAATGCGCAAACAGCAATTACTTCAGAGCCAGCAAAAGCAAACAGCTCAGCACCTGCCGCTTGCACACTGTCGCTGCAACTTTAAAGCAGACTCTTGAAATTAATTTTTCATGCGTGGCGGAAGCCTAGCCTTGATAGTGCAGGGGAAGGAGGCTTTGCCTTCGGCCTCCTGTGTCAAGCAAGCAAGGAGGATCTGGATGCACACTGCCTAACTTCGTACCTGCTTTGAAAGGACCAGCCGGGAGGCTGGTCACCCAGCAGGCGTTGTCTGTGCTGGCCATTGGTCCTATGGAGGTCTTCCACCATTTTATCAATAATGGAGACACCTTTCAATAGCTGGAGTGTGGTTATAGCAAGAGCCCTGGTCTGTGCTGGTGGTTTGATTGCTGGCTTGTCTCTGTGTGATGAGGTTGAGGGTGGCTGCAACTTTGTCCTGGCTCAGCAGCACTGTGGATCAATAAGAAGAGATGGAACTTGTTCAAAGCTTTGCTTTCTTATGTTGCTCCAGGAGCTGACAGCTGGGGTATCTTCTGAAAACTGTGGCTGAGCTAAAAGTATTAAAAATATGCCTTTCTCTGATTTTTGTGTACTGTGCTTAACATTCCTTTATAGCGCTCTGTCTGCTAAACGGGACTGTCTGTCTGCTAAACGGGACTGTCTTACCATTCAAAGCCTGAAATGGAGGTAGAGTCTGATGTGATGATGTCTCTGGAAAATGGCTGATGACAATGACACGATGAGTGATATACAGAAGTAGTTTCTATTTTTTGAAAATAACCCATTTCTCTGCAAAGCACACCATTAGACAAACAAGGCAAGGGAAGCGGATGCATTATCAATCTATGAAACAAACTGGGCTGCTTTTCAAATATGAAAGAGATACCCAAGGGCTGCCAAAATGCGTTTTGGTGAGGAAAGCAAGACGACAAACTGCTTTTACTGTAGAGAGGACAGGCCAGGATTCAGGGTTGTGCATCCACCACTTCTAGAGAGAAGGACACTAGTTTGTGTCGCAACATTTCTATAACGAGCAAGTATGCGCCCCTGTCCCAAAGGAAGGAACAAGTCCCTGTGGGATTACACCAAAACGCAAGTTTAGGTTTCGGTGTCCTTTGGAAATCTGGCCCTTCTTTTGGATCCTGCCCTCTTAAATTCCAGCTATAAAGTTTGCCTTTGGAAATGTCTTTGTAGAAGTGGGCATGGAGTTGTTGGTCAGCCCATGCATATGTGCTGGCTGGGCAGGGTGACCAGCTTTGTCTGCCTTTCCTGCCGTGCCAGGATCCAGGGTCTCTCTTCCTTTTTACCCAGGTGCTGATTTCTCAGAAAACATGTGGGGACTCAGTCTTGGAGACTTGCACCCATGTCTTGCATGTGCCTGGTCCCGGCCAACTGCATACAAACCTCTTTGGGGGTGTGGAGACTTGCAGTGAGTGTGATCACAGAAGACTTGTTTCTTTACAAAACTTAGCTAAAGTTCTAAATAGTATTTTAACTTTATTTTAAACCTAGTTCCCTAAGGAGAAAAGGATGGTGTGCTCATATGGGGCTGTGTATATGTGTGTGTGTTTGTGTTTATCCATCCACATGCACTCCTGCATGCTAGTTTTTGGACGCCTGGGTCAATTTTAGCAAAATCTGACGTTTTGATAGTGGTCTCAAAGATTTTTAAACCTCTAAAATTGTGTGGAAATAAGCAGCTCAAAAGAGAAAAGCATTTATTTTTATTAATAGCTGCAGTGAGGAGAAGACTGACATCTAAGCTCAACCCTTAGTAGACAGCAGAGAATCCACACAGGGGAATGCTATAAATGCTGCAACCACAGAAAGAGTTTCAATCACAGCACATCCTTTATTGTGCACCAGAGAATCCAACCGCAATGCAGAAATCCCCAGGAAACTACCCTGTGTTATTTCTGTTGCTTATAGAAAAACCTCATCTGGTCTATTTGTTTGTTTATTTGTGTTTTGGTTTTTTTATTTTATGGGGAAGCCACAGGGCATGATATTTTAAATTAGTATTCTATTGCTATAGGAAATGGTGAGAAAGGTCACAGAAATATCCCTCGCTTGGCAACGAAAGACTTTCAAAACCACGTCCAGGCTGCGCTCTGCGGAGTGGGGCGTTGAAGATGTGCTGAAACAAGGCGTGGGAACGTGGAGCAGTGCACGGGGCAGCCCTCCTGGGAGGCGACGGGAGTATTCGGGAGGTTACTGTGGCCTGCCAGCACCAAGCTGCCCTGGGTACCTCTCCCCGGCCTCGCGCTCAGATGCTGGGCTTGCTGCCGTGCTGCTGCCATTCCTGCGGCGGTCCTGTGCTAAAGGTAAACAGAGGCTGTAAGAATAGAGGATCTGAAGAGGGGCCAGCTTTTCATACGGTATCTATGCTGGGATTCATCTCACCAAACTGTAGCTGTCTACAAAATATCCAAGGCTAAGCTATTTGCCGTAAGATCTCTTTCTAATCAGAATAAATAGGCAAAAATAGAGTAACCCCTCCCTCCAGAGGTACCTCATTCTAAGGTATCAGGGGGTCCATCCTCTGGGGGTGATTGCTTCTTGCCATGGACTTCAACAGAGCGCAGGGTGACCTGTTTAGATTTGATCTCCCTTGTAGACACCCTGTTAAGGGCAGGTGAATCCCGCTCAAGCTGGTCTAGTCCACAGTGCTGGCTTCCACAACAGAAGTGTTATAGTGCAGGGTTTCAGTCTATCTCTACCAGCAAGCTCAGCTTGAGACTGAGATCGAGGTGATGAGCTGATTTTGGGGTTAGGATGCTGCTAGACGGATCCTAAATCTGATCTGCCTCTGAAAATAAAGCGCAAATGACTTCTTCCATGGAACTCGTGACTAGGGCAAGCACCAGGGGAGCGTGCTCTGAGGATGTTCATGTCCTTTTGCTCAGTAAGGGAGATTTACAGATGTGCTCGGTGTTGGCTGACTAGTACCTGTGAACATCTTTGCACTCTTTATAGTGGCAACAAAGAGCAGAAATTAGAGGAGACTTTGGAAATCCTAACTGGAAAGGGCTTTTCTGGTTATGTTGACAAATAACGATGTATGTAATTTTTTTTCCTTCTTTGCTCTCTATTTGCTGATGTTCTCAGCGTGATGGGGAGGCAGCTAAACTGCTGTCACTAATCAAGCCCAGCTGATTTTTGCAAACAAAGTTTCTGCTTGGACTTACAATGCTTTGCTTGTGATTATATTAAGAGAACATGGCAGCCTCTAATTCTCCTTTTGCCATTCCTATCTGTAGCTGTATATCCAAGTGTGGGGGTGTGTGACCATATGTACACTCACTCTTTTATGGGTACTTTGCCCTCTTTTCACTCTTTCTATTATTACTGCAGGCTGTAAAACTTATGAAACTTGAAGACAGAAGCCAGCAATTTGGCCTGTTCTAGGCAGAGATGCTCTTTCTATGTGGGGACTGGGGTGTTGGAAAGACTGACACTTGTTTTTGTCGTAAAAACTGCTTTTGCTAACTCCAGACTGGCTTAGTAATACCTCCGCAAGATCCTTGGAGGTTCCAAATACCCTTTTGCTATGCTGTCTGCAATTGTTTATTTTATGGTGTCGACTACTTTGTATTGTTAGGACATTGTTGCAGGCCAATATTTTACTTGGCAAAAATATTTGAGTCACAAGCTCAGTCTCTCAAAATTTCCCACTGTGAGTGATCAGCAAAACCTAAGCATGCTCTTACATCTGCAAAGGACTTGTGGGTAAAAGAGGGGGATTAGCAAAGAGGTGATCTCAGCCGCTTGCACTCTGCATGCAGCATATGGGGTAATTTAACAATCATAATTGAAGTGCTGCACGATGATGCTTTTGACTCCTCCCCCGTGTCTGCAGCTGCGAAGTGCTAAAGCACGCCGCTCTCTGCTTTATTGGAGGCTGGAGGCCAAAGCCAGTTGAAAATTTGAAATTCAAACTTATCCTTTATTGAATTTGTCATCCCTGAGGTGTGAACGCACACCCTTGTGTGTACACACGCACACAGAGGCTCACAAACAGCAACTTACTATTTTAGGGACAGAGATGGGTGGAGAGCTGTGGGTTTGGTCTTGTGAAGCTTCTCTTATTAAAAAGTATTGAAACTCTCATCTGAAACGTGATGAGCCAGGTTCTCATGGCAGGTAGAGGAATGTGTGGTGCAAATTTGGAGGGGATTTGCTGAATGCTGAGATGTCTCAGTCTTGATGTCTCATCACTGTACCCTTATTTACAGTTTGATGTTGGAGCAATTATTGCTCTATTTTTATTGAAGCAATGGAATATATTTTTTTTGCTGTCAGGCTGTTGCATCTGTTTGCTCTGGATGAGCCTTGTACCGATTGTTTTACAGAGAAGCCACCATGTCTTGCTGAATTGGAGCACAAACCTATTGCAATGAGTGGCAAGGCAGAGCATACTGGTAGCCTAAACCCTAGTCGCAGGAAAGCCCTGTCCACCCCAAAGCAGGCTACGTTCCTCATAACACTCCTGCTTGTGAGGAGCGCAAACGGGCAAATCTCCTCCAGCTTCTTGGCTCCCCAAGAGCTTCTTCCCCAGTAAATGGCTTTTTCTGTCTTTCCAAACCGGCTCACCACCAGCAGCGATATCAGTGATGGCACTGGGACAAGGTGCCTCTGCATCCTAGTTTGGATGGTCCTCTGGCCATAGCAGGTCTCGCAGATTTAACGGGGCTTGGCTAGGTAGCTGTGCCTAAAGGCTTGAGGACTGGAGACGGAACCAATCACTGGCGGATGAATCCTAATTATGTAGGAATGAACCACTGCAGCTCAGTTTTGTTAGTCAGAAGCAGGATCTAAGCCTGGATTGCCTGAGCAGCGGAGAGTGGGTTGTGTTTCATCCCAGGAGAATTTTGAGGGTTATTTTGGCAGAGCACAATGGAAAAAGCATGGACCTTCGCAACTCTCGGCTGTGTGGATGACAAAGTTTGCCTTCTGGCCCGCCAGGCCTTTTCGCCTTCATTAGCACAAACTTAGTTTGGAACCTTTTTTTTTTTCCCCCTGTTCCTTTCTTTCATTCTCCTTCTAGCTGGTCTTTGTCCCTGAAGCCCACACTAATGGGAGCATCCAGCAGATAAGAAAATGGTGCAAGTCATATTTTGTATCATCTATGGTTAGAACTTTAGTGCTGCAAGGTCAGCTTTAAATTATCCCTGGAGGGTTGGTTGTGTTTTATAAGCTGGATGGCTTGGCTCACAGCTGTTTGATTTTTCCAAATAGTATAAATCTATAGACATTTGCCTTTGGCGCAAAAAACCTCCCCACTTCGAAGTCAAGAATAATTATTTTCCCAGAGCCAAGGTCAGCAGCTGGAGTCAAATAATGGGATGAAAAAAGCCACTCTTGTTGCTTTTCACATGGTTTTTTTTAAAAGTAATTTTTAAGAGTAATTTCAGTGCATTAGCATCTCTCCCTTGCTCCCATGGCAGCCCAGGCAGAGTTCCTTAACCCAGGTACAGCTCCCAGGATTCTCCAACAGGGCAGTAATTTTCTCTAAAGATGAATGCCACTCATGTCATAACCTGGAAAATCACCCCCACCTTCTCCAGCTTTCTGAACAAAACTTTGGAAAACCTGAGCTGAATTAGTCCTAAGTTAGGTTATACTGAGACAAAAGCAAGCACATTTGTCAATACGATCCATGCTGTTGTCAGAATGGATGTTTTGCAACACTTGCTGGTTTTTCACCTTAACCCAAAGTTGCAGAAATAGAGGGGAGAAAAGGGGGGAGAGAGAATATGAAGACCGGTTTGGAAACCGCCTTGGGGGCAAACCTTGGGTTCTGCCATTGCGTGATTTGCATCTACCTGTAAAGAGCTCAAAATCTGCTCCCGGCTCAGCAAGGGCATATGGGTACGTCTGAGTATGATGGGTTTGGGGATATTTATTGTCGACCTCCTTGGGACAGTTTAGTTCTGCTTCTGGGCCCAGACACGTCGCCAAGCTGCCACGGTGCAATGAGCTGCCCAAGCCCCCCGAGCTGTGCTGGCTCTCGGCGTGGGTGCCCTCCGCTACGGGCACGCGCCAAGCCATGAGACTCAGCTCTGTCTGCGCTGACAAACGTACAGAAAGCCACAAGAAATGGCACGCAGCCGGTATTCCCCCTGCCGAATGGTGGGTGTTTCCCTAAGATTTTCCAAATGAGTCCAAAACCTCACGGTTTCCTTTTTTTTTTTTTTATTTTTATGGTGAGCTGGAAACAATGTAGCTCACAGCGGTTGAAATCTTTCATTTGGATTCCTACTTTTTCAGGGACAAATTCTCTTAGGAAGTAACTCGCACTAAAAATGCCAATTTCAGCTTCAAAAAAGAAGTTAAATGGAAAAATTGGGGAATACTAAAATTCTTTCCCAAGAGAATTTGGAGGGAAGCGGGTTCTCACTGTGCTCCTTCGGAGTAGCCGGAGCTCCCTTGCTGGCCACGGTGCTGCTGTGCCAGGTGACGGGGCCGTCTCAGACCCTCCTGCCTCTGCTGCTGTGGGCTTAGGGATGAGTCCCTGGACAACCCTTTCCACCTGGCTCTGTGGAGAGGACTTGGGATGCAGGAGGAAAGTCCCCCACTGCTGGTCTGACTGGCGGTTTGGAGGAGAAAAATGTACACTGCATCTGTACAGTATTTTATTAGCTATATCTAGCATGATTTTCCTTCTTGAGACTGTTGAATTTATTAAAGATTATTATTTCAGGCATCCTTCCCCCCTGCTACTGAAAGCCCGTTAACATGGAAAACAAACCCTGCTCGCTCTGAGCACATGGATCTTTTTGGTCTGGACCAGCTTGTGTCAGAGTGACATAACCCAAAAAAACAGTAGGAACCATTTGACTGATATTCTGCTGCCAGAAATATTGAAGGTTAAAATAATTCTTGGCAGGGTCTCCCTCCCCTGCAGATCCCAGGTGTTGGACACGCTGATTCCAGCTCTGCCTTTGCTGCTTTGGCCTCTTGCGTGGCTGTGAAGCAATTCATGGCAGAGAAAGCCGAGGGCGAGGAGCCATGGCCGAGGGGGACAGGCTGGGCTTGGGCCAGCACACGTATCCCTCTCCAGCTCCGCGCCTCCCCGTGCTCTAGGCTCAGTACGGATTTAGCTGTGTCCCGGTAGCACTGCGGGGCCGTGCTCAGCCCAGGACCTGGGCTGCGAGGGCTTTTCCAAACAGAGGCTGGGGAGGCAGCACCCCTGGGCTTTACCATGAGTCATTGCCTCCAGGCCAGGATGGGGCTCCTGGCTGTGCAAAATGGGGAGAATTTGGGCAAAAACCCCAGATCAGACAACGGCAGTGAGATGCAAAAATGTTCTCCGTTGAAAACCCCAGGTGATGGCGGAGGGGAGGTGACAGGCATTGCTTTGCAGTCACAGGGACATCTTTGTTCCACGTACTTCCATGCTGGAGTGCCCTTTCTTCCCCTTTATAGTATTTGCATGTCAATATTGAAGGTGTTGTTATCTTTCTATGTGGTTAATGTATTTCCCCCTTCAGTTTCCTCAGTGCTAGTTGTATTCCCGGGGCAAACATTGGTCGTGTTCTGCTCTCAATCTGCTAAAAACTGACCCACGGGACTGCTTGGGGCATCAGCCAACAAGATGGGCTCAAGGGGAAGGGTAATGGCTGAGGTGGCTGAAGTCCCTGGAGACTTCAGTAAAAAAACCCTCAACATTTAGCATGACCTTGGGTAATTCACTACTTCTTTCCTTGTCTCAGTTCCAAATCTGTTAAATAATGAAAATAATGATTCCTCCCTTCTAAGATAGGTCAACGTCTGGGTGATCAGCCTTATGAATTTTAGAGGAACGGGCCCATTTTTGTGAAACAGCCAGATTCCTGGCTGGTGTAAATGGGGACAGTTTTGTCACAGTCGGTCAGAGCAGAGCTATTTTGCACCAGCTGGAGATGTGCCCCCAGACATCCACTTTGCAGCTTTACATACGGGCAGGTAATTTTGTAAAGTATGAATAGAGTTTACAAATTAATTGAATCTCTTTGTGTAGAGAGCTTTCAGATCAACGTATACAACATGTTCCAGTTTAACGCAATAAAACTTTCCATCTTCAAAGCAATCTCCAAAGATTGCCCAATCAAGCCTCAATTCCCCCCCTGGGCAGCAAGCAAGTTTTATTATCCTCATTTTACATAGTAGCAAACCAACACTGGCTTTAAAGCTGATATTTTTGAAAGCTGCCTCTAATTCTGGATGCCTTCAGGTTTTATTCTCATCCTCCAGTGCTGTTACCCTTGCTGCCGTCACGAGATGGTGCTCGGTGAGTGTCTGATCTTCAGCTCGTGCGGTGAATGTGGGGGCAATGGCAAAGCTGAGGGAGGAAAGGCAATTTGGGTGACGGACGCCCACATGCAGTTGCTGTCAGAATTATTGTCCGACTGCACCATGGGTTCCCAGCTCATCCCAGACCTACCAGCTCTGGTGCGGTAGGAGGACCAGATTTGGAGATCTTCAAATTTTTTTCCACACTGGGCATTGCCCTTTGGGCTGTAATTCCTGGTATCAGATGAGGAACTGTTGCCCAAGGGAGCGAGGCTGACTGTTCGCCCGCCTGTTTCTCCATTGCTCTGCACCCGGTGTTGTCATTCCTGCCTGTCCCGAGTGGGTGTATAATGGTTCCCACTCGCATTTCACGGGCGCCTTGGATGGGTAAACAAGGTGAGGGCTGGGATGGTCTGGCTTGGAGAGCCGACATGAACAGCTTATACCAATAATAAGTGTTTTGTACCCATGGGTCATTCATTCCCTACCCAGATAGAGTTTCACTATGTGTGTAAGCAATATAACAGAGTCATGCAGAAAAGACTCCAGTAAACACTCGGCAAAAGAGCAGCTCTCCTCGCCAGTCCTACAGCCTAGTGAGGCATGGGTTTATTTAAGAGGCTAAGCAGGATACGTATTTTCCACATAATAAGAAGGGTGTTGATGAGGTTTGTTCCCTTCAGGCTGCCCAAGGTGTGCTTGTTGCAGGTACGAGCCTCTCCAAACCAAGCAGGGCACCGAAGTCCTTTTGTTTTACATGGTGTGTACTTGGTGTTACCTGTCCCTCACTTTAAGCCTCACACATTGGTAATGTTTCTTGGGAAACACAAAGTTTGCACCCAGTTTGTCTCCTTTGGATGGTCGCTTCTGGTTTCATCTGGCTTTGCACCTGTGTTGTACTAACAGAAGCTGAAATGGGAGTAGCTGCAGTTCTACCATCGGCCACAGCTTCAGATGGGTTTTGACGAGATGACTGCAAGGTCTGTGCAAAACCTCAACCCTGATTAAGCCATCAGGTGGTGCCTGATGATTTTGGTGGCATGGGTATGGAGCACGCCTGCCAGCAGGCAGAGTGCGGCATGTGGGGAAAGCGTTGCTGGTAGGAGAGGAGATGGGGCTGGGGAAACCTGGGCTGCATCAGCAAAACATGGTGAGAGTCCAAACTTTTTGATAAAATGACAAAAATCGAAGCTAGTTATGGGAAGAGGATGTGGATTACTTAAAAGATACCTTGGCAGAGAGAGGTTGGGCCCCAGAACGGGGTAAATTAGATGGGTTTCCAATGGTGAAAGCCATGGATGAAGCATAGGACGTGGACTTGGCATATTGGGGAGGTTACTGGTCCTATTTGAGGCGTCTTGGCATTGCCAGCCAGAACAGGCCTGTTTCAAGTTACAGCTGTTAGTCTTTTATATTCATGGAGGTGCCAGGATCACTTGTATTGAGTTAGCAGGAATGAACAATTCTCTGAACAGTAGCTTAACGTAGCATTGGATCTGATATCAGCATCTCTTTGAAATAGCGTTTGATTTTTTTTAATTTTTTTTTTCCCCTGTGCTGTCAGTGGTGAAGCAGGACCAATCTATCTGTCCACTGGTAGAATCTTGATTTTAGATACCGGTAAAACGACTTCTGCTCATAGGACCATCTTTTCCACCCTCATTAATATTGAAATAAATTTTCCTATGACAGAAAATACCAAAGAACTGCGTAAGAGGCAAACATTGGACCAGAAGGACAGGAAGAAATGCTGCCGCCCAGAAATTAAGTCCAATGGCTTTGGAATTTTAGCCCCATTCAGATGAGCGGCAAAATTTGCATCAGCTTCAGCCTAGCTGGAATAAACCTTAATCTATCACAGCTCATAACCCTTTGCTGCTTATAATGTGAGTAGTGTGAATACGGGTTTCTAGTCTTCAGGCAAGTCTGATCATGGGTTGGTCTGTAGTTGCCTTACCAAAGCCAATTGCAAAAGTCATATTGACTTCAATGCGAGCAGGTTTGGGCCCTGAGGCAATCCTAGCCTTTTAGTCAGTCGAGATCAAGTGTTATATGAATTCAATACCTGATGAATCACCTCTTAGGACATAATTTTTCCCATTGCAGGGAAAGGGGTGTATTTGACAACCCAATATGATCCTTCCCTCTTTAACTATTAAGAAAATAATCCAACTAAATCTTCTGGCAGCAGACATCTGAAAAACGCTGGAAAATGCCATGCCATGAACGTGGCAATACGCTGTAAAAATAGCTTTACACTGAAATGCTATTTTATTACAGCAGTTGTTATAGTTTCTGGTTCTGGCAGGGATTCCCTCCCCATAAACCCTGGCTTTAAAGGGGGGTGTTGTAAGTCAGCTGTTGTGATTCACATTAGCCCGAAACTTGGCACCAAGACTTCTGTATGTTAAACTCATCCCCTGCAGGTCTTCTGAGCTTTCTAAAAGTGCATGTGCGTGGCTTGTGCACAAGAGAAATATCAGCACAGATTCATTGACTGCCCTAAAAGGCTCCTTTCTGGGTTGCAGACAGCGGAGCGTTATTGCAAGGCAGGAGCAGCCCTAAGAGCAGCCAAGGGCAGGAACGACTCGGCATAGGTGCAGCCGTGTGAGCTGGAATACCAGCGTGAAAGTCAACTTCTTTATTACTGTCTCCTTCTGTTTTGTGTATTATATTTTGCTCTTTCCAAGGTGACAAGGTAGAAAATGAGAATCCATATGCGTTCCTGGATCTGTGCATCTCTGCACAACTTCCATCTGTCCCAAGCAGTGAGATGTGGAAGCTGCAGGGGAAAGGGGAGAGCAAAGAGGGCCTTTACCAGCCAGGTCTCTGCTCAGTTTGAGTGTGCGGTGTGGGACGTGGCAGCATCTGCAGCAGTAGCAAAGAAAGTGGGTGCAGAGAAATTCCCCAGTGCCACCCCAGCATCACCAGGGAGAAGCTCAGCATGAAGCACCGGCATATCTTCCACCTCTCATGAGCTGTGCAGAGGTGCAGAGGACCAGTGCTGGCCTCTCTGCAGAAGGCAGATGTTCTCTTGGGGCTTATTCAGCAGGACTGGTGGCCAAGGTGTGGACAAGATGGCCAAACTTTTCATTTCCTGAAAACGGTTTGCAGTCATTTTTGGTTAGCAAGAAGCAAGCATTTTTCTTCCCGTTAGGATGAAGGGAGCCACCACGAGAAATATCCCACCTGGCGGTCAGTGGTTTTTGTAAAGGTGGAGATATGTACTGCCAGATGTCAGGTAAACTAAAGCCTAGAAGTGAATTATTTGTTTGGGGTGACTGTTCAACAGAGCTAAGCAGAAAGTGCAGTTATTTGTGTTGTGATCTGTTACTGTTAGCATAGGTCCTGTACACAACCAGGCCCATTCTCATCGGGGTCTGCGCTGCTGCAGAAAGCTGTCGGTGATGGAGGGGGCTGGGCAGCATCCCTCTGGGGGATGTGCATCCACACGCAGCTCTTGGGAATCCCCAGCTCAGACAGACTGCGGTCAGATTTGCCATGTCAGAACTGCAGAGAAGGGAAAGGGCAGGAAGGTCTTTAAAAAAAAAAAAAAAAAAATAAAAAACCTTTCCACCCCATGGGGCCTCTGGTCCTGAGTTGTGTTGATGCTCAGGAATCACCCATGCGGCATGGGCGATGCCATGGGTTACCTATCGCGGAGGGACAGCCCTGTCCCAGGCAGGTCACTCAGCAGGCTTCTGTCTGAAGTTTAGGCAAGGTCTGGGTATTTTTTTTCTTTTCTTTTTTTCTTTACTACTTGCCTTGCCGGGACAAATGCACTCCTGTTGTTTTGGAGCCAGCTGCGCTTTATGCAAACCAGATGCCCATTGCAGACGGCTGTCAGGTGTTGCTGCCACCGGCCAGCTCGTGCCATGACTGATCCATGCTGGAGAGGTTGGTTTGGGAAAGCCAAAGCTCTACTCTGGTCCGGTGCTCCTCCCATGGCAGTGCCGGTGTCCCCGCCAAGACACTGAGGCCACGCAGGACCTGCATGTCTGCAGCATCTCCCAAAGATCCCCCAGGTGGGACCCGTCCAAGCCTGATGCAACTGTGCAGCTGCTGCCTTGGGGGAAAGATGCTTTCAGAAAAAGGGAGTGCAAGGAGCACTTACTGAGAGAAATGTGAGATGGCCTGCGGAGATCACAGCCTCCCACTTGCTCCTGCAGAGCCCCAGGCAGCCAGGGGAGATGAGATGCCTTCCTCTCCCTCCTAAGCCAGGGTTTGATTATGAAAAATGAACCACGTGCCCTGGTCCTCGCCACCAGCTCCTTTCCTTGTGGGTTTCTGTGTGCTGCAGTTGCATTTTGCAGACATCTGGATTCAATAACCCCCTTGATACAGCCCATAAAATTAGAAACCGAACACTGCGGAAGGCAGAGGTCAGCGAGTGATTCATCCTGATATAATGTGCTGGGGCTGGAGCGCTCTGTGACTCAGGATGGGGCTTTGCGGGGTGTGGGGGTGCGGTGGGGCAGCCCCCTGCCCACGCCTCCCTGTGCTCCGGGAGGAGAGGTGGGAAAGCAGGGGGAGGCTTTCAACTCCTCCAGCGTTTCCCTGACCTTGGAGGGAGAGACCTGGCACCTTCCACCTCCAACCATCTCTGTGGCTTGCGGAGGAAGTGTTGTGCATCCCGTTATTGGGAGGCTAATCGAGGACTTGGAAAAATTGGGCTCGTTTCCTCTCCACAAACTTCTTGTGTAACTACAGGCAAATCCCTGCTTTCCTTCTGGCCTACTGCTATGGCCATAAAACCAGGACTTGAGCCCTGCTTTGGGTGAAGAAGTCTCCATGTGTACATGGCCTTATCCCCACAGTGTGCTGGGCAGTAAGGCTGAACTGCAGCCTGCTGCTGGTCTTCCCTGCCCTTGCAATGCCCTCCAAGCACCCGAGTACCTGTGCCATCATCCCTGACGAGGAGGTGGCTGCAGTGTCCCCTGACTGCTGCCCTGGCTAGCTGAGGTCCCGGCTGGAGCCTGGCTCTGCCTGGCAGGTCCCTTGCTGCCAGCTGGCACTGGCGCTTGGTGCCCTGAGCCTTGCTACAGATGGTTTCACCACCCCAAACTCCTTCTTGCCCCAGTGGCTCTGGGTCACCACTGTCTTCGGCCAGGTTTGGGGAGGTGAGGAGTCTGATTCCCCCTTTGCGGTGCCCTGGTACTCCTCTCTCCCTGGTGAGCAGAGCTGGAGCCCATGTTTTGTTCTGCAACGCGCCAGCCCCAGGCCTGAGCAGGGACCAAGGGATGGGTGTGGGTTAGACTGCGCATGGGGGGGGTTTAAAGCTCATGCTTTAATATATCAAAATGGATAATATATTAAAATGGAGAATGAAAGAAGAGAGGACGGGATGGAAAAGATCAGAGAGCAGAGCATAGATTCGGACCAGACCACGGTACTGCTGAGGAAGAGTTCAGAAGGCCCATGGATACCCTCATGCCTGCAAGCACAAGTGTGCGAGCAGGCTGGTGAGTGTGCGTGCGCTCCTTGCCCTGGATTTACCTTCTGCTTTCTGAGCCTCAGTGATACTTGCTCACTTCGTGTTCTCTCCGCAGCCAAGAGAGCGAGAAACTTGCATATTTGCGCGGTGACAGCATGCAATCCGCTGTCTCCAGAGCGCAAAGGCACTTGCCAGAGGGATGAAGGATTGTTTTCATCATCATACGTGTGGGCACTGACTCACGCAGGGACACTGGATGATGGGGGAGGGATTTCAAAGTCAGGAGGAGAGCCAGAGCCTGAACTCTGCCAACAGACCTTATCTGCAGGGCTGCAAAGACTTCCAGATGGCATTTGCTACGGCGAGATGTCCCTTGTCATCTCGTCTGGAAGTTGGTTATCACCCAGTGTGTGTGACTTGGCACTTGCAGGAAATGCAAGCCAGGACGGTCAGAGCAGGGACCGCTGCTCAGGCTGGCGGCAGCAGCAAGCAGGCGGCGATGTCACGCCAGTTCCAGACTGGTGATGTGCACTGGACTAACTGGGGAGCTGGGCCAGGGCTTGGTGCCGCTGCTTTGGTTCTCGTAGAGCTCTGTGGCAATGGTGTTTGCTGATCCTGATCAGAAAGAAGAGAAGGGGTTTAAGCCACCCCATGCATGACCTGGTCTAGACAGGTTTTACTATAGGTCTATAGGTTTTACTATAACTATTGTTTTTTATCTTAATCATTCCTCCATTTTTATTCCCCCCGCTTGACCTCAACACATTGAGACCACCGGTCCTGTTGGCATGAAACCATGTTTTCCTACTACCCTGTAGCCAAGATGATAATCTCCGGACCCACTTCCTGGGCAATTATTTGGGTGGATAATATCTGTGGTTTCTCTTGTGTTTGCACAAGTATTTATATCTCCAAACATATGGAGCAACTCTCAGCCCCTGGTATTGCAGAAGAGCATCTTATACTTCCAAGTCCCGAAGACTCGGAGACTTTTCCTCCTCCTGAATCTTGAGCCCGGGTGAAGCTGTTAAGCTCCCAGCCTGCGACACGCTCTTTCACACCCGCCCTGCCAAATCCCTCACTTTACTGGGAGGGAGCTTGCTGACAACTCGCAGTGTTTATTGCTACCCAGGTGCGCCGGCACGCAGGGGGTTTGCAGCTCTTGGCACTCCCCAGGGCTCTCAGGGGAGGAGGCACAAGCCACATTGCCTGGGGGCTGCCTTCCCCAGCCCTGCCTGTGCTGAGCTTTTTGTGGAAACCAAGCCTCGTGGCGTTGCGCGAGCATGGTTTTAGCAGCAGCGGGGGATAATCTGATCCAGGAGGCGGCTGCCTTCACCCTGCAGCATCAATCCTGGAGTGAAACCCCAGGGATGCTCCTCACCCTCACTCCCCCTGTTGCTGGGGCGAGGGGGATTCCCTAAAGTTAAGGTGGGAGCTGGGATTTTTGCAGAAACCTCGGTATCTAGTGCTGGGCAAAAGAGTTGCCAAGAGAAGGTCTCGTGTTTTGCCATGAGGCTCTAGGCTGGACTTCAGCAGATTGAGCTGGACCCTGGGGGCAGAGGGGCTCTGAGCTTCTAAGATCTGATCATGGATTTTAACGCTGGACTGGCAGGTGCTGCAATAGCCCAGACCTCAGCCAGGAGGCTCGCGGGGCGTAAAGCCCGTCTGCCCTGGAAGTGCTGCAAGAGTGTGCCCAGAGCTTTCCCGTGGCGCAGGCTGTGCGCGGTCAGCGTCGTGCAGCTCCGCAGAGACGGCTCTTGGTCACTTCCCTACCCAGTGCGGATCTCGCTCCTTTTAAAGTGAATTTTAATCCCATCTAACTTTGCTGAACGTAAACTGATATTCCCTGAGGAAGCACAGGCAGGATCAAAGACCAGCGAGAACTTTTTTCTGGAAAGTTTGGCTGGATTAGGCTAGGCTTTTATAAATATGCAATCAAGTACCTGACCTGTGTTTCATTTCAAGGATATTTTATTAACTTTATTTTTTTGACTTGTCATGGCTTGAATGTGGCTTGGCTGAACAGCTTCAAACTGTTAATAGCTTTGGCCTTGGTGCGAGCTTATGCTGTTAACTAATTTGCACTGGGTTTCTTTAATTATAAATGCTCTTACTTTTTCACATCATCACAGTCTGCGTGGCAGATACATCTTTTTAGAAACCACGTGCCTAGGCCGTGAGGGATTTGTAAAGGCTGTGGCTCAGCTGGGAGCACAGGCATGGGCCACACAGGCATCAGGACATCTGCAGGCAGAGGACCAGACGTGCACTGGGAACACCAAAGAGAAAAGTGGTGTGCGGAGCGCTTAGCAAGAGGATGGAAGCTCAGTACTGCTGAAAAATCACACCCAAGCAGTCCCGAATACTGCAGCCAGAGTCATCAGCTGCAGATGAAAAATGCCCGTCTTTATCTCTCCCCAGCAGAGTTTCTGCTCTGCCATGCGGGCTGCAACTGTTTTGGAGCCTGCAGAGTGGTGCGGGGGCTGGAGCACCCGTGTAGGGTGGCATCTGGGGAGGAAATGCCCAGCCAAAGGAGGAACAACAAATTAAATAAAAGCTCTTTCTGTTTTCCTAATTCCTGGTGTTTCAAAAAAAAAACACAAACAAAAAACCTCAAAGGCGTTCATGGTGGGACAGGAGCTCAGTCTTGCGGTGTTGTAGCCCTGGCTGGTTTTAGTAACGCTGCGCTTGGGCTCGCTGCTGCTGGTGCCTTTGGGGGGAACTGAAGCAAAACGGGCTGCCCTCTGCAAAGGGAAAGGCAAGTGCTGAAACAAAAGGCTGTGCTGCCAACTCAGCAGGCTGGAGAAGCCGTGGAGTCCTGACTTAGTGCAGAAATCAGCTGCAGAGGGAAGGAGAAGTTAATTAGATGGAATAAATCGCGTTATGGGGCTTGCTGGTAACTGGGTGCAGGAGAGCTGCAGCGGGCAGCGCTGAGGGCAGGGCATCCTTGTCTGGACATGCTGTCACAGGACTGGGGCTGTCGGGGTGATCTGACTCACTCGCACCGAGGACACGTTCATCAGAGCCCTGGGGAAGGATCTGGGCTTTGAGGTGCTGCTGGGCTCCGGCAGATTTAGCCTTGGGGTAACAAGAAGGTGTCGGGGTGCAGGAGGTGTTTGGCATTTGTTAGGTCCCGCTCCCCTCCTCCTGTTGCGCTTTTTGCTTTGCATCTGCATCCCAGCACCAAAACCGACAGGGTAATGTGCATCATGGTGGTGGCCCACGTGTGACATGCAAGCATTGTGTGGGCTGAGCCCAAGGGCTTCCTGCCCGCGGGCTGGCTCCTGCACGGGCACCCAGGCTCTCTGCTTTCGTGTCCTGGGTCCGGTCCCACAGAGCAGCCTGGGTGTGGTGCACTGCAGGAGCTGCCGGCTTCTGAATCACACTTTGGCTCCGGCCAGCCAAACCACATGTGCTCTGAAGCCGCGCAGCTCGAATCCAAAAAAGTAAAAAGCTCTTCCAATTTCCCCCCCCTCCCCCCTTCCCTCGCCCCCAGCTCTGAAAGCAAAAGGAGAGTTCAGGAGTTTCACACAGCATCCAGTTTCAAGCAAATGTTTTCTGTAAAGCTAATTGAAAATATTCCTCCGCACTGTTCCCACTCACACGAGACCGTTAGGGAGG
This sequence comes from Mycteria americana, assembly GCF_035582795.1. Taxonomy (NCBI): domain Eukaryota; kingdom Metazoa; phylum Chordata; class Aves; order Ciconiiformes; family Ciconiidae; genus Mycteria; species Mycteria americana. Next base: position 3,917,858 of record NC_134380.1, on the reverse strand, counting down.
TCAGGGCTGTGGTGATGTTCCCGCACCTCCCTGGGACGGGGCTCGGGCAGCCGCCGTCCGGCACGCGGTGCTGAGGAAGGTACTGAGTGGTTACAGCAGGAGCTGGGAGGTTTTGTCAGATCCTCATAAACTCTTAGAGCTTTATGGCAACTGCTCAACCCCTGAGAATAGCCGTCCCAAAGAATTTATGATGCAAATGTTCATCCCAGACTTTTCAGAGGCAAGTATGAAATGGTTCAAATCCTTGGGATTTGCATAGCGTGAGCTGATTGGGATGCGTAGCTGCCTCTGAAAGTGTTTTTAGCAAAACCTCTCTCCCTTCTCTCTGTTTTATTTGATGCCCACCTTGCTCAGCAAGGCCCTGCGACTGCCTGGGGTGGGAGCCGTCCCAGGGGATCTGCATTGGACCCTAAGTGGGGAGGCCGTGGCTGATGTCCGCACATCCCTGAGAGACCCTGGCCTGTCTGGATGGGCTGGATCCGTCCGCAGGCTGCCGAAGGGACACCCTGCCTGGGTGCAACCCCATCATGTGCCAGGTTTGGGCTGTGGCAGGAGCGAGGCTCCGTGTGAAGGCTCAGGTTTAGGAGCTGGGCATTGACTTTTGGTGAATTACCTTCATATTCTTAATTCTCTGCTCATTCGCGAGTGTCACAACAAGAGAGCCTGGAAAGATGCCCAAATACACCAGAAAGGAATCTAATTTCTTTTCGAGGGAGTTGCTGCAGAAAAACATTTGAGTTATTTGCTAAGCTCTAATAATGATACTTTGCATTTGCATTGCAGCTTCCACCTAAGGGCATCTTGGCACAGCTGGTAATTAAACCTCCAAGTCCTTGTGAGGGAGACAAAGCCCTTTTCTAACATTTGACAGACAGCTAAACTTTGGGCCAGGGTCAGATTAAGTGGCTTGCTCGGATATGTACATTGAGTGTGCGGCAAATCCAAACTCAAACAAGAGCCTCACTCAGCCCAGAGAGACATTTGGGATTCTGGTCCCTCCGCTCTGCTCCAGTTGGCTTTTTGTAAGCCTCTGTCGTTCGATGGCAGCTCAGAGACATCCCTTCTCGGTATTAAATGCAGGAAGGTCTTTTGTCGGACTTAGGCAACAAGGAGAGCTAATTGCAAATTCAATTTTCGTTTAGAAAATGTAGCTTGGTCTACATTACCTTAGCAGCCAAAGAGTTATCTCTTAGGACTTTGCACCAGCGCTATATTCATTTCAGATCTGTTTTCTTTAGAGATTTATGGTCAGTAATTAACGGTATAATTACACATCGACATAATGACGGCTCCTGACATGGCAAAGCTCGGGGCAGGGCACTGAGTGTCACTCATTGTTCGTTCCTGTTCCTTTATTTTGGAGTGTGAAAGCAGGCGGCTTTGGGGTTTACTCGGAGCTGGCTGCCCGGTTCCCGGTGGGGAAAGCCTTGTGTGCTGGCACTGGGTCGGAAGGCACCAGCACCCCGCAGAAACCCAAACGCCCCTTTGCTCTGCTGGGAAATCTCCTGGCATTTCCTATTGCCTGTCCTGCTAGCCGCTGCCTTCGTCCTCTGGGCAAATCCCGAAGGAGAGGACCTGGTGGGAATTCACCATGGCTGGCTACCTGTCAACGGGGCAGAGCTGAGCCCGGCAGAGCTGTTTGAGCTGAGGGTGTTTCCTCTGCACCTCCAGGCTGTTTCTGGGGTTTCCAAATTACATCCCCTCCATGCAGCGTCTTGGCTGAACAAGAGCAGATCTGGAAGGTGGGGGTTGAGCGCGCTCTGGGGGGGTACAGCATGCAGGTACAGGCAAGCGGGTGCATGTGAGGGGCTCTTTGGGCTCTGTTTCCCATAAGGAGCCGCACTGGGCTGTACAGTTTCATCGTGTAGCGGTGCTGCAGGCAGGATGAGGTCTTGGACCTGCTCTCTGGTCCCCTTTGATGGCCTTGATGGTGAGGACGGGTGTCCCTGTCCTGGACTATCAGGGGGCAGGCAGACCCCAGGGACATCTGGTGGAGTTATTTAGAGTTTATCAACAGGGACTTATGCCCTCGGGTGTTTCCCCCGCTTCCCAGTCACGCAGCCCCTGGCTCTGCCCCGCTCCCAGCACGGTCAGCGCAGCAGCCGGTGTGACCTGAGCCCTGAGAGCCAGCAGGCCGGCCAGGCTGGAGGGACCCGGTCGCCGGTGGATCAGACCTTGGCTGCTCTTCCATCCCCATCTACTGGCCAGCCTGGAAAAGAGCTTTCTGGGGAAATTTCATGCGGCTGCAGAGCTTGTGGACAGACACGTTGGGAACAGTTGAGTCGCACCGACCCTGGGATACTTGTGCTATCCCCGCTTGGCCATGGTCGGGAACGGGGGACCAAGAGCGGATCTGGCTGCAGGGAGAAGCCGTTCACTCTGATTTTGGGGGGGGATCTTTGCAAGGCCCTGTGGAGCCCGTATGCAGAGAGGGAAACTGCTTTGTGCTCAGCTCAGATTGGTGCTGGGTCTCTAACGATGCGTTGGAGTTTGTCTTCCTCCTTCTTGTGCTGGGTCTTAGAGGAGAAAGTATTGCTGGAGGGCCGGGAGCGGGACGGCAGCTCCGCTGCCCCAGACCCCTCTGAACTCTGCACGTCCTTGGGCGAGTTCTCAGCTTTCTGCTTTCTCAGTGTATTTTTCCAAAAACAGGGGCAGCAAAACCTTCATGCCTCACTGAGAGGCTGCCAGGCCTGTGTGGTGTTCCTGGGTAAAGCTGGTTCACTCTTGTTTTCTTGCCCCTGCGTGAAGGGAGCAGAAAATCCCAGCAAGCTGGGACGGTGGCTGGATGCAGGGCAAGGGCAGGCACGTCCTGATGTCTTTTCTGTGGTGGTTTTGTACTGCTTCTGGTCTCTTGGTTTGCCCTGGCTGTAATCAAAGCCACGCAAACTGATGGCAGCAATGTTGTGAGGGTGCTTTACTGGTGGAGCTCGTTCCCAGAGGTGGGAATGGGACGGTGATACCGCGGGCGCTGGACGTGCTGCTGCCAGGCTGGAAAGTCTGGTGGACGGTCTCTCCTTTGCAGGCAGTGGGTAGAGGGGTTGAGTCAGGGTGATGAAAGCAGGGCAGCAGCCGCACTGGTGCTCCCTGCAGAGAAATCGGCTTGGAGATGCCTCTGGGAATTGGAGCCATCAGGTTTGGCAGGTTCCTGGCGGTGGTGGCTGAATCCCAGCCTTCCCTTGGAGGACTTGGCTCCCTGGAGCACAGCACTGACCTCTGGTTTTAATTGATTTTTCAATTCAGTTGATCTCTCCATCTCAGCACTCGGGGAGAGAAAACTTCAAGGGGGGGAAGCCCTATGCAGACAGGAGACCTGGCCCATGCCCAAAGCAATAAAGCACCAGAACAGGGGGAAAAAAAAAAAAAAAAGAGAAGACAATAAAGCCTCAGAAAGCCTGGCCTAGCAGGGAGGTTTACTCTGCCTTCTAGGCAGCTTTAAAGTCACATTGTCTGATTATCCTGCAGCACGAACAAATTAGCCTGCGATTTAAGTGGGGGGTGTAATTACCAGCCATCAGACCTGGGTGCTGCCGATCCCCTCTGCTCCCCAGCGAGGCAGGTGCTTGGATTTTCACGCCCAAGCAGACACTGTGTTTTCCTGCTCCTTGTGACGCTGGCAAAGCTGCTGGTAGCACAAGTCTAAATTTCTGTTGACGGAACTCATGTCTCTGGGCATGAATGTTAGGAGGAGGTTGTGCCAGGAAGGCCATTTCTCTGGTTTCCCACTGAAAGGGTGACAGTGGTCCCCTGCAATGCATCGCAGGGTGGCTCCTGCTGGCACAGGGACACGGGGCCAGGGGAGGCAAAGCAAGGCTGCGTACCCTTTGTTCCCCAAGGGCATCATTGAAGAGGGGAAGATGCATGCTCAAGGGAAGGGATTTCACCTCCCGCTCGCTCTCAGTGATGTGGTAATTTTCACTGTGAATTTTTTATAAAATCTTTAGGAAAGAAAATGGCATCGAAGTCCCTAAAAACATTCTGGTGTACAAATGTAACACTCAGAAAACCCTCTGCAGTTCTTTATTTGTTTCTGCTTTAGATCAGATGCTCATCCTGTGTTTGGGATGTCGGTGGGAGAAATTGCGAATTGGACAGGAACGGGTTTCCCCATGTCCTGGGGAGTCAGATGTGCTCGTCCGGCAGCCTCCGACGCTGGGGACAGAGGACCCACTGGCACCTCTGAGCTCTGCTCAGCCCTTTCTCCTGAAGTTTTCCTTTCAGCTGCATAGACCGGGCAATTTCTGCCTTTTGCAGACTCAGATCTGAAAGGAAGAGAAATCCCCACAGCTCTGAGCAAAGAAAATCGATAGGTTGCTCCAGTTGGTGCTGAACAGCAAATGCCCTTAATAATTCTGAAATAAAAACACCACTGACTGCATTTGCAGCGAGGTCAGCTTATCCCTGTGCTGATTAACAGGAATGGGGAGCTGCGGTGTAAGGAGCCATCCCCCTGCTCAGGGCTGAGCCGCGGCCCAGGCTGGTTTGTTCAGAGACGCGTCTCTGCTTTTGCTGTCAGGGCCTGTTTAGCCTCGGTAAACCCTAATGATTGCACAGCTAAAGCACAACCCCTCTGATCCAAGTTCGGCTTTTCATGTTTAAGAGAAAAAAGGAAAGTCCTCCTAAAGACGCAGCCGCAGCAGTGGTGATGCAGGACCTGGGCATGGGCTGTGGGATTACGGATACTGGCTGCAAAGTCTTCATGGATTCATGGATTATCCTGAAAAGATGATGTGCAGTGCCAGTTACTAAGTGTCTACTTCATACATCTACTGCTACCAGAAAAAACAATTAGAAAGTAAGTTGTACTGGCAGCTAAAAGCAGAATATCTACTATATCTCAGTTGAGCCTTCATTTTGTTCTAGTAGCTGCTAGCGATGGCTCAAGCATCACCCTCCTGAACCTGGAAATACACCGAACCATCAAATACGGTGAAAAGTGGCACGCAAACGCAGGAACAGAGGGAGGTACGTGCTGCAGCCCCTCTGCTTAGTAGGGGATTAGCAACACGTCTGAAATTCAGTACGTGCTTGAGTGCTTCGCTGAGATCAGCTGGATCTGGAGTCTGAATTCTGTCCCTAGCATGTCTTTCAGGATTTTGTGTTAGCTTGAATCTTGGGGAGAATATATTTATGCTGTAGTCAGGATAGCTGACATAGGCCTACATGTCCCATGTATACATTATCTCACATGGGACATGGAGAGGGCTGTCCTTGGTAGCTGGTGTGTGCAGACAGACCCCAGAGCTCCCCAGCTGCAAAGGCGGTGGTGACTGGAAGCACTGGACTGCTGAGGAGACCATCACCAAGTGCAAACTCGTTTGGATCCAATTACTTCAGTGCAACAAGTTATATTGTGTGGGAAGCTCACGTACTGTTCTTCTTGCCATCTGCTGGCAATTAAAAATTTGGCCACTAGTTTTATTCCAAGGAAACAAAAATGTCCCTTTGTAACACCAGTGGGAGACTGGGTGATACTGGCTCCTCGAAACCACCTTAGTTAATGAAAATTTTCCAAACCCCAATACCAGGGCTCTGGGCTGAGTCAGCTCAGTGCAGTACGGCAGTGTTTATATTTATTGTACAATTTTGTGTGTATGCAAAAAAAGTGCACAAATTCCGAAGCCCTCATTTTCCAGGCCCATTTGGAAGGCATTTTTTTCTCTAACAAGTTTAGCAAGAGCTTACCAACAACCAGCAAGATCTGTTTTGGTGAGCAGTGCTGGGAGTTGGAAGATAGCTCTTGGGGTTATTTTAGCAGGTTTGAACTGAGGGTGGAAATCCTGCCTTTGCCCCAGCAAAAAGATACACGAGCGACGCTTTGCTTGTCTGAACAGGACAGGTTCTTTTCACCTGCGTGAGCTGTCCCACTGACAGCTATAGCCTCTGTAGTGTGACCCCGGGCCATCTGCTCAGGCAGGTTGGTGGTACCGTACCTGTGGCACAGCTGAGGGTCTGAGGTCCTGCCGGAAGGTGCAGGGTGATTTCCCAAGGACAACTTTTCTCATGTGCATGAACCCTGCAGCTCGGCAATTGCTGGCCTCAAGCTGTGAAGATAGGTGTCTTGGGCACTTTGCATTGGAGATAAGGAGCGAAATCTTTGCAATGTCTGGTGATGGTGCTGGGCTCCAGCTGTGGCTCCTCTGAGCTCCTTGGGCTTTGCAATGAGCTCCGGCAGCGCACTGCGATTCTGTTTCTGCCTTCCTGTCCTCGGTCTTGATGGCCTTCCAGGATGCAACTCCCTTATGCTGCTAGAAAATCTTTTTCCTGACAAAGCTTTCCAATTTTCTGCTCTTTTGAGGGTTGGTTGTTGTATTCTGCCCATGTTCATTACACAAACACTTCATCATCTATGGTCTGCTCTTCTTCAAGGACGCTGTTTCTTTCATTTCCAAGATTGTGCTGCTCTCAACAGGTGGCCAAACAGCCCAACTCTTCAGTGTCCACCTTCAGAGCACCTCCTATCTAGCATCAATGTGGAAAGCAGCAAGCATTGCTCTGCTATCACAACGTGGGGATTTTTATGAGCTCCTCAGATTGGCTTGAAGCAGGTGCTGAGGGCCTAATAAAAGGTGTCATGTAACACAACTTCCAAGCGTTTTCACTACCATTTAGGTACTGAGAGAAATCGGCTTAATCAGAGCCATCTGTAGAGATCTGCGATGCAGGACTTGGATGGCAGAGACAGGCACACCTGCTGCACTGGGGGCTGCTGACTTACTCCCAAAGAAACTCGGTTGCAGCCATGCTGGGCTGTGGCTGCATTTTTACAAACCATATATATATGTGTATGTATATATGTATGGCATTATTGGAAGTTCCTGAATTAGTCTGTGGAAGGAGATAAATGACCCTCCAGAGGCCTTAGGAAGGTGCTCCCATCCGCTGAGTGGGGAGACCCTCGGGGGCACAGCCGGAGAGTTGCAGCAAGAGGGACTCGGGCCCCGGGGCATCGCTGCTGTAGGAGGCCAGTAGCCAAATAACTCCTCTGTCCCACTCTGGTCATTCACCTCACTGGGACCAGAGATGGGCCAGTGCTAAGAGCATTTGGAAATGCGTTTCCCCTTCCCAGGAGCGTGCCTACGTCCCCATGCTCCCCCAGGGCAGCTGCTCAAAGCGGTCAGGCACATCTGCCTGTCTGCCTGGCATCCCAGCAGGATGGGGAGCCCCGCGAACAAAACACGAGGTGTGTGCATGTTTGTGTGTGCTCCAGCAGTGGTGGGGAATCACCGCTGTGAGAGTGTGGTGAATCTCAAGCTATGAACGTGGCTATCTCTCCCTTGATCTCTTCTAAATGCGCACTGAGACTGTCTGCCAATTTTGTAAAAGAGTCTATCTTTATAATTATCCATGATCCCCAGTGATATGAGACATTTAATCAGTGTCTCCTGACTTCTTGTCAGATTAATTACCATCAGCATATGTATTTTCTGCTGCTTTTGGGGGGAATCGGTCATGGGAAAGTGAAGAAACCTCTCTGCTCATTTCGGTGGGGCTTGCAGAAGGAGGGAGGGCACCGAGGGCCTCGTGGCTCTGTGGTGGGGTGCAGTGTGGCTTCTGCGGATCTCTGTGAGCCCGTCCTGCAGCCCCGGGCTGGCCTGGTTTTGCAGGCAATATCAGTGGGAGCATTGCTTACTTGCAAACGTATATTCTGCTCTGCATGAAGCCTTCCCCTGCCCATGAGAGGAGCCACAGGCCAGCGGTGCAAACCCTTCCCAGGCCAGCCTGGGTGAGCCCTTGCACAACGCTCTGCCTTGGCCAGGAGGGACGGGTGTGTGGGGGAAGAGAGGGGAAAGGGAATGGGAAAAAGGCTTTGGGCTCCTGGGGAACGGCGGGAAGCTCTTCCCCTTCAATCCGTGGGCAGCAATAATTTTGGCAGCTGCTCCGCTGACGGCGTGGGCTGCTTTCGTGTGCGCGTGTCCCCTCCCGGTTTCTCAGGCTGTGGCCCTGCACTGAAAGCAAGCCGAGGCGTGGAAATCTAATCCTGCACAGGGGCGGCGTGCCTGTCCCTGAATGCGTTTGGGATAGCGCCTGTCCCGTTTCCTCCTCTGCCAGTCCAACGTGATGTTCAGCACCGTGTTCCCCCTCCCGCGCTGGGGCTGGGTGCGGGATGCTGTGCGAGCGCTGCTCCCCACGCCGTACCAATTAGGGATCCTGGGTGTCCAAACGAGTGGGCAAAACAGGGAAAAGCTGATGCTGCAGAGAGCAGCGGGCAGGGCTGCCAAGCCCCGCTCCCCCCAGCTGTCCCTGATACAGAGCCCGCCACGCTCTGACCAAAGGGTAGCAGAGACTCATTTCCAGGGTGGTTGCTGGGCTGAGGTCCCGCTGGGCCCCGGCGAGCGGCACTTTCTCTGCTGTGTTTTAGGAGGGTGGTGTGATGACGTGCTGTTCTGCTGCTGGGTTTTACCACCTCCTCCTCCCGGCTGCCGGCAGCCAGGGGTACGCAGCACCTCCAGCCAGCAGCATCGCTCGGGGAAGAAGGCACCCTCGTGGGCTCGTCCCTGCGGGCTCCCGTGGTGCCTGTAGCATCGACCTGCTGCTTGTTCCTGCTTGGCTGCGGGCAGGTCTGGGCGGATGCGTTGGGGAGAATAAACTGCAGCTCTCAAAAGACAAACCTAAATTCACTCTTTCGTAAAAGATAGTGTCTCCCTTGAACAAATCCATGAAGATACTGGGGGGAACAGCTAGCTCTGTGTCGAGCATGGGAAATGCCTGGCTGGGAAGCGTTGCAGATAACTGCTCCTGAGTTCAGCAGCACTGAATGGCCAATGTGGTTGGAGTCACTGTGCTTTTGGTTCTTCTTTTCCAAAAAATAGATAAAATCTGAGATATTTTCCCAGAAATCTCCCTATCTCTTCCCCTTCTCCTTGACAGAGGCTGCAGAAATGCGTTTGGAGCCCTTGGGCTTTTCCCATGGAGCACTTGGCTTGTTAAAATATTTGACATCAGAGCTCTTTATTACCTGCAATAAAATGCCTCTGCTAATCTTTAACATGCAGTGTGTCAGAGAAAAAGGATTGCATTAAAAACCTGTTTATGGGAGTGTTACTAAAACATAAAAAGGAGTAAAAGTGAATGATGACTGAAAAAACATTACTTTTGTGACAGCAAAGGCACTGCCCAGTCAAACAGTGCCTGGCAAAACTGCAGAGAAATGTTTGGTCTGGACCTGAACCCAAGGCTCAGTACGAGGATGAACTAGCACCTCGCTCCCTCCCCACCTTTGATTTGCAGTGATTTCCAAGCCTGCTGCTTTCCCCCCCTCCAGTCTTAATTCAAAACTTCTCCTTCAGCAAGCCAGTCTGGAAACAGGTCTGCATTGCACAGCTCAGCCTGCCCGGGGGCACGGCCAGAGCCGCGGCACTGCCCTCTCCACCTGGCACTTGGCTTCAAACAGCTTTTTACAGCAGCTTGCCCTCCTTTATGTAGTTTGGAGAGTGTTTGAATATTTCCAAACTAGGCTTTCCTGCAGCATTTAGGTTTTTATAAGGCTGCTGTTTACCGCGATATCTTAATGCCTTGTGTTTTTTTGGTATTTTCATCTGTTCTTCCCATTGCATGAGCGGGGAACAGAGTGAAGCGGCTGTGGTCCCAGGGTAAGATGGCAGTGCCATACCTGCTGCTTCAATAACCTAACAAAAACATTTCAGCCCTTTAGAATTATAATTTGGTCTCAGCTCCTGTTCAAGACAAGGTCTGGGAGTGTCTGGGCTGTAATCGCACGGACATGCCTGTTCCCAGAGCTCAGCTATTGGATTTCAGACAACGGAGAGGAACGGTATCAGGTGTCGATTTTTTTTCTGCTGCTTCTACTCCACAGTCTATTTTTAATATCATTTTTATTGCAGTCAAGATAAACAGCAAGTAGATGAGTTCCCATGGGAATCGGGGTCCATCCACCGCTCACGTCAGTTTAGCTGAGGGGAAAGTACAGTTGCGTGAGAGTCTCCAGTGCTTTTGGTGCGGGAGTGCTAAGATTTCTCCTCTTTTTATGATTTCATTATATTTACCAAAGCTGGTTCACATTAAGCCGTGAAGCAACTGCTGCGTTGCCCCGTGGTGGGGGGAGGACGGGGAAGGGGCTGTTTCTCCATGTCCGGCATTGTGCTCTGATCCTCGCCTCCCTGCCAGAGCAGGGCAGGAGTGGAGGCAGAACCGGTGTCACCCTGACTGCTGCCGACAGCATCTCTGAGCAGAGCCCTCCGTGCCTCCCTGCTGGGCAGGCGGGTGGAAGGGGCTGCAGGACCCTCTCCTGACTGCCCCTGCATGATTCTAGAGTGGGACCAACATGTCCCTGCTGTCCCCCAGCTTGTTCACAGCTGCTTTGATCTGGACGAGGGTGTTTGAGTTGGTCCAAAACAGCATATTTATGTAGCATTTCCCTGACTTAGGCTTCAGAGAGGTACCATGGCTCTGTGTCCTACTAGCCCTGGAGAAATATCTCCAGTGCATTGGGTGGGCTGGCTACCCCCCATCTGGGAGGGAAATATCAGCTGCCTCAGATGCTCAGATGCTGAGAGCACCCTTGGACAGGAGCCTTGTTGGTCTGGGCATGACTTGGGCACCGTTACAATCTGGTCATGAAGCTGGTGCAGCTGACAGATCAACTGGCCTGCAAACACTGAGGACACACTAGCCTGTGTCGATGTATGGTGAATGCCACAAGCTCCCCGCTGGATATGCTCTGTGGAAGTGGTTTCTGAAGGACAGATGCTGTTGAGTGCTGGGACATCGTGCGCTCGGACAGGGAGGCTGAGCATGAGGCCAACAACAGGATGTCTGTCACCCACAGGAAATCTCCATCCATGTGTGATGGTGATGGATTTGGTGACAGACCCAGCAAACGGCAGTGTAAGAAATGGCAAGATGTGGGAAAGAGCTGGCAGATGCAAAAGACATGAGAGAGCTGGAGCATCTTCTGCAACTGCAGTCAGGAAAGCATCTGGAGTGTTCAGAAGGTGGGATTTGTGCCATCTGGAGAGATGGGCGGTGGCCGACAGAGCCAGAGGAGACCTTCGCATGCGCCCACTTCATGCTGCATCTGCCCCTGGGAGTTACAGTGTTAGAACTGGAAGAATTTCTTGCTTTTATGCTGGAAGCTGAGACCTCAGAGCAAGGACCCCACCAGATGAGGCCTGGAGAGAAAAATTCTTTTCTGTGGTTGCGTTTTTGAGAAGCCAAAAATCAGAGTGAGGTTCTTCAAAGGCAGCGGTGCCGGCCCTGCTCCGCAGATGGGCTGCCTTGCACCCACTCCCATGCATCTCCTGCTCATCAGAGCAAACCAGGCCCACGCTGTTCAGATCTGAAATGCTTCATGTGTGAAGCAGCTGGAGGAAATCAGTAGGTGAGGGACTGGAAGTGGGGCTGGGGTCTCAGCGAGGGTGTTAATAAGGCATTTAGCGCAGCTGGGAGAGGCTGAGGCTTTGGTTCGGGGAGCCTGGCAGGGTCCTGGGGGGCTGTCACTTGTCCCATGTCCCTGGTGGGGGTGGCACAGCTCCTGATCTCCAGGGGATCAGTGGTTCATCACTGGGGCACCTTTTAATGGGATACCATCACTGGAGGCATGGTGTTGGCCAGGACGCTGTGCTGACCCCACGCTCGTGGGGATGCTCAGACCTGTGTCCTCTGTGCCTTCTTTCAGGTCCCGACTTGGCCAATGTGTCACCCTTCCACATGACCCAGGGATGACAGACAGGCTGGGTCCCCTCCCTGGGCGCTGCCCTGCTCCATCCTGGGTGCACCAGCTAATGCCCTGCGGACAAGCAGAGCCACGAACCTGCTCAACAGGAAACGCAGCCTCCTCTGTGTCATGGAAATCTGCTCCCCACCTCTTGGCCTGAGGCCAGGGCTGGGCCAGGGAGAGATTAATAGATGGTAAGTGCTGACAGCGAGGAAGCCAGGAGGTGAGACATGGGCGGACATGGGCGGTCGTGGCACTCTCGATGGTGACAGACCTCTTGCAGGAAGAGTTTCCAAACTTCTGCCTAACTGCAGCATGGTACCTCGTATGCCAGATGGAGCAGGGCGGAGGATCCTGGATTTGGGTTCCTCTTTGTTCCTCACCAGAGCCAGAAGCTGGTGGTGGTGGGACTATGCTCTCCATATACATGCCAGGGACGTGCCCAAGTGCCTGGGCTCCCCGTGCTGCCGTGGCTCTGCCAACGCAATGGCGCTGGAGGCCATCCCGGTGCTGCAGACACTGAGGCTCCATGCTTCCCAAATACCGCTGCCCTGCGTGGGCTGAGTCACCATCTCCTGGCTGTAAACCCAGCAGATGGTTTCGTCTCGCACCCCGCAGCCTTGCGGTGTTTGCTCGCTGCTACCTTGGCGGTCGGGGGATGCTTAATGGGCTCCGGTGCCTCCTTGGAGTGTGCTGAGTCATGGAGAGGAGAAGAAATATTTCCCCTTGCACATCCCAATTAAAACACGGAGTTTGCTTCCCGGAGCGGGGCAGAGTGTTGGTGCCCCCAAACCTGCTCCAGAAGGGATTTATGGCACATTTCAGCAGCTCCCTGACGCTTGGCCACACCTGAACGTGCCGGTGGTTGTTCTCCCTCGGGGGCCTCCCGGCATCTGCCGAGTGGGACCAGGCAGCGCGTAGGGCCCATGAGTCGAGGCGGAGGTGAATACCTCCTTTGACACCAAGAACTAGACCGAAACTATGTCAACGGAGAGAGCCAGGGTGGCTTTTCCTGTTTTTCCTGCTGGAGGCTTTGAACTGTGTCCTGCAGGGTCAGCGCGCGGGGAGACACCTCGGGCTCGGATGGGGAGGGTCTGAAATCCTAGACCCTGGGAAAGGGGAGACCGATTGCCTGGGAGAGGTATCGGTGGGAGAGCCCGCAGAGCCCATCCATCTCCAGAGCATTAGCCGGGAGGAGGAATCTGGGGGCGAGTAGCGACCCATGTTTTCCAGAGTGATGGAGGTGGCTTGGGGCAAATGAGGAGAGCAAATTTGATGTTGGGGTGCTCTGTCTTTGAAAGGCTGCCTCTACCCTACATGCAATGCCATTTCGGCTGGTTTAGCTGCTATTGGTAAGTGTGGTCTAGAAGGAAAACTATGAATGCTCCAAAGCACTGGGAATCTGAAAGCACCAGTGTAACTTGAAGGGGACCCCTTGGCTGCAAGCCACCTCTGGGTTTAGGAACCCCACAAGGATGTTGCAGGGTTTGCTGTAAGATGCTCGCTGCCCAGACCGGGCAGGTGGCCCAAAGTAAAGAAGAAGAGAGCAATGAATGTACACAGCTGAATCTGTAGGGTGTGAAGGCAGATTTTAGGGGCAGGGGTTTTCCCAGGGCTTGGTGATCCATTCCCCTGCTCTTATACAAAGAGGCCAGCACAGACCTCAGACCTCTCAGTTCTCAGTCCTGTCCAAAAAGCGGGTAAAAGCTGCTGGGAGAGGGTAAGACCCCAGCTCAGGAAGGGCAGGTAAAGCCTTGGGGCCAGTCATCACACAGGTTCAATCCCCTCCGCTGCAAGGGCTGCAGTCTGATTTTATTGCTACAACTATAAAGATAGAAAAGCTGATAGCACGGGACCGTTTCTCCTGATACACAGAAAGGTGTTTTATACTGTAGTTTGTTCTTCTGCTGGTGGAGCAAGGGGCAGGTCCTACCTGTGGGCCATGTGGCCTAATCCCTGGCTTCAAAGGGGTGTCTGCAGGAGAAGGTGGGGAGCAGTGCTGGGCGTTTAAATCGGCTGTACTGGAGAAGCTGGGCCCTGGGCCAGCAGCATATCCCCCACCAAGCCCCCACCACCGTACATGCAAAATAAATGCTGTTTTGCTGGTCTGTGAGTATCTCAGGGTTTTGCTGACACGGACGGGTCAGTCTGGACTTGCACCTTGCCCCGTCCGGGACTTGCGCAGGTGCCCCGAGAGGCACCGGGTCTCTTCTGGGTGGCTTTTCCCTGCCGCCCTCCGCGCAGGCTGGTTATTGCTGCAGCAAATGGATTTATTGGTGTCAGGTTGCACAAGTGTGAGTTTTAGTGGCCCAGTGGAAATCACTGCCAGGTTCGGGCCGGTGCACCAGACACCTCTCTGCGTTATTTTTATTCTTCTGCTGACATCTAGTGTGTGAAAACCTGTAACACAGTGCGCCGAGTGGGTTGGGAAATTTGGATGTGGGACAAACGGGACTGTTTCTTGCCCTGTTCATGGCCAAACAGGCACCAGCATCTTCCCCCAGTTCTTCTGTGGGAGCCTCAGTGACTCAGGTGAGCACCGGTGAGGGGGGACCCTGCAGGCTGATGCCGACTGGTATTTTTGGGTAGAGCTGCTGGAAATTAATCCTAACTGGAGCAGGAAAAAGAATTTGAAAGGAATGATTATCCAAGCCTCCTGCTCAATGCACCATGTTTTGATGGGTGGTGAACGTGCTAGTGGAAATAAGGAGCTGCTGCATCATCATGGAGATGTGTCCTCCATTCAGGGTCCACCTCTGGGGTGGCAGCTCTGCAAGGGGGTTCGGTGCTGTGCGTCCTTGCTGGATGGGGAGGAGAGGGGGGAACAGGGAGCAGCGGCTCCCTGGGTTTGTCGCTCTCCCCCTTATTCTGCTTCTGGTTGGAGCTTATGGTCTGCTCTCCAAACGTTATCTCAGGTCAGTGAGTTCTCCTGTTAAAATAAGTAATTTTTAACGTCTGCTGGTGAATAATGCTTATTAATGTCAACTTATATCCTGGCCTAGTATTCTTGCCATCGGCCTCGATACACAAGAGCGTTGGGAGCTGCAGGGTGCTGATGGTGCCCCAGACACAGGGTTGGTAACTGTGGCTCCGTCTCCCGATGCTGCACTGAACCCAGGAGCTGGAGGAGGCTCCTTGGGGTCACAGTGGTAACCTCTGGAGGGGACAGGTGACACTGGCTAACCTTAGCATTGCCCCCTGTGCATTTCCCTCCCTGGTAGTTTAAATTTTTTCATTTCATTGTGTTTCTCCTATGTCGTGATAGGAGCCCAGCTTTTGGCATGCAGGGCTGTTATCACTTTATCACCCCTCTAGCATTCAATGGGCTGGTCTCGAGCACCCAAAATTACCTAAACTCAGGCCGTCGCTGTAGGATGAGGCGGGGAAGCTCTGCACACGCCAAAGTATCATCGAGGACAGAGGGGACCACGACTCAGCCTGCCCCGTGTCCTGAGTGGTCTTGTCCCTACGGTCACTGGCACAGAGCACGGCACCCACAGGCGGAGGTGCCCTGGGGCTGGGCACACCGGCACCCACCTGGGGCACCCGCTCCTGCCCCATGTGAGAGTGCTGGTCCCTCGTTCTAGCCTGGTCACAGTAAAACCTCCTAACACTGCTATGGGATGTCCGGTGGCTTCAAGGCTCAGTCATGTCACATCACAGGACGGAGACGGGTAAGTGCTTCTCTGTCCTCGCACGTAAAATATGCTTTAAGATAAAAAGTGCTGTGGGAAATCTCATGCTGAACCATTTACACCGCTGTTCACATGACTTTATTTTGTAAAAAACCTCTCAAATCTTGCCAAAAGTCAAGGTTTATTTCCCCATCCTGAGGGTATTTAATCCTCATCTCATTAACTTTCATTTTAATGTACAATTGCTGAGGAGGGAAAATAACCGAAATATTTTGTCTTAGGGAAAATATCAGATATAAATTTATCCCGAAGCCATCAGAGATGCTTATCAGCATGTTTTTCTCTCTTCCCTAGCTGCGTGAGCTTGCAGAAGAACCAGTTTTGCTCGGCTTTGGCTTTCTGAGAGAATAAATGATTGCTGGAGAAATTCAGCTGGGCAGCAAGTCTCTGCTCGGGACGGGTTGATGATTTGAGCACGGGATAGGAAACGAAAAGCATCACTGCGTGGGATCATGTTGGGGTGCCCTGGGCGATGGAAGGACTTGGCTCTAAAAAAAGGAGAGAGAAATTTTCCCAACAATTTATGCAGAAAAACATCCTCTGAGTGGGGTGTAATTTATTTCTGCAGTTGAAACCATCTGCTTCTTGCTTTCAGCTACAACCAGCCCAGGTCTAAAAAGTCAAAAAAAGGTGTTAAGTGTGATTATTAAGCCAAATCTCACCTTCTTCCTCAGAATTTGCTGAGGCCATGCCCAGGCCCAGGGCTGTCTGGAGGTAGGGCACATCAGGGCATTCGACCAGCCCCGTCCGTGGGTGCTGCTCCGAGTAATGGGTCAAAACTAATACTGGTAAAATTATTTTTTGCAAAGCTGGAATGAACTTTGCTTAAAAACTGCTTGAAAACTGAACTTTTGCCAAAATGAACTTTTGCCAAACATCATGTCAGCAAGAAACAATAGGAAAGAGAGGTTATTTTTTCCCATTTTGGTACTTTCCAGCCGCCATTCCCTTATGTTTCCTACTTTCTGTGTGAGGTTAAAACAGGAGAAAAATGCTCCAGCTGCTGCAGGTAGAAGCACAGAGAGTGATGGAGGTGGAAGTGGGAAGGCTGAGATGGCTTGGGGGGCAGATGGGGCCAAGCAGGCAGATTCCTCGCAGAGCTGCCCCGCTGTGGCGAGGACAGAAAGAGTTAAGCTGCAGTGTTGCTGGGCGAGCTCAGGTGTGGCTCTGCTTTCCTTCCTGGCCTCCAGGACTACAGCACCAGCTTGCCAGGCTTTGGGGAGAGGTTAGGAAACGCCTGTCTCAGGAGAGCTGCCTCCAAACCCGGGGCCGGAGGGTCCCGTCCCTGCGGCGTGGGGCCATGAGGGCAGCACCTTCCCTGGGGACAAAGCCGGCCCGGAGGACATCGTCGGTGGGGAAGGCGAAGCAGATAGTGCACCCAGATTTGCCCTGCGCGGGCTGGTTTTGAACAGCTCTGAGCAAGCAGCCAGTGCTCAGGAGAGCAAAAAGGATGAGATTGACTGTGATTGCTGCTTGGCCAAGGAGGTGGCGGTGGTGACGCCCTGCCTCGCCTGCCCGGAGCATCGCCAGGCTGCCCTGGGGAGCAGCGAGCTGCGGAGCCGCTGGACCTGCAGCCCCTCCGAGGGCACTGAGCTGCCAGCCTGTGGGTTAGAGCACTTAACTCTATAACCAGAAACCTGGTCATCAGTGAACAGCCTGGGTAAGTGACGAGTAAATATTTTCAGGTGTAACCCTAGAAGCAACTTTGATATGTAAGTGAGAAAGAGTGAGGTTTGAAAAACAATGCTCTTTGTCCTTTCTCTGTATGGATTTACTTTCTTGCCCTGGGAGGAGGAGGGCTCTGCTTCCAAACCAAGTGGTCGTTGCCAGTGTGGGCATGGAAAGTTTAATAAAACTTTTGGTCCTGTGCATTTACCAGATGTTGTGGCCGGTGCTGTGCAAAGGGCATCCCGCGCTGTGCCTGCCGCCCCAGCTCCCAGGAAAGCTCTGCTCACGTGTGAGGGTCAAACAGCCTGAGGTGTGAGTCCAGGTCTTCAGAGACCCCAGTGACCTTACCCCAGCGGGGATCCTGCTTGCCCAGTTTTAGGCGCCTGGCCTTTAGGCGCCTGCTCTAGAGCAGTTGGCAGGGCTGGACCATGCACCGGTTCCCTGAGGCTGGGCACTGACTGCTTGGCAGGTCTTCTTCCACCCCTCTCCTGTTTTCAGGCTGGAAGGAGGGTCTGAATCCCTCCCTCCAGGTGAAAGCCTGGATGGGGTGGCTGTTTTATCCTCCTCTTCCAGCACTTTTTAAAATCATGGATGGCAGAATTGCATTCTTATGGGCACACTGCCTGTGTTCACTTACTAACAAGTATTTTATTTCCTGCTGCTGGCAGAGAACTTTCTCAGGCTTTGAGAGAAGAAAGCAAAGCTGGACAAAATGGGGTGATGAGTTCTGGTGCTGTTAAAAAGGTGCAGTCATCCAAGTTGATGGTGACCTGGTCCTTTCTGCTGGAGAGGACTCCACTCCAGCTCCAGGCATCCAACACCTACCACAGGGATCAGAGAGTTTCCTCTCCTTGGTTTTCTGACCCCAGAGAAGGTGGGTCAATGATGACTCTCTGGTTTGTTCACAGAATGACCTTCTTCAGACCCACCTGGAGTACAACTGGAAGCTGAAGTCTCTTGAGAAAGCAATTCTCAAACTACAGAATAGCACACAGTAAGGCAGAACAGAGCTGGGTTTGCTCCCATCTTGCTGTTGGTGCCACAGATGATCTGTCTCCCTGTAAAATGATGACAGTCACAATTCTGCCCAATTTCTATCAGGTGGCTCCTGGGGAGCATTGACAGAACCACAGGCAGAGCTCCTAACAACATCACTTGTCATCTTCAGCAAAGTGTGAGCCACAGTGGAAGTATAAGGACCAAAATTGTCACAGTGCCTGCCTAGTGTGACCAGCTTTGTAACAAACCTCCTCGACAAACGGCCTCAGTCCCTTGTTTCAAAGCTACTGCAGCCACAACTGCCTCTGTGCTGTTGAGTTTTCCATTTCCAAAAAGGCATTGGACTTGCCAGTGTTTGCAGGGGAGGTGCCCTGGGGTGGAGAGGGATCAATGGCAGCAGGAGACGACTTGAAGGACAGTACAATGGGTGACTTCTGTCCCACAGGCGTCTGCCTCAGATGTGGAAAGCCGCATGGGAGGCTTTAGGCTGCTGCTGGTGGCAGTGGGGACAGCCCAGCAGGAGGTAGTGGCCTTTCTGGAGGAGGAGAGCATGGCTATGAACAGGATAAAGATCCACTTAGAGCACAAGTGAGCCTTTATTAAGAATAAGCTCAAACTGGAGAAGATGCCTGCTCACACCAAGCGCCTCTTAAAAGTAGGGTAGTTTGAGATGTGTCCCATTACAGTAGCTGGAGGGATGTGAAGGTGGGAGAGCAGTGCCTGCCCGGACCACTGCAGGGTGCCATACCCACCAGCAAAATGCCTCCAACAGGCAGTATCGTAGCCTAAACCAGGTGAACCGTTTTGTTTCTTTTGTGGCTAGGAGTGCTGTGAATTCAGGAAGAGCTCCGGGGTGGATGCTCTTCCCAGCGTTTACATCGAGCTGAAGGACAAACTGTCTCAAAGCAGGTGGGTCGTCACGGAGCCTGGTATCTGCTTGTACTTATTTTTGCAAAGCTGCACCTGAGGGCATGTGCTTGCTTATGAACAGCTCTGTGCTATCACCAAGTGGAAAAAGCAAAGGCCCAGAAAATTGCACGTGAGCCAGGCTAGAGCCCACCGTACTGCCCTTTCTCTGCGATAAGATCATCGCTTCAGCTTTGCAACATTACATGGCTGCTGTGACAGCAAGCACAACAGACCAGGAACTTCTTGAATTTTTTTGATTTGCTGAAACTGGAACTTTTCAGATGTCCTGATAAAACTTCCCTTAAGAAGATGTTTCAAACCCAGGAAGGACTTTCTTGTCAGACGTAGAGAGAATGAGAAACAGCCAGATAAAAAGGGCATGAACTCACAGTGTGAGCAACAGAGACCAAACTCCCTGCTCATCTCACTCAAGACAAGATGCATGAACCCACCGTCCCGGTGAGTCCCCCGAGACCGGGGTCAGGCCGGGAGCTAACTCTGCTTTATCTTCTGGTGAAAAATTTCAGGTCTCATTGTGACCGGGAATGGGAGAACGCTGGTGATTACAAGATGTTTTCAGAGCTGACAGCGCTGTTTCTTGCCTGGCTTTAGTGGCAGGTTGTGATGAGGCGTTAGCAGGTTGTGGGATGATCAAAGGGAGAAGGGAGGGATTCCCCAGACCAGGAGGGATGCCGAGTCTCGCTCCAACACCACCCTAGAGCAGAGGGCAAGAAAGACCAGGGGTTTCTACCTCCCCCCTTTGGCTTTCCTGGTCTTTCTTTAAAATGATAAACAGTAGCAGTCAGCCGACAATGATTTAGCATGTGGAAAGCCCGAGCTTTATCGGTGTCCCTATCCCGGCTCCTTTTAAGTCCCCCATAGAAATCTCATGAGCAGCCATATATAAACTGGCCGAATTTGTACCCACACAAGGTAATGTGGCTGAGCCTCATAAATTCCACCAGTTTATACATATCAGCCCAGTATCCTCAGCAAAGGAAAAACTACCAGGTGCCAGCAGCGATGAAGAGAAGGGCTTGTGCTGGCTGGGGTCAATCTCGAAAAGTGCTTTGCACCCCAAATGTCAGCAGAGACAGGGGCTCAAGCACCAGGGCTGCAGCACGTTTGGGTGTTGAACCGGCCTCTCTCCTGTTTTCAGGCAGGAATAATTTCTTATAAAAATGGCCATTGAGGCAGCCCTGCAAAACAGCTCGAATGCCTCTAGGCGGCACGAGAGTGTGTCTGATCACAGGGGGACACGCAGCCCCTCACTTCTTGTCTGGTTCTGCATGAACTGCTTGCAGATCCTGGTCAGGGAGTCCTTTCTGATCTCTGTCCCTCGTTGTTGTATATGGTCACGGGCTGGAGGTAGCAAGGGGTGCTGTGCGGAGCACCCCGAGCCCCAGGTTGTGTCCCGAAGTGCTGAGAGGCCGATGTGGGGTTGCCCAGCGTGAAACTGGAGTCAGCTCCCACATCTGCATGTGTTCACAAAATCCCCTGTTTGGATGAAACCTCTGCAGCACTGGCTGGCAGGTCCTCATCCTCCGGTCAATGTGAGGAGCTGGTCCTGCACAGCCGGGGACCATTGCCCCTGTCCTCATGGCGTGTGAGCCCCAGGTACCACAGCCCATGGTTAGTGCTGGGGCAGCAATCACTGCTTTCTTTCCTTTCACTGCTGAAGAGATCTGCTTGATCAAAATGATGGTGCCTGCAGTTGGACCACCCGACCATCACATCTCTGCCCCCCAACCAAAGACAAAGAGTGATTTCCTCAAGTGTAAGTCCTGGGTTTGATGGTTTTAATACTGATCTGCCTTTTAGGGGGAGGTGGAGATAATTTAAGTAAGACATTACTTAATTATTTATTAAATTAAGATAATTTAATAAAAAAGTAAGACATTTCTGGAGATACAGAGTGAAATCTGTCTCACCTGTCTTGGACACACACCTCCTTCAGCAGTGGTGCAGACGCTCTGTCTCCTTCCACTGACAGCAGAGAGCGCCTTAGGGACTGGCTTACACTCATAAGGACACTTAGGAAAGAAAATCCAAATTAAATAAAGGTTTATGGATTAAACTCCTTGGTAGGAGACCCTTACAAGGAATTCAGTTTACTTTCATTCATTTAAGGAGAACTAAACTGAGTCACGGTTATTTTAATTCTGCTAAAAATGGTACAAAGAAGTTTAATGGGGCTTATCTTAATCCACTTGAAAAATCAATTCAGGTTAATTTTCTTGAGTGTCTTGCATAGTTTGCCTTTGATTTTTCACATGTTAATTACTTTTATTGTGCGTGGCTGAAGCCTAGCATGACTGTAGCTTCCATCAGTCACAGAAAATGCTCTTGTGGTTATGTGCAAACTTTAAATACAAAGCTCATATGTTGGGTAATCAGGATGGAGAATGCTCCTGGATGAGTCCTGTAAACCATTTCACAGATTCGCTGTGGTTGGCAGGGTTTTGAGTCCAGCCCCCCTGCTCAGAGAAGGGTCAACTGGGGCAGGCTGCTCAGGGCCATGTCCAGTTGGGTTTGAATATTTCTAAGGATGGAGACTCCACAGCCTCTCTGGGCAACATCTTCCAATGGTTGATCACCTTTACAGTAAAAAAGGCTTTTCTTATGTTTCAAAACCACTGTTTTCTATTTTTCTGTGTCCCTTAGCATGTGATGCAGAGACAGAGACAACGACAAAGTGACCAACACTGCTCCATGGGAACAGCTGTACCCAGATCATCCCAAAGGATTTGAACACAGATGCCAAGTGATGTCTGACAAGAGTTTGTACTTGAGCTTCTACTGTTCTGAGGTTGAGATATCTGGGGCTGACATTTACCTTGGCATGATGTACAGAAGCATTGACCAGACAACAGGTTCAGAAAGCAACAGCTGCACCTCGGCAAACAACTTCTCCTGGAGCATCCTGTGGAATGGGAAAGGGTTTTCTGCATGGCACAGTGATGTGGAGATGCCCCTCAAAATGGATGTGTTTGGTAGGATAGGGGTCTACCTGACCTACCCCAGCAGGACCTTGTCCTTTTATGGGGTCACCTATCATGATGTGACCTTGATGCACCAGTTTGAGTATGATTTTGTTGAGCCCCTCTACCTTGACTTTTGGCTTTTAAAGAAAGAAAACTGTCAGGATAATGTGACTGGGGGAAGATGCTGAGAAGATCCCAGCCTCCTTGCCTTCCTTTCGGGAGCAGCTCCCTTGAAAGCATCTGAGTCAGAAGCAGTGGCCAGTGGTTAGGTTATGGTGTGATGCCAATGCTTTTGCTGCAGGTAGCTGGGTGAAGAAGGGAGAGATGTTTCAATAAAGACTCTTGTAATCAAATATGGTTCTGAGCATCCCATATTTTAGAGGTGGACAAGGCTTGACAGTTCGTGCAGTTGCTTGTCCAGGGATCAGTGCAGATTGTTCCCAGCAGTATATCCATTAATACTCTGTTTAGTATGAGTTAAAGCCTTTTTTTTTTTAATTCCCCCCCTCAAGGGTGGTGTTGTGTCACTGCCCCGACATGTTGGTCCTACCAAGCCAGTGTAAGTGAGCGGACAGAAGCCACGCAGACCAGGGTTGTGTTGCCATTTTCCCTGCTGTGCCTGAATAAAAGGTCTCGGCCCCCAGCTCAGTTCCCAGCTGGCTTCAGGACCAGGGTGGCACTGGGGCAGTGGAAGGTCCCTCTTGGTCCTCCCACCCCCAGGTCTGCACCAAGAGCAAAGAGCTATGGGTTGGGCTGATGCGGGCATTGCTTTGGGCAGGAGAGAGCCCGTGCAGCGTCCCGCAGGAACAGCCCCAAACCTCCTTGCTTCTCCAGAGGTAACTGGGAAAGCGGTGGAAGGCGCTGGTGGCGAGCCGGGAGCAGCAGAGCCTGCAGGAGCGGGAAAACAGCAGGAGGCGGCAGCGAACGGGCTCCGAGCTGGGAGGGAAAGCGCGGTCCCCAGCAGAGCAGCAGCAGCGCAGCCGCAGCCCGCAGGAGGGTGCTCTCGGCCCGCCGCTGGCTCCGCTGCCTTCCGCGCCCTCCTCCGCGCCCTCCTCCTCGCCCCCCTCCCGGGGCAGCGGTGGCAGGGACAGGGCCCTGCGGCCCCCAGCACCCGCACGCCACGGGCGCCCCGCCGGGCTGCCCTTCCCTGTCCCCCGGCCTCCCAGCCCTGCCGCCGTGTCCTCCTCGCTCGCTGTCGTGGGACCCCGCAGAGGTCCCGTGTTAAAGGTGGGTGACTGAGGGGTGCTCTCGAGTTGGGTGATGTCTTACCTGCCCCAGCACCCCTGCGCCCCGTCCACGCTCCCCTTCCCCTTGGTGACTCGCTCTTGGGTGCGGCTTTCGGAGCCCCACAGTAGCGGAGGGGACTGCTCTAAGAGGGTCCCATCGTGGGCTAATGTAGCTGTGCACTCTGCAGAGTGACCTTTGGGGACCCAAAGTGACCTTTGCAGCCACCTTGCGCCCAGGGCCAGGGAACAAATGGGTGGGAAGCACAGAAAATTCCCTGCACACACCGTTGCTCTTCAGCAGGATGGGCCGAGCTGCAGGCAGCAGACTGGTGGAGCTGCGGGGACGGCTGAGAAACTAAAAATTTCCACCCTCCAGAAGTCAGCAGAGCCAGAAGAAAGAGAGAAAGAAGATTTTACTAAGTACTTTGCAGAGGAGGTGAGTCGATCATCGCCCCATTCTGCAAGTGGGGAAACTGAGGCAGGGATTGGGGAAACCATTTGCCAGTGGTCACCTAGCAGAGAAATGCGTCTAGGTCTCAGGGTGCCTGGTCAGCACTGGGCCAAATGCAGTGTTAGCACCACGTTATTACCTTTATCCCAGGTACTTTCAGCCTTGGGGCTGTGACAGATAAAAGTTTATTGTGCTCTCTGTACAAAACAAAAACAAGGTAGCAAGGTAGGGTAGAGGAAAAGAAAAGGCAACAAGGCATGGGAATCTGTGCACGGTTCTTCTGCTGCTCACCAAAGGGTTGGCCAGAAGCCAGATTTTAATTTTTGAAAGTTTTCCTGGGGAGAAAAAGACAAATAAAACACTTTGGCCAAACCAAAGCCATTGGCTGTTGAAATGCAAATGTTTTAAGTTTATTCTCATTTAATCTCTATAAAAATATGTGAAATGGAAAAAGAAATCTGCTTTCTTATGACCCAATAAGTCAAGAGTTAGTGTTTCATAAAATGGTCCAACGAGATCCGGTGTCTCAGCGGTGAAGCTGAACGGTGGCATCTGGACAGGAGATGCCCATTTCCATAGTGAGGGCAGTAACAACCAGGCCCCCTTAGCAGGTCCGGGGCGGTCCAAAGGCCGCTAAATGAGTGGGTGTGTAGCTAAAAGAAAAGTTGCTCTGGTGATGGGTATGTAACAGCTGGTCCTTCCAGAGGCTCTTTGGTCTGTGTTATGAGAAATGTCAAATTACACAATTAAATCAGTCCCTGTTGGTTTTAAGCCTTATGGATCTGTAATCCTAAGGGTGCACTGACAGATTTACTGCCATTTCACCAGTACTCGTTACAACAGTATTTTGCTCCAAGACACTAACTAGAGCGAAGAGGCTGTAAATCGCACCCATGCATCAGCCCTGGCAGAAAAGGATCTGATACTGTAGAGGGTCCAAAAGGGACAGCGTGGCTGAAGCAGAGGCTTCCCACTGGCTGCGTGGCCTCAGGGGGCTTTGAAATGAGGATATGAGAAGTGCTGGGGCTTCAGTGAGTCTCCAGCAATCCCAGGGATGGGGTAGAGCATTGCTTCTCCTCTCTTTGCAGGCTGAAGTTTCCTTTCTCCTGGCAGCATGCTGCGCCCACACCTGGAATGTCCCTGGCTGTGTCCACGCCCCCACTTGTCCTGCCAGAAATAAGATTTCATGTAGGAGAGATGTGCTTCCAGTTCACCCTGGCATGGGCAGAAAGGAGAAACAGCGACAACACTTGCTCATTTTGAGCTGTTGCAGAGGTGGCACCAGCCACAAACCCAACTCCCACGTTCGACTGCAAAAACTCCTGTATCCAGGCTCAGTCCTGCTCCCCTTTCATCCCCAGCATAGCTGCACCAAAATCCACTTCCCAGCACCCCTGTAGTGGGTGCTCCCGGCCACAGGCAGGGATCACGGTGGTGGCACTGCATAGCCCCATGCCCCAGTGCCACAGCTAAGGACAGAGCTGGAGAAACCTCCACCCAAAGCTGGCTCTACTGCTCTGCTCAGCTCTCATTTTAGCTTGGCAGCCCATGCCTGGGAGTTATGTATTTTATCCCCAGAGTGCCAAGCTGCTCCATCCCCAGGCTGCATTCAGGGATTGGCATGCAAATAAGCCCACTGCTGCCTCAGACTGTGATAATTAAAAGTGAAGTTGTAAAACAAGCAGCATCAATTTTTGGTGCACGTCCCCAGCAACACATGGTGATTGGACTGAGTTAGGAGACATTTCCAGCTACGCAGCAAACTCTAAATAGCCTGGAGAGAATACATGGGAATTTAGCTTGTGCAGCAATTTCAGATGTCAAAACAAGTTTCCTTGTTAATATGAAACTATTTGGACTTTGCATTTTTAATTAAAGGTTTTAATTATCCAACTGTATTTTATTAGCTTTTATGAAGACAGCTGCTTTAAACGCTATAAGCCAAATCTCTGCTCTGAAGCACTACTTGTCCGAGACAGGGTTTCGGTTGTGAACAGCCTTCATTGTGAGTAAATGGGGTTGTTTAATTTAAACTAGAATTTACTGTCCCAGCTTGATTGAAACTCTTTTATGGCAGAGACAACAAATAACCTCGGTGGGAGCGTACGTGCACCCAAGGCTGGGAGGGGATGCTGTGCTGGCAGCCCAAGGACTCACCTGTTAGCCCCTTCCAGGGTGAGCATCGACTGCTTCTGAAAAGGGTTTCTCTGCCCACCTCACCTCCCTGCTCATGTTGTTTTGTCTTTGAGCACTAGACTGAGACTGAAAGCTCCTGAGTGGAAGTCTCTTGCACCCTTGTGATGGGTTTGAGGTGCTGAGGTCCCAGAGCTGGTGCTGCTGGTGAGTCCTGGCAGAGCAGTGGAGTCTCTCCAGGACAGGGGCTCAGGGGAACTCGCTGGGCTCTGGTTTGCAGGAGGTC
Organism: Mycteria americana; assembly: GCF_035582795.1. Classification (NCBI taxonomy): domain Eukaryota; kingdom Metazoa; phylum Chordata; class Aves; order Ciconiiformes; family Ciconiidae; genus Mycteria; species Mycteria americana. The sequence goes on along the minus strand of NC_134380.1, from coordinate 3,891,833 downwards.
AGGCTTCATAGCTGGTCTTCTCCTGTGCCTGCTCTTCAGTACTGTGATCACAGACTATCTTTATCAAGCAATAGCTAACGCTTGTGGTCCTGTTCATAACATGGATTACTTATTCATTGGGATCATGTTATTTACAACTGCAGTGTGGCCTTTCTTGGTTTACAGCATGACAATACTTCAACAGCTCGTAGAAGCCTTTATGTCCTGCCTGTGCAGGAGAAGAGGCAAAGAAGAACATAATATCTGAATACAATTGCAAGGGAAGAGCTGACAATCAGGACGGGGTTTCTGGCTGGAGTGCAAGCCTTGTGCTGAGCTCAGCACCATGTTCATGGAGAGCACTCTGGTTCGAGACCTTACTCTTCATCACTGTCAAAAATCAGCAAAATGTACTAAATAATCTGTAATTTGGTGAGAAGAAAGGCAAAGCAGGCAGCTTTCAAGCACTGATGCAGGTCAATCCATGGCTAGTGAGACCTAGCAGGATCACAGGCTGAAGCGACGATAGCTGCACACGAAGCTGAAAGGGCAGCTCAAGAGCCTGCGTGTGCGTTCCCGCGTTAGAGGACAGATCAAAAGCCTTGGTGCTGGGCAGGACTGTTCTCTCCAGGCTTGCGTGTAGCTGCTGGAGCAGCTTTCTTCTGTCCTCTTTTGTGTTTCAGGGGAGCTTAAGCTGGGATTGATACGGGCGGAATATTGTTCAAAAGAGATGCTACTACCTAGCGTGGTATGTAGGGGCCAAAAGGACAGCAATGCACACACTGTTAATGAACACGTCTATAAGCTTGTGCATGGGCTGGAAGATCAATGAATTTAATGTCTTCTGGCTTACCTCAGACCAATGCCTGTGCTGACAGTTTGTAGCTGTGGAGCATTGCAGTGCAGATGACAGATGGATTCCTCCAACGGATAGATTCCAAAGTATTTCCCATTTATCCCATCCCCAGTGAAAGCTGCTGTTTGCACTGAGGTCTGTACTGTCCCTGGCGATATTTCTTCTCTGATGTTAGCATCCGTGTCCAGCAGTGCACTGGGAAGGGCACTGACACTCAGGCAGAGGCACATCCCAGGAGAGCTCTGGACGGAAATGACAATCAGTGATGGGGATTGTGTCCAGCTGACACATGTAGACAGAACAACAGAGAATGGGGACTTGGTTAGGCTGGGACTAGGGCAGAGACAGGTGCTAAAAATCTTATGATCTGAGACCTGGTCAAAGTCCAGTTGTCTGACCCTTAGCAGGGACCCAAGTTGGGCAGCTCTGCTGTGGCCTGGTGGGGTTATTGGCCTTGTTAGGAAAACACCAGTCATCATTTGGTGTGATTTCATTCATCCTTCCTTTTCCCTGCCTGGTCTGAGCCTGATGCTAACACCAAAACTCAACCAACCCTTCTCTGGCATGGGGCTGGAAGGAGCCGGTGCCATGAGCGTGCAGCAGCTGCTCCTCCTGGGTGAGCAGTAAATGGGGGACTCAGCTTCTTGTTGCTGCCTGTCTCTTCACTGGACAGTGGGACTGTAAGAGGGAGGAGAAGACTGAAAGGAGAAATGAGAAAGCTAATGAACTTGAAAAATGGATGCAAGAAAGGAGTCAAAAGTGGAGCTGGAAGGGAACAGGCTTGTTGTCACTTAATAAACATGTTCCTGCTGCTGACAGCGTCGCCCTCTTGATTTGCAGGGGGAGTTTTGAGAGGAAAGCAAGCACTGGGCTGCGGCTCTGCGGGGAGGCCCTGGGGAGCACGGAGCTGCCTTCCCGGGGGGGCCAACAGGATATCCAAAGGGTGGGCCTGGAGCAGAAATTCTGACTTCACCCAGTCCTAATTGCGGAGTTACCTCAGCCGCCGGGCTGGCTCCTCACTGGGAATGGTCCGGGGCCAGCAGCCCCGAGCGGGGCAGTGGCTCTGCTGCTGCGCGGGGAGAGGGCTGGGGCTGTCCCAGCGTTTTGCTGTCTAAAAGACACTAAGGGTTGCAGAGGGACATGGGGATTTAAAAACCACGAGTGAATGGTCCTGTCATTCGCAGGCTGTCTGCAGATCAGTGCCGCAGAGAGCAGCGCCCTGTGATAGCTGAGCTCTGCCCACGGGGCTGAACGTGGCGGGGACAGGGATGTCGCTGTGTCCACCAGTGCGCGTTGGGGCTCTGCTTGCCCCGTGCTGCAGGGCTGGCTCTGCCCAAGTGCTGTGTCCCGGTATGACAAACCGCCATGCCCCGCGCAGGGATGGCTTGCATCTGCTGAGGTAGCATGGAGGTGGCTCAGGTGTGAGTGTCTGTGTTTGTCTCCAGAAGGATGCCCAGCTGCTGAGGGCTTGTCCCTGCTTCAGGCTGTGTATAACCTCGGGAAGAACCAACTCACCTATTAATAAAAGGGCAGTAATGACCCTCTGCTACCACGCTGGGGCTGGAAAGCCCTTGCAAGGCCTGGCACTTTGCACAGCAGAGCAGGGTCTTGGGGCCACGGGTCCATCACACTAGTCCTACCTGCGGAGAGCAGGGTGAGCATCACTGTGCAGGGGAGCACTTGTTTCTCTGGAGGTTTCAGAGCTAAAGCCTGTTTGTTTTCCGTGAAAAGGCAGAGAAACCCTCCTGTGCACAGTCCGATGCCTCAAAGGAGACAGTTGTGCTATCCTGCAAACAGCATCGTCCATGCTGGGGTGAAGAGCAGAGGGGTGGGGGGCTTCAAATCCCACTTCTGCCTGGGAGAGCAGCATGGGTCCTGTGCACTCGGAGAGAAATAATAAAAGGACTTGAACCTGATGCCAAGGCTTCTCATGCTGAAGGAAGCAGTGGCAGGCTGAGCACCTCCAGGACGTGGGACTGAGATAAAGAGGTGAGAAGCAGCAATATTAGATACGCGGCACAGCTGCAGCAGAGGCAGGACCTTCCATCCTGCTCCATGGTGGTGCTCAGGGCAGACCCAGCTCTTCTGCATGTGAGATAATGTTTTTAGGGTACTTTAATGTCTCTCAATCAAAAGGCGCTGGCCTGCAGGTGACAATGTGTAGGATGTGGGGACAAGATACGGGGAAGGAAGTACTTTGCAGGTGTGAGGATAAAAGCATTTGCTGAATGTTTAGAGTATGTTTAGAGTATTTGAGGTCAAATCCGGATTGGAGAGCAAGGTACCAATGATCATTAATAAACCACACCCAGACCACATCCTTGTCACACCTCTCTGAAAATATTGCCCTGAAGCTGGTGAATACCCCTTGCTTTACACTCGCATGGGGGTGGACAGAAGTCCCATCCAGACCTGCTGAGGAAGAGCAGCAATGGGAGGATAAGGAGCTGATAAGATGAGCAGCCAGTGATGAGGGCAGTGTGGGTAAGCTCATAAATCCTGGTGTGGGACCAGCAGTTAGAGGCTGTTCAGAGTGAGCAGGGTGAGGACAATGGCAGCACGACAACAGGACCATTGGGCTCTCCGCAGCTCAAAATCCTGGGGAGAGCCGAGTGCTGGTGCTGGCTTATGCACAGTGTTGCAGCCTGGGGCCCACAGGGACCATGTGCAGGAGGTTGGGTGCTTTCAGGGTCTTTCCTCCAAAGAGCTCTGGAGCACAGATCAAGGCTTGTCCTTCGTGCTCCTGAGTGGATGGTGGGTGAGTTTAGCCTTGGACAAGGCTGAGCTAGCGCTTAACTGGCAGCATGGACAGCCTTGGCTCTGTTGGAGCTGGGATGGGAGCCGGAGAGTTTCTAGTCTGCCTTGTTTGTCCAGGGCATGAGGATAAAGTGAAGATGTTGTACTATTCTATAAGTGTGTAAAAAGAATTCAGGAACACAGGATGATTTTAATGAAATTAAGCATTTTGAAAAGACCCCAATCTTGCCTGAAAAAAAATGTATTTTAATGGTTCAGAAGAGTTGGAAGTTGTGAACAAATCTGGCCAGTTCCACTTCAGGCATTAAAGCTGGATCAGAAAAAAGTACCAGGAAAGCCTGAATTCTGAACACTCAGCAATGAACCTGTTTCTATGCAAAAGTCTCTCTCATTAAGAAGAAATGAGGAGCGAGGAGGAAGCGGAGTGGTGGGTGTTTGCTATAAAGCAGAGCATTTTGGGATGGGGAGCACAGCAGTGGCAGCTCCCTGGATGTCCCCACTGGGCTACCCTGGTGTGGTCGATCCTTTTTCCTTGGTCCTCTCTGCTCCTAAGGGTTGAAACAACTGTGTGACAGCCCTACCTTTCACGTGGCCTGGGGGTCCTGTTGCACCAGTCATCGTGGCTTGATCCTGCCGGGTTCTCAGTGCTGTTGTCTGGGGGACTCCTGCAGCAAAGATGCTCTGGGACAGGGCAGCATCTCAGCCCAGCAGCACCAAGGCTGTGAAGGAGACCCCAAGAGCAGCAACACCCTTGCCAGCGAGTATTTGTGTCTCAATACCGAGAAGTGCCATGGGCTTTCATTCTCCCTTTGACTGCCCCTTTTTTGTTTTTTTCTTCCCCCTTGGGATCTTTAAGGGGAGGTTTCCAGAAAAAAGATACAGTATTCCGTGTCAGTATCCGGGCCTTGCTGCAGCTGAGAGCTCGTAATGATGAAGATTTAATGCAAATCAAATGGACTTTTCATCTTAGCAGAAAAGTATTTACAGCCCATTAAGTAGATGGGAAAACTGGTCATTTTTTTTGGAGGGGAGCAGAGAAAAAAAAACAGTGCTATGTAAAAAAGTGGCCACAAAAGGCTCTTAGCTTGAGAAATTTAGCCTGAGAAATTTATCAGCTTTGGGGATGGAAAACTCATCATTTATATATAAAAATATATCACTTTTAATTACACAGCCAACTTCAGCTTTACTCATTAGCTACTTACACTACTCTGCCAAGTTACACAGTGGCGAGCTGGCTGGAATATTTTATATGGCATTTTATCCTGGATCAGAAAAGTCAGCATATGGCTCCATCAGCCTTTGTTTCCCTGGGTCATAGGGTAGGGAAATGAATGCAAAAAAATGGAGGAAGGCTGGAAGATAGGATGGGAAGAGGAAGGTGAGTGCCCGGGAATGCGCTAATGCATACATTTGGGATGAGCAGCTCTGGCACATGTGGGTGCCTTTGGGTCCGCAGCTCTTCGCAGGCGGGTGCTCTGCTCCAAGGCAGTGCAGCCAAGGCTGATGGTGAGGTCTCAGAGACGGGAGCATCCTGGGTGAGGGGGCTCCAAATTGCCTTTTTTAGGTCATCTAGTCTGACCCCTCTTCTTCACCTGGGTCACATCCGCATCTCCTCCCGACTTATGCTTACGCCATGTTCAAATACCTCTGATAAGGCCCTGACTCGTTGCTGGGATAGCCGATTTCTGCACCTAATCACTCTCGCTTCTAAGACAGTTTTTCTTAATGCCTTGCCTGAAATATTTCCATTTGTAGCTTCAGGCCCCAGCACTCCTTGTTTTACCGTTTCCAGATCATTTGAATAATCCCCTTTCTCCTTTGATGGTATTTCCCTGGAGGTATTTATAGTGTTATCACACTCCCCATTTAATCTCCTTTCTTACAGACTATATAAAATTAAACTCCCCCACCTCCTCTCCTTCGCCTGCTGTGCCCTCTCAGCTTTATGTGTTTGTGGCAGCTTGTTTTGAGCTGTCTCCAGTTTGGGGTGACCCCTTTGATACCCCGTGGGAAGCCATGGCCGAGGGCAGCCCACCCTGGGGCAGCAGTGCAGGGCTGTGCAGAGCCTGGGGTCGCACAGTCCCTGGGAGGGTTTGCAAAGAACCCCGTGTAGTTTGGGGCATCTGTCAGCATTTCCCCAGGTCAGGAGGGCTTTGCTGGGAAGCCCAATGTGGTCTCGGCAGTGTGTCTATGTTGTTTGGTATGAACAGCGCTAAGATGACCCTAGAATGTGCCTGGCATGCCAAGGACAGCAGGCGATAGTGCACCCTGACCAGCTGGATTTGCAGGAGATTGGTGGGGTGCGATGGGTCCTACTTGTTGAGCCAGTGAACCTGTAGAGAGCTGCCAGAGGCGGGGGATCTTCCTTTGAGATTTGGGGTATTTTCTGAGTACAAAAGCCCCCACAATGAGCTGCTCTGAGCATGGGGGATACTGGAAGGGCACCCCAGCATCCCCACTCCTGATGTGAAACCACACAAAACAAATGCAGCCAAACAAATATCTGCCCCTTCTTACCCATGGAAAAGATCAAGCAGAGCACAAAGAGTTTCAGAGATGATCCTTTTTGGTCTCCCACTCCATTCCTTCCACTCGGCTGCTGCTGCCTCCTTCTCCCCTCCCTTCCTGTCCCTGGTGGCAGAAGAGCTCAATCCACTCACACTGAGCCAAGCTGCAGCCTCAAGCTCCTGCAGGTGGGGAGCAGAGGGTGTCAGGGGCTGCACCAGTGGGAAGTTTTAAATTGAAGCTCTTTTTTCAGGGGCAAACCACATCTCTGGAAACAAAAGCCTTGCAGGAAATGTCTGCTCCCCACCCCCTGTCAGAAACTGAAATGTACATTTTAGCATTTTGGAAGAAAATAAAAAATTTCCAGTGAAAATGGAAAATAGTTGATGTTTTTAGAACTTGCCCGAAAGGAGGGAGACCTTCACTGTTTTTCTTTACGTACAGTCTCCCAGGCCAAGCTGGACGATTGCACAAAGCTGCTGTAAGACTGCAGAACCTGGGTTAGAGGTAGGTGGCTTTACCTCTGCGATATACCAGCTACAGAGGTCTTGTTTCTTCCTGGTCCAGCCATGATTGACGTTATATCCCCAGAGATGGGCTGAAGCAGAAGGGAACAGCAGAGAGCAGGACTTCAGCAATACATAGCTCCTTTGCAGTTTGGGGAAGCCTGAAGTCATGGGCAGCAGTGGGGAATGGGGGGCTGCTCAGTGGAAAATGCCTACACCAAGATGGATGTAATCCCCCGCAATGGGCAAAACCAGATTACTAGGGAGAGGGAAAATAAACCTTTGAAATTCTTGTATCTAATCAGTAACTTTGAAAAGATATTACTCTGGCAGCGTGATACTGACTGACAGGAGGCTTTGAAACCTGGGCTGGGGAATATGGGTAGATGAATGCAGCTTTTCCCCTTGAATGTGAAATATTCCCTTCAAATACAAAAAACCCATTTCCCTTCCCCACTTTCTGGCAAAGGAATTGGGAATGGGAATCTGTGGACAGGGTCCAGTGTAAATGTACAAATTGAAGGTTCCTGCCGAAACAGAGAAAAGGAGAGTTTGTGGCTCCCATGGCCAAATTTTGGGTGGGAGCTGCTTGGTTTTGTAGCAGATGTCCCTGTTGCTGCGGCTGTATTTTTCCTCCCCTGGAAACAGTACTCGCCGTGCACGGCCGCGCAGGGCTGCCATGGCACCGGTGTCTGCAGGACAGGAGGCTGAGAGCGCTGCCTCATGTTCCTTTCTGGCTCATAGCACCCAACACCTTGTGTCACCCAGTAAACTGGAATTAATGGGCAAAGTTCACAGTAGCATCATTGTTTTGCATGTGTGGGATATTGAAGGCAGCCGTCCCTTTTTGCAGTTACCTAGCTGGCAAGAAATCAAGGGACGCTCAGAGCAAAAAGAAAAAACCCAACAAAAACCCCCAAAACCTCAAGTCTTATGTCAAACCTTAAGTCATATGACAGAGCAGTAAATAATGGATCTGGTGACCTAGACCTGCAAATATTTACATTCCCTTGGCTTGGCTGATAGCAGGGGTTCGTCTTACCATGTCTCACCTAATTAGCAGAGGGCTACAAGAATCCAGTGGTGGGTTCTGGTTTCTTTTTCACCTCGTTTGTAATGCATGCCGCTCTCTTGCTTGCCATGTAGTTTGCACATGGGTACATATCAGCAGCAACATATGGGCAAGGTGTGCGGTTACGCCCGGGGACTGGCAGGACTGAAATGCATCAGCAGCTCGGAGGCGGAGAACAAGTTCCTGCAGCCACCCAAGAAGGTGCTGGCCTTGATCCCCTTTTAGTCTCGATTGCAAAACCTGTCTGAGGGCTGCCAGAGACACAAAATTCACAGTGGACTGTGAGCTCCCTGATTTTAAGACTCTTCCACTCCAGGAGCCCAGGTGGCTGTATCTGTGCTCCTGATAAAACCTTGCCCGTACGCCTGCCTGGGAACAGTTCCTGGCCCATGCTCTGCCCTGATCCATGCCCAGGCACGGTTCGGGAGGGTGCTGCTTGGCATGGGTCAAAACCGGTGTTCAGGAATGTCATAAACAATCAAACTCTGTAGATTGCAAGTTCATGTGCAGGCCTTTGTCCTGGCTTGGTTTAGTTCACATGTACAGAGGGAACTTGCTGAGAGCAGGACCATTTTGTGCAGATGTAGGAATGTGTGGTTGGAGACATGCACAGCTTAGAAAAAAAAAGAATTAAAAAAGGTAGAACAGTAACTGGGTACAGTTGATCAAACTGCAGTGTGGGGAGTGGACAGAGGATGTCCAAGCTAGCTCCAGCCCAGCTGGGCTGGGCGTGGGTGCAGAGGAGCTGGACCTGTGTGGTGCTTGCTGTGGGGTGAGATCTCCTGATTGCCTGATGCTGCCTGGCCTGGCACCAGAGAAACAAAGGCAGAACTAGCTCCAGGTCAGGACACGCAGTCAATGGAAACTTTTCTTCATTTTGAAAAATTCAACTTAAAACTCGGCTTTTGATGGAAGCCTGACTATATTCCTCAAACAGCTTTTGGAACAAATGGTTCTGAAATAGTTGTGTGATGAAATCGTTAACATGACCAACAATGGCTGTTTGGGAGTAAAGTCTTTTTTACACCAATAGACAAGTTTTTTTGCAACACAACACAAGCCCTCCAGGTCAGAGGTAGGAAATGCCAAAGCAGGAAAGAGGAATGTCTTTGGTTTTTGTTTGTTTGTTGGTTTTTGGTTTTTGGGGTTTTTTTTTCCCCCATGGCATATCCTTACCCCCTTTCACCTATGTCTTTGCCCCAGGCAGTGTCCCAGAAATTCTTAACTTTTTAAAGGATCACATAGCCTTTTAGGAAAAAAAAAGAAAAATCTACTTTCTAACCCCAATGATGGGTTGGAAATGGGGTGCTAAAGTACTTAACACTTAGGTAAATATGTTTCCATTGTCCTATTAAATCATAGTTTACTCTTTATAATTGCGAACACTTTAACTGGGCACAGAAAGCAACTAGGAGCAGATCCTCCCTTTCCATTGCACAGAAATGGAAGTATGTGGCTTTGTAATTGTGTTTGTTTTGTGGACCAGGTGATGTTCATGGACCATCAGTGGTCTGCAGATCACAGCTGAGCAGCTCTCCAAGCCCACACACTGTGGGTGACGTGCTGCTGTCCAGGAGGCTGTCTGGCTCATGAAATGTAAACTATGAATACTTGGACCTGAGAGGGGCTCTCGTCCCTGCCTGCTCTCAGCTCCTGCATGAGATACGAAGATACGTCAGAGCACGTGTGCCTTCAGGGCAGGCTGGAAAATCACCCCCCAGTGACTCTGGGCTGGTAGGGTGGAGGGCTTTGGCTCCATGTGTTGCAGTTAGGCAGGGGATAGAGAGGGAGCCAGGGGCTCCCAAACAGAGCCTGGGTTTGGTGAAGGCTGTTAGTTGGAGAACTTGCTGCTTTCCCTGAGCTCTTGATATGCTTTAAATGCTATGAAGGCCATTTAAAAATGATCTCACCTTGTTGATTAGACCATTTTACCCAGCAGATGCCCAGATCCAGCTTTGCTGACAGCCATGCTGGTGGGGCTTCTACTTGCATAGCCAATCAATCAAATCTGTCTCATTTCCACCTGTAGGTCACCTCATCTCCAGCAACGATGCCTAAGGAAGCAGGATGCATGGAGCATCCCTTGGAGCATGCACAGACACACATGCTGTCCCTTCCCAGCTGCAGCTATGCTGGGGAGAGCCGTATCTCTTCATCATGCCCTTTCTGCTCCTGCTGAGCTGCTCTCGTGCCTGTTCCCCAGCAGTGATAGACTGAGCCTGGCTTGTTTGGCTGGAAACGAGTGGAGCGAGTCTGCCGGCAGTCTGGGAGCTGGCACAAACCCTGGGCAGGGAGGCAGGCTGGGGTACGTAGGGTGTTCATCTGGTACCAGGGCAAACACCTGCAGATAGGCATGCTGCCACACGTGAAGTGGGGCATGCTGATACGACTGCACCGTGTGGCTCAGCATGTGCCTTCACACATGGCTCTGCTTGTCTCAGTTCCAAAACTCCTCCTGGTTTTAGCTTCATTATTTTTCCGCAGTCTCTTGCCAGAAATGGTGAGCACAGGAAGAGACCCTGAGATCGAAGATGGACAGTTTTCATCTGCTGAAAACAAATCTGCTTTTTTTTTGGGTGGTGGGGTTTTTGGGGGTTTCTTTTTGTTTTTTTTGGTGACCTTCTGTTGGCCAGGTGCCTGCAAATGGGAGGTAAAGCATTGCTCTGGGTTGGATGGGTATTGCTCGGTGTGAGAAAGAAGGACCCAGGGACTTGCAGACACAATCTGACTCTCCCCTCCTGCTCTGCTGATCACCTTCCATACTTGCACGGCTCTGGCCAGGCAATGGGCAAAGCCTGGGCACTGTGTGCAAAGGCCATTCTTCCTCTGAGCTGCAGATATTGCTTAAAAATGCCTTTTTCTTGACTTTCATGGACATTTCAGCAGTATCCAGCACTGCAGAGCCCATTAGCTCCGCTGCTTGGCTGAACAGCCTTTGCTTCTGCTGGGGCACTCAGCTGGCTCTTCCCAGAGTCCAAATAAAACTTTAAATGAAAGAAAACCAGCCTGGGAATGCAGGGTTGTGTGACATGCTGGCCCAGCTTGGAGCAGCTCTGCTGCACAGGGATGGCCTTATTTTACTTCATCTTGATCCCGGTGTGCAATGATGCAAAGCCCTTTTGAATTAAATTATTAAGCTGGTGATAAGAACATCATGCTCAATTTGTTGGCGTTCCGCTAAAATGTCACATACATGATTTATATGGAGGAAGGGATAAAAAGAGGGGTACAATTATGAGGTTGACCCTACATAAATTAAGGAGAAGACCCACCCTGCCCCCAAAGCCAAGTTGTTTTTGCTGGGGTGGATTGGGTTACCAGAACACCACCACTGTGTGTAGAAATGCTGAGGGAAGGGGGAGCGGGGGGCTGGATGTAAAGGGGCAGGCTGGGTGTGCGGGGTGGCAGAAGGAACTGATGGACTGGGTCCGGGAGGAAAAAAATAAAGAGTGTGAGTCTGTACAATTGCCAACCAGCAGCAGTGGCACTCAGGAACGAGTACTGAAGGAAAACAGCCCCTATGCTGCACTCTGTGTGTTGCTGTCGGGCTTTTTAGTTGCCAAAATGCTACCTCCAAAATGTGTGCACTGAAATGTTTCAGTGGAGGGAAGGAAAAGCCACTTCTTCCTTTCCTTACTGTGAGTTACAAGCAAAACAACGGCTACCTGATGTAGGCTCTTTGTCGAAAGCTGGAATAAACCCTTCCTCGCATCTGCCTTCAGTGGTCTTTTCTCCCTAGGGTGCTTGATGCCAAGGAAAGAGGTAATGAGGAGGTGACTAGGAGCAGCTGAGGACCTAGAGAGCCCACCAGAAGGCTGTGAAGATGGACTCGAGTGGTGCAGGAGAGCCTAGTCCCTGCGAGGAGGCTGCGAAGGTGCATGGTGAGGCAGCGAGTGTGAGGGCATACAGCAGGGACGCCGAGGCACAAGCCATGTCTATGGCTAGCTAGGGTTTCAGAGAAGGTTCAGCTGTTTTCGCTGCCATGTGTATCATGTAATTGTTTTATTTCTTCTCCATAAGTCAGGCTCATTGTCTCTGCAGGGCTGATGGGGGTCTCGCTCTGGCTCGCAAAGGTGAGTTTGATAATGACATTTTGTGCAGCCAGAACAGAGCCCCGTTTCCCCATGGGTAGCCCCAAGAACATGTATTGAAATTGTGACCTATTGGGCCTTCAGCTTCTGTGTGTTGGACCCCACACAGCCCTGTGAATGCCTCTTTATCTTACTTTGCCATGCTCCCTGCTTGTCTAGGCTGGGGGCCTTGCATCATTCTTACACTTCTCAGCCTGACCTGTAATGCCCTCGGTTGTACAAACAGTCACATGAGTGAATGTTATTCATGTCTCATACAGAGCTTGTACTATGTCTTGGGCAGTGTATTACAAACTTTTTAAAAGAAAAGCAACTGAATAAAATCCAGTCAGCTTTACTCAAGGGCCAGCATCCTCGCTTCTTGTGCTGCAGCCAAGGAGGCTCCAACGGGGCTGTAATTTGTCGCTCACAATAGCTCTCTGTGGCAGACAGGGGACGGAGAAAGCTTCCCTTCATACGGCAGCGACTGCAGCACTACAGCCGCAGCGAGCCGGAGCCGCAGGCAAGTGCATCCAGGGGGGCTGCAGCAGCTGGAGGCTGCCAAGGGCGTCAGACGCAGCAGCGAGTCTAATCGCTCTTTCCCAGTATCCCGGGCATGAGACGGTCAGGTCTGCAGAGGTCTTCAGGTTTTGCAACCAAATGTAAGGTGCCAGGGAGCCTAAACCCCTGAGTGACCCATCCCAACAGTTCAGCCCAGCCAAAAGCCACCCCAGCCCCCAGCAACAGAAAACCCCAAGCACAGGCACGTTAGCATCAGGCACGTTAAAATCTTAATTGCCATGAAACTCTTCTTCCCAAATTTGCAAGGCTGGGTTTATGTCTTTTAATATTGAGTAAATTAAGCTTGATGCTAAGACATACTGGCTCGGTGATAAACAGTGTGTGGAGAGATGTTTTATGGGGCCATCACAGGGCACTTTATCTGTTGCCACTTGCAAGCTGCCAATTCGTTCCTTATTTATTTTCAGAATTAATTTTTATTGATTCCTTCCCCTTCCATTCCCCCAGCCACACAAAATGAGGGAAGAACAAACAAAAGAGGGTGCAGGAGACATCGGCTGGCTCGAGGGTCTGCAGTCAGACTTGGCGTGTCACCCCAGGTCACTGGTTGAACTGGGGCTGGGGGGTGTTGGGCATCATTAACCCCCCAGCTCCCTGCCGACGTGTGCGACATGAGCTGCTGGCCCCGGCTGTGGGTCCAAGTGCTTCTGCTGTATAAACCATCACACAGGCTGGGATGCTCATCAGTGAGAACAAGGGTTGAATAAATGAGGGAGAAGGAGAGGAAGGAGCTCAGATGTGGCGTGGGGTGGGAACAGGCCCCATCAGTCCTTGTCAGTGGTGGATGGTGATCACGGAGCCCTGCAGCTGCCGTCCAGCCCGGCCTGGTGCAAGCCCCCGCCTTAATGCGGGGTTTAGAGTGGGATTTAAAATGTCGGTTTAGAGAGGTGAAAAATGTTTTTAAAAAAAAAGAACGAAAAAAGGCCCAAATGGAGCAGATGCAGGGGGCAGGGCTGGTGAGCGGCTTCTCCATGCCGGTGCCCCCAGCCCTGCCCAAGTGAGGGAACCCAGAGGCATGGGTGTGGGCCGGTGGAGTGAGGGCCGGGCCCTGGGCCCAGCCCCGCTGGCGGGGGACACCCCAGCCCCACGCAGGGCAGCGGGGAGGCCCCGAGCCAGGTCAGCCGGTGGGTTTGGGGCCCTGGTGCAGCCCCCAGCACTGCAGCTCCCTGGGCCTGGCCTGGCCCGCAGCACAGGCGGTCCTGGAGCTGGGGTGTGGGGGGTTCAGGGCAACCCTGAGGGGTCTCGGGGATGGGGGGACTCGAGTCGCCCTGAAGGGGGTCAGTGCCATGGGGGTTTGGGGCTGGGCCAGGGCATCACGCAGGAGTCGGGGCCGGGCAGGGGGTTGGTGCTGTGAGGCCCTGGGCCTGTGCAGGGGGAAGGGCCTGGGGAGCCTCAGTACCTCCCGGGGGGGGGGGGGGGGTAGACATGTGGGGACCCCACACTGGGGACCCCAGTGCCACAGGGGAGGTGGGAAGGCTGTGGCGGAGCACAGCTGCTGTGTAGCAGTGGGGTTGCCTGCAAGGTGTCCCTCCATGCTGGGCCGCGGGGAACCGCGCAGGCCCGTCCCAGAGAACCTCTGCCCTCAAACAGCCAGGCTGTGGCAGTGGCCATGTTGCTTGGTGGCTGTGTTTCCTCACGTTTGCCCAGAAACCCCACAGTGGTGGTTGCTGTCTTGTCTGAAGGATCCCAACCCCTACAGACAAGGGGGAAGATTGTGTGGGTGGGTGCCTGTGACCACGGGTGCCACCTCCTCCCGGTGCAGTGCCACCTGCTCTGCAAAACTGATGAGAGGGCACAGGAGGAATCACTGCAATTAACCTCAGATGCCTGGACTAATCAGCTGGCACAGCATCCAAACAGCTCCTTTGAGCCTGGTGAGCAAAAATGGGGGGGAAGTGGGCACTTGAGAGCACTGAGTGCACCCTTCTCTCCCCTCCCCATGGGCATGCACTTGTGTTAGAGGGCATGAGTGCTTTTCTTTTGCTAAAGCACTTTGAAGTGGAAACCAAATTGCATGTCTCCCTCTTCCCCCTAGCTGCCCTGAGCCCTCCTGGTTTTAATTAGTTCCATCTGATGTTCAGAGACTTTCAAGAAATAAATGTGCTTTTCAACAAGTTGAAAAAAACAGTGGTGGCAGAGCACAGAGAGCTGTCTCACCAGTGCACAGGCTGACAAGGGACACGCGGTGAGCACAGTGCAGCCAGGCTCAATTTCCCCCTTTGGCCATGGACACAGCCCTGCTGTGCACGTTTTCCATGTCCATCAGCTGAAGTTTGCAGCCAGGTACCTTTGAGCAGTGTGCTGAGGTAAAGGATTGCAGAGAAAGATGCATTAGTGTGACGCTGTGCTTGCTGAACAGGCTTCAGTGTTCTTCCTTCTGCTCCTCCACCCACTCATGCTTTGCTCTATGCTTTCTATCTGTAGTTCAGCTTTGCAGCCCAGGTTGAAAGAAGCAATAATGGAAAAGAAACAGTATCTTGTAGGCATCTCGTCTCATTGCTTATAGACACTTCACCTTGCTGCATACAAACCTTTGCTGAGAAAGACTGCATCATCCCTGTCGGAGTGTGGAATAACTTTAAAATAAAATCCTAACTCAGCACAGACACTGGGTAAGCAGAAGAGAGGCCACAGTCTCACAGGAATGGTGCTAGCTAGAGTCCTTTGGGACAACAGGGACGAACCCCTCTTCGGGGCTGGCACTACACATCTTCCCTCCTCTTCTCCCTGTCCCCCCTCCATTCCTATGCCACATACAGTCCTCAGGACAGGCTGCCAGAGGAGGGTTTTATTCCCACACAGGCTAACTTTTACCTTGGTTTCCCTTGTTCTCCTGAGAAGCAAAGCCAGTATTCTTAGTGGTGTTTGCTCTTTTGATTTGGGGAACAGTGAGTTGGAGCATATCCCTCTTATCTTGTCGTAATTAATCTGCTGTCTTCTGTTCTGGTTGTCAGGTATTAAGCTGCAGTGTGGCTGTGACTGTGGATTAGGTGAATGAGCTGATTGCAACTGCAACTCCTGGTTCTGCTGGTGTCCCAGTAAAATTCCAGGTGCTCTTACTGCATCGTGGGCTCATCTCGCAGGGAGGGAACAACAGCCTTCTTCAGACAGCCTGTCCTGTGAGCATCCTATTCAAGCACCTCGAAACCACTTAAAAGAGCCAGACACGGAGGAGTAAGTCTTATCCTGCCAACATGAAATGTATGCATTTCCCGTCTGCCTCCCCTCCATAGGACACTGCCGGGTCTCCCTTCCCCAAGGGGCCCTGATGCTGCAGAAAGCTCCCACCACTGGTGTGGCAATTCCCTGGGGAGGCTGTCACCTGCCTCAGTCATGTAGGGTCTGGGCACCAGTTTAGTCCCCTTGTCACATGCCCTGGGTCTGTTCTTCTCATGTTCAGGGCCACTGTGACCCTCTGGCTCTGCTGCACCCAACAGGTACCACTTGTTATGTCCCCAAGCTGTGGGGTGTCACACACTGACTGACATTCAGGTACTTCGGGAGTCTCTCTGGTTGCTCCATATGTGTGTAATGCTATAAACTACATGTACCTGCCTGGGCCCTCACTTTGTCCTTCGGTCCCCGTTTTGCAATTTCCTACATTTTTATAGATACTGTTGAAATCTTAGGCTGGGAGGGGTCCTCAAACATCAGATCATTAAAAACCTCCCTCTCCCATAGTTAGGCAGGATCACATGTAACCACAGACAGCCTCAGCTTCGGGGAGAATACAGCTCAACCCCCCCAACTTGCAGCAGATAGCACCCCTGAATTTGGGCTATACCAGCCAGGACCATACCCCAAAGAGTGCAATGATGGAGGATCTGCCTTCACTTGCCCCTTGGGAGCATCCCCAACTGAGATGGCAGGGCTGTCGACCAGGCAGGTAGGGGTTAAGGGGCTGCTTGACCAGCACAAGGCTCTGCAAGCTTTAAAGGAAAGGGCGGGATCAGTTCTCCCCCCCTCCCAAAACGGCCGGGAGGGTTGGGAGCTTTCTGAGGCTGTGCAGGGCTGGGGGTAGCCCTCTGTTTGACTAGACCAGAGCTGCCCGTGGCATTTTCCACGCTGAAGTTCCAGCAAAATGCTGGTAAGAGAGCTGCGAAGCCCTGGTCTGAGACGCAGGTGCTGCTGTCGTCCTTTTCTCCCTTCCTGAAAGATCAAGTTTGCAAAAAGTCTGGTTTTCTTGGTTGTTTTTTCTGTTCCAGGGAGTCTGGTTGCAAGTAAATACAGAGATTGTGTCTGTTTGGGGTAAATGCACCTATGTATGCTATGTGCAAATTGCATGTTTTCCTTGAGGACCCAGGGAAGCTGTTGATGCAGGCTGCAAGGTTTGGGCATGGGTCTGGATGCAAGTAACTGTCTCAGTTTTGGTGGGTTTTGTGCGTAAGTGGCTGGCACACAAACCTAAGAGTAGGCCAACTTAGTTCCTAGTGAAAAGGGGTAAATCTCCTTTGGAGACTGCAGTAACTCCACTTAGACTAGCAGCAAAGCTGCTCTTTCAAGACTTTCTGTTTGCCTTCCAGCTTTATACCTCCATGTACTTTGTTTTATTTTTTTGTTTAAAATATCTGTCAGTTCAGTGCATTTGTCTGGGTAGAAGATTCTGTATTTTGTTCTCAACAAAAGCTTGCCAAGCACAAAAATTCTCAAATGCCAGAAGGCTGGTGGAGCCCCACTCAATTACAACACATCTCCTGAAGTGATTTCCTCCTCCAAAGAACTCTTCTGCTATCAAGTATGATTATGTGGTGTCACATTAGTAAGAGCTTTGCAGCTGTGATTCCAGCTGCTCTTTCCTGGACAGTGTCCTGTCTGTGAATTATTAAAAAAAAAAATGAAGCAACAAGCAGATTTGATCACTTGGTCCATGTTGTATCCACAGATAACAGACTGGGAGGAGGAGAGGAGGCTTTAAGGGAAGTATTTTAGAGCATGTTTCAATGCTCTAGAATCTATGATGTATGGCAAAGATGAAAAGGAGTTATATTCATACACTGTTGCAAAATGTTGTGTATCGGTTTATTATGCCCCCCCCCCAAATCCTTGGAAAGCTTCAGTTTTTACAACCAGACATTTTCATTTTGCTTCCAGATCTGGTTCAAGAACTGGAATTGGCTTTCTGAAGCCCTGGATGATCTGGGAGTCAAGGTAGGCTGTGAAAGGGATGGGAGGGCAGCATAGATTTTCTCTGAATGAGTGCTGGTACTGACAACTTGCAAATTATGGCTCAGTGCAATCATGGTTAATTAAAGGCAGCCTGTGCTGATATTGAAAATGCAGTCACCTAAGGAGGAAATAGGAAACACTGTTCTTTCCCAACTCGTAGATGACTGTGCTTGTTTCTGTTTTGCACTTCATTAGCCCTTCCTCCACACACCTTGAAGTTTGATCTTAAGGAAGAGCAGTGTTTCTTGCCATTTGGTTGTGGATTTTTTTTGGACTTGGAAGTTGACAGCATAGTCTGGATGATACCTAGTCATGTTGGTTTGCATGTCTTTGGGCTGTCACAGGATGCAGGTTCTCACCCCTTGGCTGTCTTGCCTTTTGGCACGTGGCTGAAGAGGAAAGATGATGCCTGAGTACAGGATGGTGTGTTGCTGTGCCAGCTGAATGAGAGGAAAAACTTGCAGGAGCACCCAGTGAAAAACAGCATTTACAATCCACCAGTTTGCTTGCTCCTCATGCAGATATGGTTGGGTGTTTCAGGGCCCCCAAAGGGCTTCTTGCAGTTATGTATGTCCCAGTTCCCACAGGTGATGGGTATTGCAACACTCAGACCACCAAATGAGGGCCAAGTTTCTAAGTCTTCTCTCCTTTGCAGTAGCCATTCAACCAGGATGGACAGACTCTGTGATCTGCCATTGATGTAATTCTCTTTTTAAACATATATATTTATATATCTGTGTCTATTAATCTGTCTGTTAAAAGGTTGGAAACTCTGGAAAGGTGTTGTAATTTTTGGTATTGCTTAGGACAGGTTGAGTCTGTCAGAATCAGTCACACCAATACTTTGAAACAGCTGCTTTGGGGATTAAAAGGTGCAAGAGAATACTAATGCACTGCAGTGCTTAGCTGAAGGCTACTGACTTAAAGCTCATTCTGTGCCAATGAGATGTGCTGGGTAACTACCATTGGTGAAGTAAGTGTGAGGAGAGCTGAGACATTGAGAGCTTTGAAATGTTACTTCCTCTGCAGAAGGCTAGATGAGTGAGTTGTGTCTTCAGAGGCCACACATGCTTTGTGCTGTGTGGCTGGTCCTGGAGACCCCTGCCTTCAGGCTCCACCTCAGTGGCTCATCATTTTCTGTGTTCTGCCTGTGCCACGTACCTTCCTCCTTTTCCCATGGTGCTGCAGTTAGTGCTTTTGCCCCCAGCAGTGCCTCAGGCACTAATATATTGGTCTTTGTAAATATATTAACGATGTTCTTGTCATGGGGGTTTAGTTTAGTTGTTTGGACAGTGCTCTTGTTTGGGCCCAATCCTGCTAAATGCACAGCATCCAAGAGGACACTGAGTGCCCTTGTCTCTCATCAGCTTCTGCAGGTCTTGGTGTCTCACTGGGGTCAAGCCCAACATGATTTGTACCAGCTATTGAGAATGAAATGTTTGCGATGCTCTGCGGCTCTCGGCGCTTCTCTTGCATGTGCTGTGGTTTGGTCAACTCCAGATGCTGACTGAGTGTGATTCCAGACATGTGGTCTCCCTGGACTTCTCCCTGACCTGCTGGTCCTGCCCCTGTGTCTGCCTCTAGCCTCCTGGCCCGTTAAGCTCTCTCAGCCTGTTTTTTTTCCATCTTTGTTTCTTCTTTTCTTTGTCACCTCCCACCATGCAGATTCTCTTTTCCTGCTCTTCAAGCTACACAGCCTTGGTACAATATATGCTCCTAAATAACTTGAAGCTAACTGGGGAAGTAATTTGACCAGAGAGATGTGAAATTTTTGGTAAAAGATGACTCAATAGAATTGCACTGTTTCAGGTATCAATTCTTGAATGGGAAGTTATCTATGCCATTGAGTTTTGTCAGAATGTTTTATTTGAGCTTTGATTTAACCTGCTTTCATTATAGTGAAAACGTTGGCAAGATAATGCTGAGTCTTCAGAGTAGAACAGAGTCAAATTTATAAATCTGTTTCACTGAGGATGAGCTTTATTTTTCCAGCATTTATAGGATTTATCCGAACTTTTGCCTAATTTCATTTTCTGGGTACCCTGAGATGCCCTAGCAAATGAATACTGTATCTTACTGAAGTTTGCAAAATCACAACATTGTTATAATTAAGTTAACTTAAGGCAAGACCTTGGTCTTAAAATCTAGTCAAGTTAACTAACAAGAAGAATTGAATTCTCTGAACACCACTGCCAGTTCTCTGCATGTTTGCGGTCATGTTTTCTTTTCTTAAAAAGTACTTTCTCCTTGGAAAAGGCATACTATCTTCATTGGTTAGGGAAGCTGGAATTGCCTCTTTGGAAAACATTGTCGAATAGATTTTCATAGCATGCTGGTTTTACTTTCAGATTCCTTTCAGTTGCAATAATATTTTAACAGTTGTTTCTGACAATTGTGGGCAAATATTTGTAGATCTGTATGCTCTCTGTAGTGGATGTTGTCTAATCCTCAACAAAGCTCTTAAGACTGTGGACTTTGGGTTTCATGGAAGTTGCTTTTCATCATGTCTTATATAGCTATAATTTAAGAGCAAAACCCTGTGAATACATACTTACAAAATTGATGCTCTATCCTTTAATAAATAAATATGTGATTGCTGTGATAGAGCATCCTGAGTGGTTAAGCTTAACAGCAGAACAGTACTGTTCTCTGCTGTGGGTTCCCCAAGTATAGCCTTGTACAGGGCAGCACTTAAGTATGTGCTTAACTTCAAACATATGAGTAGTTGCACTGAATTCAATGCATCTACTACATATTTGAAGTAAAGCACTTCCTTAACTGCTTTGCGTGGTTGGAACATATAAAATTTCCATAAATCAGAAATGACTGCATTCCACCTTTCAGCCCTGCAGAAATCTGTTTTAAGTCCTTTAATATATGCATTTTGCTATATCATATGACCCAGTGAGCTGTCCTGAAGGCAGCCTTGCAGACAGTGTCTCATAATCATCTTCAACAGAGCATGGGGAAGCTGAAGAAGTTCAGATTTAAATTAGTCATCTATTATGCCGCTTCTGCATGCGGTTGTACATGAGCCCTCAACAAGGACTGGCTATTAGGAAAGAAAGGAGCTTGTCTACAAAGCCCTTCTCTGGGAAAAAGTGTGTTCTCCTGACTCAAAGCAACATTGCGTTATACTGTTTTAAAAGTGTTTATAAAAACATATCTTTCACATATTCCTGCACATTGCACTGGGAGATGTGAAATCCTTTTCCTTTTCCTTTCATGAAAAGAAGCGGTGCGGGGGGAGCGGGAGGTAACTGGTTAGCTTTGCAGCTCAGCTGGTAGACTGTCTGGAAGGGAGCCAAGGGGCCTGGGTTCAGTCCTCTGATAAGTCATCAATTTCTTTCTCACCAAAAACATCTGGTTTTGGATGCTGAGTTATGAGCTAATATTAAATACAAAAGTTTATAGCATCACATATATAATATTGTTGATTAGAAGCATCAAGTAAAGTAATTGACCAGAGGGGACTTGGTGTGAGCAGCTGGTAGAGCATCTGGAGGGGAGCCAAGGGGCCTGGGTTTAATTCTCAGGTCATCTATTTCTTTCTCACCAGAAACATCTGGATTTGGATGCTGCAAAGCTACAGACTGTTGTCTCATGCAAATGTTTCTGGGATCACACTTTTTCATGGTAATGTGATCCCAGGAACATTTCCATTAAGTATTTACACCCAGAGAATCCTGCAAGAGTGACAATGAAAAGGGGTGTTCCTGGACCCTGCTAAAATCAAAAGCAAAGTTCACTTCTGTGGAGTCATGGTTTTTAAGCAGATTCCGTACGGACGCTGCTTTGAGTAGCCTGAAGCACGTATTTAGGTTGACCCTGCAGACGTGACACTGCCCTGAAACACAGCCCATGAAGGTGACATGGTTTGCCCGTGTCCCTGGTGCCTGTGGCTGCCAGGGTGCTGTGCAAGGGACGTGTCCCAGCCTGGTGTGGTTCGAGACTGGCGCTGCCCTGGCCCAGGCTCTGAGCACTCTGGGCACTAGGTGTCAGAAGAGGCTCACGCTTGTGCTGGCTGAAGCCTGGTGGCAGTCCCGTGGCTCCCCGAGCTGTCACCAGCCCCGGGGGTGCAGCGGAGCGCAGCGCTGCTTCCCGCAGCCCGGGGCGTGGGGGATTACCAGTGGGGGGGGGGGGGGGCTGTTCTCAGGAGATGCATTTCTCTGCTTTCTGAAAATACTTCAGTGTAGGGGCTGTAATGTTGGATAAGCAGAAAGCGAGCTCAGGTTTAGAGCAGGCTGTCACTGCTCTCTGCTTGTCCATAGCTCCTTTTCCCCTGTGATTCACAGCGGGAGGGTGGAGAGCTCTGGTCGCCCTGGGGAAACAGAGGGTAAATCCTCCTGAAGGGAGAGGAGGCCAATTCCTAAAAATTGCCTTTTACCCATACTGCAAAGTCCTGCCTGGATTTCCCAGACAGTGGTTACTGTTGGCAAGTGAGGGGTTGGATCTCACCTGTGGCAAGCTCCATCCCCTCTGTTAACTGCAGTAAAGTGACACCAATTAGTATGAGCTGAAGATCTGGCCTCTGTGAATTAAATCAAGGAGTTATTAATAACTTAGCAATGAGTGTGATTTGCAGGTGATCAACCAGGATGGAGGTATGGCACACAGCTCGGGAAAACTCTGGTTTTACACCATTCTGCTGTCTGTCAACCTCTGCAGTTACTTTTTGGTGGCCCTATGCCTGCATAATCTGCCAAGGTCTCTTCTGAGCCAGTGGAGAGATGGTTCTGGACTGATCTGTTCACTGAAGGGGCCCGTGGTTGTGAACCTCTGTCTGGCTCGCTCACATACTGGAGTTCAGATCGTCTCTTATTTAGCTACCCTTATTTAGCTATTGAGCAGTGCTAATGTGAGAAGACACTGAGGAGTGAGCCATGTTCCACTCCCTTGGCATTTTTACCTTCAATTTATTAGGAAGAGGTGCAGCCATCTCTCCTTAATTATTCTGCCAGAATTCTCACAAGGGTCGTCTCGTCTCGGTTTTGGTTAAAGAAATAAGTGGCCAAATGGAAATAAAATATTAGTCTACCTGAGTTTACCAGCTGAAATGGTTTAGAACATCATTACTAGGCTAATTCCACCATTCCTGCCCCTTCCTCTGAATTAAAATACCATTTTAAAAAAGAATCAGAATGGGACACTTCCAGAGGAACATTACATTTTGTAAGTATGGATTTTAACAGCCAATCTCAACCAAACAATGCACTATATGGTGCCAGAAATAATAAATCAGTGCAGCCCTCAGGACTGAAATGGAGAATTCCCTCTCCCCTTGTAGCTCTTTGGAACTTTAATCTGAAATATGCCACGAATCAAAGGATAACTTATTGGTACACAGGAATTCCCATGCTTGGTCAAATCTGATTTCCACAGTGTCTAGCACTTTGCTGCTAGCGGTGGCCAGAACCAGATGCTGTAGAGAAAAGACCAAAAAGAGTTGTTAGTGGAGGAATGTTTGCAGTAATGTGTCTGCAGAGAATGCTTAATTTTGCTAACTTTCATCATTTAGGAAGGACTTAAATGCAGCTGATCTTAGCCATGTAGAAATTGCTGCCTGGTCTTGTGGACTTCCTTGTTAGTGGGGAGAGACACAGGAGTCTCTAGAAGGCAATTCACCCCATTCTAAGATATATTAAGGCTTGTTATTGATTTGATTAGAAAAGCCTTAATGTTGTCTAACGATAAGTGCTAAAGCTAGGGCACGAGGAATGCTAGTGACCTTTTTCTGCCCATGAGGGTTAACACTTCTGTCATAGCATCCTTCAAAGTTCTTAGCTATGGAGGGACATACTCACCTACAGATGATTTCGTCTTACTATGAGGGCTTTAAGATTGGGAGGGGAAGTGATCCAGTGGCTATTGCCCAGGACTGTTGCTTTGTTTCTTATGCAACAGCCATCTTCTGTAATTTGGGGCAAATCTGATAGCTTCAAGGCAGTTGGGAACTTGCCTCCCATTTATTACAAGGAGGCAGTGAATATGGTCACAAACATGACAATTCTTTCTCATGAAGGTTTTGCAGGGTAGGAAATGCCCTTCTTGTGTCTGGTCCATCTACCCTGCTCATGAGAGGATGTTCTAAGAGCTTTTTCCCTGGTATTTTATTTGTTAATCCCTGATCCAACCCCTGGCTGTGCTTCTGAGGTTGAGCACTGGGGATAGTTGGTGAATTTGGTTTCAGAGCTGCTCTTGTAGATGCGTCATGCCTCAGTTCCTCTAAAAGGCCCGTTTTTGTATAATGACAAAATTCAAATAGGATATGGGATTCACCTTTGCTATGCATCATTCTGTGTACTGCTTTTAAGCTGTTTCATAACTGTAGGAAATTGAAATGAAAGAATCATGATTTTTGTGATCTCTGTTTGTGTGATGATCTCACCAGACCTAAAATCGTTCATGCCGTTAGCCAGGAGTTGTTTCTGAATCTGCCTGTTCCCTTTCTACTTTGGCTGAAATGGTGCAGACGGGGTATTGCACCAGGGCAGGGTGTACACAAGAGTGCATCTTACGACTTAGTGCTGCTCTCGCTTGGATTTCACAGTATTTGCCTTTAGTTTGCTTATTTTTACCACTGGGCAGTGGTTTGTGTGTTGTTTCCCCCCTGCCCTGAGCTGCCCTCAATGACTGCAGTTTTTCTGATATAATTTGTTCAGGACTTGTTTACTTCCTCTGTTTTTTACTACGCTGTATTTGTCAGGGTGAAATTTGCTCTTTATAAAAGAGGGAGGTTGTTATTTTCTCCTGACTCACCTTCCTGTATAATTATCTAGCTCCGATGTGCCCCAGGCTATGTAAGATCTCAATATTATTATTATTAATAGCACTCCCCCGTCCCAAGCATGTACATTTGCAGCAACTTCCCAGCATATGCAAGCAAGGCCAACCACAGAGTCAACAGGAGGACTCTATTATACACGTGCTTAAGTGTTTGCAGGCACCGAAGCTTAGATTTTCACAAGCAATTAGTGATGTTGTGTGCCTCAGCTTTGATGCCTCATTCAACACATTTTAGACGGGGCTGTTTATTGCAAAGCACTGAGCTCTTGCCCTTTGAGCGTTGGGCCCCTTTCAGGTGTCTGGCTGGGCGATCAGAACTGGAGGAACTCGCTGGTCAGTCAGCTCTTGGATTAAGAGCGCTGTCAGGGAGCTTGTCAAATGGCGTGTGTCTCTAACTGCCTTGAATGGATGGAATGTTAAATGAATTATTATACACACCCTTCGCCCTCCCTTTTCTTACAGTACACATCCTCAGTTCTTTTCTGTATCTATATTAGTGCAGATCTCATACATGATCACATGTGCTTTCATGGGACATAGTTGTCATTTAGCATACGTTGTGGTGTGCTAACCTATTTCTGTCCCTCATTTGAAAAAATAAATATATGTTTTAAAAGCAGTCATGTGGAAATAAAGTACTGAGCTTATTCTTTTCAGTTACAGTATAAAAGTACCACCTAATCTATCCTTACAAAATGCTGCTTGCTTGTTGGCCTGGAGACAATAACTGTTTGGACAAATGAATAAAATACCTTTTCTTTCAGTGTATATCCTGCAGGTATGTCTTAACAGAGGAATTTCCATGATAGCGTTGCCAGGCTTGTCTAAGCTCATGTTCAGGGCTGGGTGCCTGAATGGTTTTGAGGTAGGCACATCCTTGTTCAGTTAGTATGAGTTTTATACTTATTTAATTCTCCTAAGTGAAGAAATCTTAGGTTAAGCTTAGAATTGGAGAAAGATTAAATGGCTTTTGAAGAGGGGAGTATTGGCTGCCTGCTGGGAAAGGCAGTATAAAAGTGAGACCTGGGCTTGGGTTGTGTTTTGATCAAGAGCCAGTTTCAGGTGCTGGTGAATAGGATTTGAAAATGGGACTTGTACAGCTGATTGTACAGTCTGTGCAGCTTAAGCTAAAATAATAAAGCCCAGGATCACACAAATATTTCGATGGGAGTTAGAAACCTGAGCTGGATCTGGGCCCAGTGCTGTGGTGAGGAGCTGGGGCTGTCTAGTGGCCCAAATGGAGGGAACTCATCAGGGGATTGTATTAGAAATATAATGATCTCTGATTCTGGATTAACTTTGGCTGGCAGTTAACACATCAGGCATTTTGGCAATGGTGAATCCTGTTCCTTTTCTCCAGTCCCTCTCCTTAGGGCAGATTTCAACAAAAAATGAATTCTTTGTATGAGCTGAACTCTCTGGAAGACTTAAGGGCCTGTGGTTCAGATGCAACTTTCCCATCAGTGCCCAACAGATGTGTTATAAAGCGCTCATGAACTATGTAGAAGTGCTGCTGTTTTGAACTCCTGCAAACAGTCAACAGATTCACATGGGAAATTAAGTGAGTGTAATTTTGTGGAGAGATACTGAATGCGGCTGCTAAATGAGCACCACAAAAATAAAACACAACCAACAAGGGCTGTTTGCTGGAGCAGCTGGGGAGGGGCATAAATGACAACTGAAGGATATGATGACTTGTAAATTGGCTCCTCTGATTGCTTAAAAACTTGTCTTCACTTTAGAGAAGTCTTGGCATTTAGTGGGAGCCTGCAGGGATGCCTTTGGGGTGTAGAGTAGCAGGGAGAAAGCCCTGTCGAGAGGGGATTTGAAGGGCTGGTGGAGGAACAGCATGGGCCAGGAAGACGAAAAGGGACTGTAAGTGGGGAAGAGCCAGAGGGGGTTGGAAGGCTTGAAGCATGCTGGGGCAGGAAAGGGGGGCTATGAGTATAATTGGATATGATATGCAGAGGTACGGCTGTTAGTGCATGGCTATGGCTGCAGGTCATGGCATCTGTTAGGGCTCCATCTAGCATATGTATAAATCCAAGCATGTCCTTTACTGCTCCTTGCTGTGGAAGGGTGCCAAATGGTTCCCGTTGCATGAACTTTCCAGGAGTTTCGTGACATTGTTCTGATATCGCAGGAAGCGCAGGCTGTCTCCAAGTTTGTATAACCCCAACCTCTGCCTCTGCTCAGTTTTGAACCTTGCCTTCATCTATAATACCCAATTAGTGTTTTGAAGTGTGTGTGTGGGAAAAACTAAACAATCTTTCAGGCTGTTGAAAAATGGCTTTTTACTTGAATGGAAATTACTGCTTACAAATACATTTTAATTTGTAATGCCTAGTTAAAATAAAAAAATCAGGTTGTATCTGAGCCATCTAAACAATATTGAAATGACTATTCACCTGTCACGTAACCTATAAATCAGGCTGTAATCCTCTTAATATTTTGGGTATTTTTAATACATACTAAATAAGAACTTTTGGGGAAAAGTGAAATTGTGTAACTTACAACATATTGACATGAAAACAGTTTTGAGTGCAATTTGGATTTCACTTTTAACTGCTTTTGGTCCAGCTCTTTTCTTGGAAGGAAAAGCCAACATTTCAGCTAGGGCTCCAAAGCTTGGTCCTGTTTCTACTACTGAAGCTTCAGTCATGATCTTTTATTCTGCTGGATAACTTAAAAAACCCACAAATTTCTGTTATTTCAGTATAGTTATCTCTGACTCTGGTCAGTGACTGGGAGAGGAGCAATGTGTCCACAGAGCACAGGATATTTCCTGAAAACGTGGAAACGATTGCCTAGACTGTGTGATATGGGCTCCTTTTCATTTACATCCTATGCGAATGTGTTCTCTTCCTTGCTGGGAATACCCGCTTGACCATCTGGTTTATGTTTGCTTTGCTCCTGCCGACAAGGAGAAGAACATTTTGGAAGTGCTGGGGAGGAAAGGTCTTGCAGGAGTCCCGTTCCTCGTGTAAGCTAAGCCCAGTCAGCAACACGCCGGGGGGCCTGCAGGCGCTTCCCGCTGACCTTCTGTGGCCTCTATTAGCAGAAGCAACCTGGCACCCAAAGCGTGGAGGACTGTGGTATGTGCTGGCCGAACATCTGTTGATAGTATGGACTGTGTCATAACAAGGAGTGCTTTAATCACGTAATGAAAGCCACATTCCTGTAATTGTATAATATACGGACACAGCTTTGTAACATCACTTGTCTGAATGTGATACAAATTGGATGCAGAAGCTTAGCCTCTTTGGCAACAGCTTATTTGAGGATTATTATTTTTATTTATAATAGAATTTCAGTTGACTCCCTCATTTGAAGCCCTTGTGTTTACCTTGATCCTGCATTGGGATTAACCCCTTAAGGTCTGCTTACCTTGACCCTGCCTGGTACCCAGGTGATTGCACAGCTAATGGGCAGGTTGAGTCCTAGTTCAATAGTATTCACATCTGGGTGGATAATAAAAGTATTCCCAACTTAAGCAGTTATGAATGGCACAAACTCTTGTTCTTCAGAGCATGAAGCAACCCCTGGTTGATCGGGATTAGGAAGGAGTGTAGTACAGGCCTTCTTGCACCCTTTCCAGAAATAAATACTGATAGCCAGAAAGAACAAAATGGAGAGCTGGTCTGTCTGGGACATGACAAACTGCAGATGGGCAGTGGACCTGCAGAGGACTTGTTCTGCTGGGAGCAGAGCCACTGCTGCTCTTTGCTCACTGGAAGAGCAGAGACACAAAAACCTTGTCCAAAGCAACAGCAGCCTTCCCCTTAGTACTGTCATGGAGTAAAATGGGATAGAAATCTCTTCATCTAGCAGTTGATGCTTAGACTCTGGTGTTCTGATGTTGAATTGCTTTGATGCTCCTTTTTAGGATGAAGGGTTTGATTTCAAACTGATTCTTTCTTTGCCTTCTGTGAACTGACTCTTCTTGCTGGTGTCCTCAGTCCAAATGGGACAGTACAAACCAGGTCTGCTGAGAGATTTTACAAGCTGCAGTGAGCTTGAATTAAAAAAAAAAAAAATCATATTTGAGCAGGGAAGTGGAAGAAGGAAGACACTTGATTGCAACAAGAATCAATTTCCTCTACTTGCATTTCTGGCTATTGTTTCTCTCCCCTGATGATTACAGGTACTGTGTTTCTGGTTTAATTGGGGATTTTCCCACCCAGTGCTGAAGCAGACTGAAAGTTGTGCAGCCTTTTTCTGCCCTTCGCATAATCACCCTGGGCTTTTCCAAGGAGCTTTGGCTGACTTCTCCTTGCATCGTCATCCCATTTGAAGTGCAATGAAATACTAATTTCTTGAACTGTACTGAGGTGTGCACTTAAGCTTCCTATTCCTCAGCTGATGCTGTGACTTCAAATGGGCTGTTTTTTGACCTGTTGAATTTGTAGGCTTGAGCAGTTCTTAACTGCAAGCTGAAGACAATAGAAGGGCAAAGCTGCATATCCTGTGGTGTTTTGCTTGTGCTGATAGTGATGCTTTAGGGCAGCCTTTCCTTGGAGATCTCAAAAATCAAATGCTGTGGGCTCTGTTTCACAGGCACTAACTAGGGACATAAAGAGGTACTTTGCAGAGGCCAGAGAGTGAATCCTCAGAGAGTAGGGAAGAGTCTTCCCATGTCCTAGCTCTCTACCCACTGGGCCATGCTGCTCAGACCTCAGGTGCTCAGCCTCCTGTGAGCCTGTTGTGGCAGAGGGATGCAAATAGTTTTTCTCCTGCTTGTACTAATGTAACTCTGGTAAGTCGACTGAAACCAGTAATTGAAACAGCCTGAAATGAGGAATGCTGGATTGAAACAGCCTGAAATGAGGAGTGATCTGTGGATGAACCTTTCAAAACGTCTAGGACCCCTGTGGGTCTGACCTCTTTGATAGCATCCTAAACTGGGTTTCAGCAGCCCTGCAGCTTGGAGGACACTGGCTGAATGACCTTGGGAAACTTGTTTCATCTTCCTTGGTTTCTGGAGCTATTGAAGTGAAAGCCCTTTTAAAGAAATATAAATGATCAGCAAGTGCCCAAAATGAACAGTGTTAGAGATTAGTGTTTCCTCTAGCAAAAAGCCTTCTCTGAGGGGGACCTGAAGAAGAGGGTGGGCTTAGCTGACCTCCTTTGGAGGAGACTGGTACAGCTGAAAGCATAGGGATGTTACTTAGACCCATCTCCTGGTGTAGGCGCATGCATACCTTCATGCATCTGAACACATGTCCACATACTACATGCATATATGTCTATCAGACCATGTGGATGCACGTCCAGGCACCTGCATGTCTGTAGCTGCAAAACTACTGCTTTTATAGTTGTGCTTCTTTCCAGGGAGCAAAGGGTGTTAGATGGGAGAGAAGAAATTTGTTGAAGAATATAGAAGTGGTAAGAAGCAGACAGTGTTTGTATGAGTCAATTGGCCTGAATATGAAACTTCACTTTTCAGGGAAAGCTCTGGACAGACAAGAAGCAGGATTGCCACAGGAAATACTTCCACTACAGGTCCAGAAAGCCTAGACCAAGCACTGATGGTATAATATCCATTCAATCTGAATAGACTCCCTTTTGTAATGATGTAAATTAGTGAGATTGCTCAGCTCTTGTTGTTCAATGGCTTCAGCAAGAAGTTACGTCTGATCTCCCTCTGGTCCTCGTATGGGCCTTGCAGATGTTTGAAAGTGATGGAGATACCTGCTTGGCTCCGGGCAGGGCTATGCCTGCTACCTGCTGAGGGCTGAGCGTTTGGTGTGCTTGCTGGACCCTGAAAATTGAAAAGGAGCATAGGCTGGATAAGGGCACCTTGTGTCTGCTGCAGCCGTGGTGTCTTGTGTGCAGGAAGATGATGCCATCAGTGTAAGGACCCCTCCATTCCCCCCGACCTCTCCCCTTTACCCTGTTGTTTCTTCCTTTGGGAATTTCAGCAGTTAAATGTGCTCAAGTAACAGATCCCACCAGCAGATGAAGTTTCTCCCCTGGTTCTCGGTGAGAGCTGTCACCTGAACAGGCTCGTTCCATGTCAACGCCTCATGTCCTGGTCTGCTCGGTGTCATGTCTCATTTGTTAATGTGTAGTTTGAAGGTCCTCCTAGCTTCTCATTAAGTAGCATGGCCAGTCTGGTTGTGTCTTTGTCTTGTTCTCTCTTTTACTGAGGACTACTGGATCTGTCCTGGAGGGAGCACTGTGCCTCGTGCATGTGACTCCTGTGCTCAGGGTTGTGAGTGCAGCCAGTCCCACTGCTGTCAATTGGTGTGTAACAACAGGGCCAGGAAACTTTGGCTTTTGTCTCCTTTTTATATATATATTTTTTTTTTTCCCCTTCGATACTCTTTCAGATGGCAGTGGCATGTGTGAGGAAACTTGTGCTGTCCTGGGCATCAGCCAAGGAACGTTATTGTCATGCCCCCATCATTTCCAAACTTTGAATTTTCTCAAGCCCAGCAAACTCTTGAAATACTGCTTGAGCAGACCTGCTCCACTGCATCTAGCTAGTGCTTGGGATCACTCACATCATCGCAGCTTCCCAGTCATCCCCGAGGGGATGCACCAAGTGCTGAGAAATCAGAGCATCCCTTGGACTTTTCAGTGGCTTCAGCTGGACTGGGAGTGGGTGGTGTGGGAGGCCTCTGTGGTTTGCATGCCAGAAGGGAGATGAGCTGGTATATGTCTAAGACGAGGCACATATGTAGGGACAGTGCCTTTGTATATAAATGGGGATGTAGTTTGTGATTTGCAAAATTTATTTTTGTGTTAGTGATTACACCAAAATATGGGGAAAACTCTTTGTTTTGGTCTGACCCCAGTGGTTTTTTGTCCTTATCAAAAAAGTAAATATTCTTGCCAAGCATGTTTTAATTTAATGCCTGGCTAAACACTGGTTTAAAAAATATATTTAAAAGAATGAAGTTACCTCTGGAAAATTTGGCATAGTTCAACTCTGGGCACCTGCCCCTCATTTAGAAGTGAATTACCATTTGAAATTTAATTTCAGGATTTTCCCTTGACGGAAGCATTAGAGGCGTTTGACCTGAACTTGTGAAGGGCTTAAGTCAACCTGAAACACCAAACCGTTCATGAGCAGGATTTCATCCCTAGCTAATGCTTGCTCGCTTGGTTACTATACCAGCTTGTCCAGTGATGTAGCAAGAGGTCTGAATCTGGACCATGGGTCAATTTTACTTGGGTAAAAACTCATTTTCCCCAAGGAGATCTCCTGTTCTGCATGATTCTCCCAGTGTTTCGGGATGCTGTCTGGCAGGAGGCATACTCTGCCTGGCTGCAGCAGTGGAGGGCCATTGTGCTCCCAAATTATCCACAGGACTTCAGTAAAAACAAATGGTATAGCCCCCATGCAGCACATGGCTTTTGAGGTACTCCAAATAATCCCAGATAGTATTCGGAGATCTGTATCTTATCCTTCAGCCCCTGAGGGCATGTGAAATCTCTGCCCAAATTTACTGTCTTGCTCCTGAAATAACTGGTATCATTTCTGCCAGGGAAAGGCTAAAGGGAGGAGGGGGAGAGGGGAGCCCATTTGCAAATACTTGTGAAGAAGGAGACAAGGTGGATTTATATTCTAATGGGGGGGAATTTGGCTGTGGGACATCTGAATGAATACAATCTGATGAGTTTCATTAAGGCTACACCTCATTCCTTTAATTAACTTCTTGTTCTTGTCCTTGGTGAAGTAGTAATTATTTTTTAATTAGCCCAACACTGCATTGCAGAGCTAGCCAACCCTAGCCTCATCTCACAGAGAGGTGTCATAAGAATTAAGTTAATTAGCTTGTCACCATCCCTGTAAAATATGGCTGTGTTTGGTAAAAAAAAAAAAAAAGACCCTTTCCTGTTCCAAGGTTAATTAAAAAAACACAGCGCACAGGAGTGTCAGGCTGGAGAGAGGCAGATCCTGGGGTTTGGCTCGTGCTGTGATTTGCATCCTATGTGGGCTCGGAGGCAGAAAACCTGTGTATTGCTGGTATAACTCACCGATTCCTAGTGGTCCTCTTGCAGCCTGGGGCTTGGACCGTGAGTCAGCTCTGCAGCTGGGCCGTGGGACGGTGTGTGAACCTCAGCACGGGGCTTGTGCCTGTGGATGGCAAGAGCAAGTCTAGAAGCTGTGGCCAGGCTGGGCTGCAAAGAGGAGCCCTCCCTGTCTTGGTAGCTGTGGTTGCGGAGGTGGGAAATGATCTGAGACCTGAGCCTGTCACAGTACTCTTTTCTGTGCAATTTCTGCAGTTTTCACTGGTGAACAAATATTTTTCAGGTTTCAGCATCTCAGAGTTTGAGTATTGGACCAGAGAGGGGGAAAAAAAAAACCCACAAACCTTTAAGAATTTTGTAGAACTGATCCATTCCCCCTGGTTGTTTTGATTAAACTGAAAGAAGTTCTGTAAAAATGAACTTTAGGGTTGAAAAATGCTATTTTTCTCTATCAAAGTCCATCCTGGTGAGAGATTTTCCACCACCTTTTGGCAAGCCCTGGTCCCTGCACACCCATAGGTTAGCCCCGTGTCTCTGCAGGAAGCATGCTCCCAAGTTTTCTGGTGTGGTGTGGCAGCTTCTCTTCCTTTCACAGAGAGCTCAGAGAAATTAGGCTTTTTCTTCAAGCCTCATCTCATGCTTATTTGACAGTTCAGCATTAATTTTTTTTTTTTTAAAAGGCAATTTCTAGCTCTCCTGATTGAAGAGATGAACTTGAATATATGCTCCCTGTGGGATTTAGAGCTGTCTCCTAAATCTCCCCAGATGATAATGGCTCTGCTCTCTTTGCTCCGAGGGAATCCTTTTTTCTAGCTGTGTTGCCAATTGCTGATTCTCCTAGATGGACTCTGACTGTTCACTAATATGTTTCCGTGTGCGGTGTCCCAGGACAGAAGGATGGTCCTGACGCCCCTCCTGTTTGCCAGGGATGGGCTGGGGGTTAAATCCGTGCAGCCAGTTGTCAGAGGCAATTCATTGATCTGTGTGACATTTAACCAAGGGTAAAGGAACTCCAGCAGCTGAAGAAGAAGCCATGAGGGATGGGCGACTGGATGTGCTATACGTTGGTTCGGGGTTCACATCAGAGTGGTGTGGCTGGTGCTATAGGAGTTTTTTGTGATTTATATTAGTGTAAAGGACACCAGATATTTGGACAGTTGGATTCTAATTCTTGTGTCACAAAAGTTGTGTGTGAAGAGTGGGAAGGAAAGGCAGGAAGCTCTTGAGGAGTTCTTGGCATGGGATGGAAATCCTCCATAGATAGAATCGCTTCAAAACAGCCATTTGTTGATTTGAGCTACACTTCTGGACGGTTTGCAGTACTGGTCTGCAGCACAGGGGTGAACAGAGCAGGATGTAACATGGGACTTGGAAGCATCAGTCCTGCCATGAGCAGTGATGGGAAAGGAAAGCATGAAAGGAGCAGGGGGAAGGCTCTGAAAATGGCATGGAAGAAGCAGAGCTTTAGCCCTGACTGGGCACCTGGAGCTGCCTGTGAGAGGTCAGTAACTCGATAACCCTTGTTATTCACAGGCTGGTTCAAAACTGCTTGTCTAGGGGATGGCCTGTGGCAGAGATGTTAACCCCCTCCTTAGCTGTCTCTGTCAGGTATCCCCACCTTCTGTTGCTTGGCCAACAGCACTCCACTGGGTCCCGTGACATCTTTGAATGAGTTTGAGTCAGTTTAGAAAAGGCCAATAATACACAGAAGACATCCTTCTTTGTTGCATTGTAGCCGTTGACTTTGTGGAGTTTAGGAGAAAGTTCTATGGAGAAACTTGTACCATAATTTTCTGTCTGACAGTTCTTGAGGATTTCTTCAGATCAGAACTGAAGATATTTTCATAAATAGATTTTTTTGGAATATTTTATAAACTGGGAATATTTTAATGGAAAATACTGATGAATATGAACATAATTTCATATAACATCTCTTTCCCAGTAAATTCTGACTCTTCACTGAAAAGCAATTATCTTTTATCAGGAAATGGAAAGCTTTATGACCAAAATACGAAATCATTCAGGTTAGAGACCTCTGTTGCTTTCGTTGCAAAGTCAACATTTTCTGTAGGCAGCAGGCTGCTTTTTTGTGCAGAATGTTATGAAATGAAAAAAATGTATCTATCGGTAAAGCTCTGACAGAAAACTTATGACCAGCCCTGCTCTAGAGCAGCTGGCCACCATCAGAGACAGGATACCGGGTAGACAGGCCCCTGGTCTGATTCAGCAGAGTGATTTTTATATTCCAATGTAAATAATCATTTAAGAGGTAACTGTTTGGGGCTCCCTTAAGCTTTCAGCTGGGGGTCTGCAGGCTCTGTGTTTCTAACTTAGCAGAGAAGGCTCTCAGTAAAAAACTGAAGGGGGAAAAATAATTCCAACAGCCCCAGTGGTCCCCTTCAGAGAATAAGGATATTAACTTCGGCTTTAATAAAAACATAATGTTAACTAATCTACTGTGAAGAGCTTCAACTGCAAACCATAGCAATTTACCAGTGAAAAATTGGAAGAGGACTGAGAGTTGGAGGGAACCTGCAGTCATTAGCTGCAGATTAAACGTGAATTAAATTACTTCTGATTGTGTCAATCCATCCATTGCAAGGATTGTACCTTTCCAGAATTCCTGTGTTGAAGGGAAGAAAAGGAAGCTTTGGCTGGATTTGATGCCTCGCTGTGGTGGAGATAACATGAGAAGGTGGGATGTGGGGTGCTTGTGAGTGCACAGATTCTGCGGTGTTTGAAGTGGCTAAGGCTTCTGGTGTCTCTGGTTCTGCCACTGCAAATATTGCTTTTAAAAATAACATTTCTGTTTTTGGATCCCAGAACATACATCATGGCCATGTATCTCCAGGATATGAGAAGCGCGAAATGAGAAGTGTTTCCAGCAGTAAGGTGAGATAATGCTGCATCCCCAGGCTGGAGAGCAGAGGCATCCATTCCAGCTAAACTTCTAGAATAAGATGAAGATCATCAATGAGATGAAGTGCTGGGATCAGGTCCTCTCAAGGCTTGTGTATTTGTATATGCTTCTAGGCATTTTTCACTGGTGTGGGGCAGTCAGTCATGCAGATACCTTGGTGGGGTGTCAGGGGATGGCTGGCTGTGGATTCCTTAAGTCTCTGCTCAAGTAGGAGTCACTGGAACAGTCCCCTGAAAAAGACCTGTTCCTCTGACATCTCATAAAATACATGTATTTTATTTGGTTCAACTGGTTATATTTATTAACCACATGGATCCTGTTGCAATGCAGGTGAACATTGAATCCAAAATGACTAGAAAGTCTGAACCAAAAGCCTGTGTCGCATTTTTGAGGGCATCTGGACCTTGTGAATGGCCTTTGCCTGGAACTATGTTATAGTAATGGAGAACCTAATTCTGAAAATTTTCCCTGCTTAAATTGGGGGGAAGTTTGGATTCAGCATCCATTCCACTCGGATCCAAGGCTTTCCTTTCCCCTCCAGGATGTTTACTACTAAACATGCAGTCTTGCCTGAAGATACAGAAAAATGTCAGCAGCCTGCGAACATCCAAAAGACCATTCCAAATTGTGTGAACAATAAGCGGAAATGAAATCCTAATTGCATGGCATATGGCTCATCCCTACAAACCTTCGTACTCAAAGAACTGGGGGGTAATAACTATTCAAACAAAGTGGAGGATGTGTTAAGGCGATGCCTGTCTGAGCTATCAAGCCTCATTGCTTGCAAGAAACACATAATCCCTTTTAATCTCATTCCTTGCGTTCCGTGTAGCTGTTAGGCTGGGTTTCAGTAAAACTGATTTTTCCAGTTGATGAGCAGAATTGTAAAGGAGCTCAGAAGGTGCTCACAGCTCACTGTAGGGCACAGTAGGTTTGTTGCAGTGTTTGCTGCATGAGCAAGGAAGAGGCAACGAGCAGGGCTATAGCCCAGGTCCAGCCTGGTGATGTAGCTTCAGGGTACAGGAATGGCTATGTCCAGGCTTACCTTGTTAGGAAGTGAATTTCAGGTAGCAGGCTTTTAAACAGAAGGAAACAGGAGTATTCTTTTTCCCTGTGGTATTAGACCAAGGGGCCACTTATGGCCTTCTGGTATGTGACCACATGAAATTGGTGGTGTCTTCTGTAACTGCAATCCCCCAAAATTTTTCAAAATCTCCCATCAGGTTTAGTAATACTCCGTGTTGTTCCTATAGCTTTTGACCCAGCCAGTAGTCAGCTGAGGGCATGTCTTCTATAGAGGAATACCACTCTAGATGATGATTTTATTTTAGCATGGTAAGGCATAAGGCTTTTTCTCTGGGAAGTGAAAACACAAAACCAAAGTCATCCCTAACCTGAAAATTTCCAGTTCCTGAGATCTTTGGGATGGGGAGAGCTGATGTGGGAAATGCTGACCTTTCGAATGAGAGCGATCAGTGGGTGGGTGGCACTGTACAATATAATAAACCTAGGGTAGTGGGGGGTTTTCCCATTGGAAAAAAAATTTAGGTTGTGTCTTTCAGAGTGCTTTACTACACACCCAGATTTATGGGAATGAGCAGTGTGGGCACCCGGAAGGATGTTGTGTTGCTGGATTAGCCTAGACTTGACCGGGGAATATGTTAAATCCTGATGTATAGCCACTAACGTCCAAGTTAGTTTTCATTTAGGAGCCGGGTGGAGGCCGTGGTACAAGTCTACCCTAGCGAGCAGAACCAGCTCCTAGGTGGTGGTTCAGATGAAACCCCCTTGAGGTTTAGCATGTGGCAGCAAACTCTGATGCTTCTGTTCAGACACTGTGATGGGTGGTGTCGTGTGAATGCTTCCAAGACAGCTATTGTAATTAAAAAAAAAATCCACCTCCACCTCTCGCCATTTCCCTGTATAGCTCCCCAGAGACCAGTGGGATTTTTAGCTCAGCTTCAATCCTAATCAGTTTTCTTCTCTTTAATAATCTGCTATTTGAGAATCCCAGACCAACTGTGCTGCTCCTAAAATGGTTAGTTGTAGCTGTTTAATCTCAGTGAATTGAATAGGTTCTTTGAGCAACTCCAAGTTTAGCAGAGCTATTCCACAACTGAATCAGTCTGAAGGACTTAGTCTGAGGTGTTCAGAAGGGTTTGGGAGGTGTGGGAAAGGCTTGTGGCAAGTCCTTTTCTTGTGGTAGCTTCACCTTATGCGGTAAGCACCAGTCTGGGTTTTATTTTTGCACGGCAGAATAAAAAATGAAATATGTGGGAATTATCATTGGTGGAATGAATTGAAGTTCATATGGGGGTTATTTCATCCTCTTCATTAAAAGTAGGTTAGTCTCCAACTAAAAGTATAATTTGGCAAAAAGGGAGTTGAAACATTCATTCTGGATAATGTTGAGATTCAACATAGTGACCTTCCTGGCTCTTCTCCAAACTGATTCACTTTTTTAATATACTATTTGCTGAAACTTTATCTTTTTGGTCTGCCCTGGCCCATCCGTTGCTGAGCCCTGCAGATGGGACCTAGCTGAGCCAACTGAGATGCAGCACAAAATAATAGGCTGAGCTTAGTAAGGACTGTTATTGTAGAGAGGGCTACATTCGATAAAGCATTCCTCTGCTAACTAGAGCTGTTAAAGGTGTTTTCTTTTTGGTAGACTTCATACCCTGTGAGCCAAAGCTGAAATGGAGTGAAGCAGCCTGGGGGAGAAGCTGAGGGTTGGTTGATCATGGGATGGGCTGTGCTATGGAGGGACCTGAGTGCTGGTCCACACTGGGACGTGTTTTCTTCTGGCTCTCCATCCCAGTCTGCCTTTAGCTGTACTTTGGCTTCCAGGTCCCTGTAAAGGAGGCCACCTGTTTCAAGCTTTAGTGAAGGTTTTTTGGTGTGGGTGGTGTTTTTTTTTGTTTTTTTTTTTGTTTGTTTGTTTTTTTGCCTTGGGCAGCAGACTGGAATGAGGAGCCACAGCCAGAGAGGCAGACAGTGACCTCTGCTAGGGGGAGCAGCAGAGCCAGGTGAGCAATTTCCTGCTGTAGGAGCAAACAGGGCTAGGTTTCTGATGGAGATAATTCCACTGATTTCACCCCAGGAGCTGGCTCCGTAGTGGCTGTTGTACCTTTAGATGGAGTGAAGTCTGGGATGTGTAAGTCACAGTCGTAGAATAGTGTATTAGCAAGTCTCCTCTTCCGTTTTCATGGAGGGGGGGGAAAAGAGGGGAGCCTCCCACCGTCATAAAATATTGCAGCAGACGTCACTGATGGGGCTGGGTAGGGAGAATAATACAAAGATAATGACATCCCCCCTCCCCCCCCCCCCCCCCCCCCCAAGCACCTCCCTCCCTTTCTTTTTTCTCTTCCCTCTTTGTCTCGTGTTTCTGAGTTAAGAGGATTTTTTAGGCACAGTAACGAGCTCTCGCTTTGAACTTGGAATATGTATGCTGCAAAGAAAGCCCCTGGACCGTCCTTACTTAATATGCCCAAATATGATTAGTGTCAGACTGTGAAATATCGCTTCCTTATCTCTAGGAGCCAGCAGACAGGAACATTTCTAGGGATCAGGGTCTTTTTATTTTTTTGGCAAAATGCAGACTTTGAGAAGGAGATGGCTTGTGTGCACAGTCTCTTCACTGGCATGATTCTCATAAGCCTCTGGAGAATCTCCTTGTTTCTCTCTCTCCTTTTCTCTCTCCCTCTCTCTGCTCTCTTTTGCTCATTCATTCCTTGCTTCATCCCTTATCTTCCTTGACACTAATTCATGATCAAGGGACATCATTTTCAAAATGGCAGATGATTTGAAGTTGAATTTCGTTCTCAGCCGTGTCACTGTCTCGCCTACAGCTGAGGAGCAGCCCCTTCCCTCTTGCTCCCCATCAGAGTTAGATGTGAAGAGGTGCTTCAAGAAGATGCCCTGGTTGCAGGAACTAATTATTTGGGCCATCACACAGGCTGCATTGTTGCTGTTTATCTGCTGAGCAATGCTGCTTTGACAAGAAAAAAAATGCCCAGTCCAGGTTATTTACATATTAAGGGTCTTGCGTGCCAACAACTGCAAACTGTGGATAAAGGATTTGTATCTCCTGTAATTTCATGGATCTGTTCAGTGGTTTTGTTGAGCAGAAAGTGGGAGAGGAGGGAAGGAAATTAGTATTAAAACATGTTAAAATGCGTTTCCATCCTTGCTTCTTAACTGGCTGTCAAAATCTCCTTCCTTCCCCCCAAAAAATCCCAACTGTGTGGAATAATAGGAGAAACTCATTACAAATGTATCACTTCAATGCCTTGGAATGCTTTTGTTTCCTGTTCTCTTTGATCTTCAGATGGGCTAAAGATACGGACTGAGACTGCTATTTAATATCTTCAGTCCAGATCTTGAGCTCACGATGTATGGAGAAGAGTTCTGCTGAAATCGGACCCTGGATTTTGAGCTCATTCAAGTACACATATTTGAATTGCAGGCTTTGATTGTGATCTATTTCTGCTTGCAACTTAGAAATGTTTAGGATTTAATGTATACCAAGTTTAATACTCTTACATGCACCATTGGCCTCTACTGGAAAGGATTAGAGCTCTTCAGTTTTAAGTCCTAAACCTTAATACTGCTCTGAAAGAATCTTCCATTTGAGTAACAGCATACAGCACTGGGCTTTAAGCTGCAGGAGCACTGATCCTGCTGCCACTGCACTCTTCCAGGCCTGGCTGGTTTTGTGCTGATGAAAAAGTTTTATGAAATCATGTGAGACATCCAAATTGCATCAGAAGTGTCCTTGCTATTTTAGATGAAATCATGAAACTGCAGGTACTGCTCTAGACAGACCCATCTTCTTTGAAACAGTTCGAAGAGTAGATGTCCTAGTTGTAGCCAAAACTGAAGGAGAAAATAGTGAGATTACTGCGAGAGGGATCATGCTGAGATTTTAGTTCAAAGATTGGGCTGAACCCTGAAAATCAAGGGAAATGCTGGTGTAAGGAGGCTGTTGGCTTTGAACACTGGAGTGTTTTTTCGAGCAAGGGTTGATGGTCAGGGATTCAGGAAAGGCCTGGTCCTCCAGAAGAGTCTGCAGGTGAGTGCTTAGAAAGACCTAGGAAAATGTGACTTATAAAAGAGAAGAAGTTCTGGTGTTTCAATTTAGAGATGAGAAGACTGAGAGGAGACAGGAGGAACGGACTTCATCAGCGTAAAAGCTGTTGTAAAGAGGATCAGGAGGACTTCTTAATAGTGTCGCCCTAGGTTTGCATTACAGCAGGGGCTGTAACTGGTAGGTGTTAGGAGAGGAGTGTCTAGCCGTGAAGGTAGCAAAGCTCTGGAGAGGTTTGGAAGAGGCATGGAACAAGTGAAGGTGTTTAATAGTTGCTTGGGAAACATCTAGCAGGAGAGACATAGGCAGAATTGATCCTGCTTTGGGGTACAAGCAGGAGACTACGGCAGCCTTATGGCATCCCCTTCATCCTTCTTCCATAGATACTCAGAAATACTGCTTTAATTCTTGATTCACTTAACAGGCGCCTTAAACCAGCTCAAATTAATCACAATGAACTGCCATAGGCTGTAGGGAACATGTTACATTATAGTATTATTTCTTTTCTTTTTTCTTTTGGGATCATTTAGCAGCCTGCTTTGTTCATAATGGCCCTCTTGTTTGACATATTCATTGATAACCAAAGTGCTGTTTTCTTGACTGGAAAATATTGACTTTGAGGTTAGGGCCTTCAAATGTGTTCAGCATTTGCCAGCCCTTCTCCTCTTGAAGCCTGTGGCAATAATCCTATTGATCACAGTGGGAGTGGAATTCATGGGAACAGAAAATAAAGGGAAGCCTTGGAAATCCTGCTCTGAGCATTTTGTGACTCAGATGTCAGAGGAAACATGATGTAATCCAGTGTCAAAGGCACTCTGAAACCTTTCATGAAGAATTTTTTTAAATAAAAGTGACCTTTTAAATAGATTAACATTTTTGAAGCAAAAAAAAGTCTATTAGCATGAAAATACAGGGAGTTGAATTGCTTCTCTTAAGGTGTTGGAACAAACCCCAGGATGTTTTCTTTTCTTGCTGGGGAAAAAACTTGACTGAAGTGAATATATTTTGAAATATGGAATAGATTTCCTTGTTAGCTTTATTGCCATCAGCAGGGAAGGGGACTGTCAGTGGAGAACAGGAGGAGCCTCACCAGAAAGTAGACGAGTTGACTCTGTGGAGTTGCAGTTATCGTGACGGGTGAGCATCTCCCTGTGCAGTGCTGTGAGTCTTGTGTGATCGCCTGCCCGGGGAGGGAGTCTCCCATAACACTGGTGCTTTCTGGACCTTGGTTGCCCGCTCCTGTGACTCTTGCTGAGTGTGGCACTGCCCTCTCCCCTGGGAGGTGGTGGCCAAGTACTTAGATAACAAGTGGGTTTCTTGCATTCAAATGTATATAGCAACAGGAGCAAATGTTTGGAGAGAGAACACACCACTGATGTAAAAGTCCATTAGTCTTACTGTGAGATCCTACTTTTTTAAATTGTGAAGCTGAAGGACATGGCCGTTTCCCAGTCTGTGCTAAGGAGAGTCCTTCTTCAAACCCTTCCATGGTTCTTCATTCTTCAGGGGCTCACAGGCCACCTTCTATATTTCCCTGCATCAGTTCTGTGAAATGGCTGGCTGGGTAAAATCATGAAAACTGAACGATTGTTCCCATCCTTTGCGTCAGCATACGTTCACGAAGTTAAGTTCCAGCCACGAAATTTGCTCTGTCTTTTTTTGAACCCATAATAACATTTTCTGTGAAAATCTTCAAAGATTTTACTTCTCCCTGCTTGATTTATGAACACAAAAAAAGCTGGTTATAAGTTCAAATGCTTGGATTTGTGGCTGCGATTGATTCTTGTATGTATACTTTGCTCTTCTCAGATTTTCAGTTCTCAGAATACCAAATGGAATAAGGTACCCAGTGTGACCCCTGTAGTCTTCTGCTTGTGTTTAAGTTCA
Source organism: Mycteria americana (assembly GCF_035582795.1). Lineage (NCBI taxonomy): Eukaryota > Metazoa > Chordata > Aves > Ciconiiformes > Ciconiidae > Mycteria > Mycteria americana. Next base: position 3,849,675 of record NC_134380.1, on the reverse strand, counting down.
GCAGAGATTTCTGTCTATAGTGGTGCTGTTCCCGTTCAAGTACACTGAACGGCAGCAGCTCCCCAGAGTCCTGTGGTTCAGCTCTCACCTCCAGCCTGAGTTTTGCTTGTGTTAGGGCAGGTTTGCACCATTGTATGTTGGTAGTTTTGATTGTACTCTTGGCTTCACAACAGCCTCCTGCACAGCCTGGGGTTGAAATGAGCCTGTGTAAGACAGTAAGCCATGCTGAGCCTTAGATGTGGGCTTTGCAGCCAAAGGGCTGCACATCAGGACTTTTCACTTCTTCAAGTGCTGCCTGGAACCAGAACAAATTAGATATCAGATATATAGAGTCAGTGCTTCTGGTCCCCTGGGTGGGACTGAGCCCTGTGGTTAGATGGGTCCTGTGTATGGTTCCCAGCCCAGATTTACCTTTTGAAAATAGCTGCTCATGATTTGCTCTCAGCCTCCCTGTAGATTCATCCTTGCTTTTCTGCAACTCTGCTGAGGCATGTTTCCTTCATACCCAGCGTCTGCAGAGTTCGGGGAGGTCTGTTCTATCCATTTCTCCGCCAGAGGAGATTCGAGCCTATCTCTTCCACAGCTGGGGCAACCTTGTCGCCACAATATTTAGGTGCCTGCATTGGGTCCAAGTTTTTCAGAAAATGTGGAAAGTCTTACTTGCATGTTCTTAAATTTAGGTTTGTACTGAAGAGAGGGGTACATACCCAAGGATGTAACCAGGTGTCCTTGCAGTAATTTACACCGAAAATGTGAAGTGCTCTGTAAGTGCAAAGTAGATGCTCTTATCTTCTGGTTAGAATTGCTATGGTAGTGCAAAGTGTTACAGTCTAAAAACAAAAAAAAGCTTATTTTGGGATCTTAGAAATGTTCCTTTTCTGAAGGCAGGTTGGCATGAGTTGTGAATTCTTGATACAAAGAACAGAGTGGCCGAGTGAAAGCTTTCCATGCCAGGCAGGTGGGACAAGACAAAATCCTATGGATGCTTACTTTCAATCTAATACAGAATTTGGGAAAGTCTTTGCTTTGCCAGTGGATGGATCCCATGCAGGCAGTGATTAGGATTTTGCGCAGGAAATATTATGAGCTACTGTACTTGGGTTGTTTTCTGACAGCAGAAACAATTAAAAACTGTGACACACTGCATGCTTTCCATCTCCAGCTGTCTCGCTGCACTAACTGCTCCCTTCATACCCTGCTAAATTCATGCCTTAGCTTGAAGCGAATTTGCCAATGTGTCCAAGGAGACAAAAGAGCAAGCATAACGGTGAGAATCATTGTTCGAGGCTCAATCCAAAATTGCTTTCACAAAAGCCAAATGTCAGGATAAAGGTGATGGCTTGCAGGGAAGCTTCCCCCTTCCTCTAGAAACAGGCAAGCAAATGAAATAATAAGCACACAGCTCCCTGTATATGTGAGTGCATGTGAAGTGCAGCATATTGTAGGGAAATCTCATGCAGCATCAAATTCTTGCTGTAGCTTCAGGGGATCTGGCCTGTGTGGCACTAATCGATCCCTGTTTGCCCCCGACAGAGTGGTGATGTGAGGCCATACTCGGGCCTCTTGCAAAGAATTGTAGTAGCTTTGTGGTGAGTTATTACCTGGTTTATCCACAGTTTCCAGTCAAAATGCTGTGGCGTTAACACAGGGACTGTGTGCAGTTCATGTTGTGTTCTTCAGCTGTTGTGTAAATAACTCGTGTTGCTGGGATCAGAGCATTTCTCCTGAATAATAGCTGTGATGGGGTTTGCCCAGTGCTAGAATTATCCCCTGGGTGTAATCTGTGCTGGGGACTCCTACTAGTTGTCTTCATATGGGAACTGCACGGAATATTAATCTTCCCCAGTTTGGGGACAGATTTGTGGTTTTTGTTGGGTATATTTCTAGGCTTCCCTGTTTTCAAGAAAGACAAATATCTAGATGCTGCCCAAGGCTTTTACAACATGTGATAAAACAGCTCCTATGTACAGCTTCTGCAGGAGCCTGGGCTGTGGCAGAGGAGACAGATGATGGAGCGTGGCTGTTGCACCAGCTGATGTCTGGGATCTGGACTTGCTTTGGGCAGCTGGTCTCAGTACACGTGAAAACAAGCACCTCTCTTCTTTTTCTCATAATCATCTGTATGTGGCCTGCACATCTCTGACTGACCGTGTGTCCCTCCATGGGAAGTAGGAACTACTTGAATGGAGACAGCTGGACAAAGAAGGGAGCAAGGAGTCTGTCCATGGGTCACCCTGACCACCCGTGCCATTCTGGCCACCTCAGTCCGTCGCATCTGTCACCTCGGTTTAGTGAAGCATGGAATAAGATTCCTTGGAATCAACAGAATTTGTATTGAACCGGTGGATTCTGATAAGTGTGCCTTAGGTGTTAAATGTTCTTTGTCACTGTATTTGCTTCAAAACCAAGAAAATGAACCTTTAATTCCCGAAGTAATTATGAGTGAGTTTTCACGGCCTTTTGTAGCCCTCCCAGATACTGTGAATTTTTGAGTTTGAATAGGTGCTTTGCTGTCAACATTTTACAGCATTCTTGTATTAGAAATCTGCTGTGCTCTGGCAGTGTTAGATTTCTGGGTATCACGGAATTATGGGATGGAGGGTGTACCTCATGGTGGCCACATTGAGAAAGTCATGGCTTAACCCTTCATATATGCTGAGGTACCACCTCTGTGTGTGGCTAAGGATGGACAGATAACTATAGGACCAGATAGAAAGATGCCACTGCAAAGGCTTGATAGCAAAACCTCTTTGAAGGGCCACATTTATCACTAACTGTTTCTAATCTGTCCTCTCTTTTTCTGCTTGTTAATTCAGAAATACCAAACCAAAAAGCCTCTTTATAGCTCTAGGGCAGGTGGCTAGCTTAAATCCACCTCATTACTTTTAATGAATAAGACTTTTCACTTTTCTGGACAGGTGGCTAGTACCAGAGTCTGTAGCCTTACTTTGAGGCCAGGAATGTGCTCTGGCCGTGTGTCAAACGAGCAAACCTTTTATGCCAAAGGACGCAACTCACTGTTGTGATGTTTCAATAGATGAAGAAAACAAAGTCACAGAGGATGAAAAAGCAGGTAATGTGTAATGGGTGGTGATTAGTGTTTGCAGCACCTAGCATGTGTTATCCCATCTACGTTATCTAGCATGTTAGGGGGGAGCTGAGTAAATAAATGAAATGCAGAGAGGGGGTTGTGAATTGTTAGTGGGGGAACTTCTTCAGTCAGCTGTTGTAGTACTTTGTTCCAGTTAACTTGAATATAAATGATGGCCTGATGTTAAATTGTCCCAGACAGATAGTGCATGCATACAAGTTTGTATGCATAATCAACAAAGGACTTTGGAAACCCATACAGTCCTCTCTTGCTTCTTTATCCATCAATAAGCTACCAGGGTCTTTGAGTTATGTTGGAAGATGCCTTATTATTTGGCTGAAGTGTCTTAAGAGAGGACTTAATCTTTTTCTTACTATGAAGACCTGCTTGTATGAGCCCAGAATAAGACTGACCTGAAATACTAATAGTGTGAACCTGAATTCAGCCTTTTATGATGCTCAAAAAATGTTGTTAGCTCTGCTCTTTCATTGCCTTTGGCCTTCCTGGGTTTGACCATACTGGAAATTGAAATGCCAAATAGCAGCAATAAAACTAAGCCCTCTTGTGATACTTCCAAGAAGAACAGGAACTTCCAGAAATCTCCCGAGAAGGGTTTAGCTCATGAGGTTTGCAGCCCTGTTCAGCCTAAATCAAGGAGTTTGGAGAAAGTTCAGAGGAAACACCCAAGCTTTTGAGCACTTCATCACACTGAGCCCTTGTAGGCTCTCCCATTACTGATGTCTGGTTATACAGTGTTCCTCATCAGAGGCTCAGCATGTCTCCTCCACAAATGAGCACTGTTCACCCCCCCTTTTCCATCCTGTGCTGTCTTCCTTCTGAGTCCTGTTTCCTTTTAATTGCCTCTGAAGAAAAGTTACTTGCTGACATAATTTTCCCTTGGAATGATATTACAGCTTCTAAACCAAGCCTGGGTCAGCAGTATCAAATGGATAAGAGACTCTTTCCCTCTCATGTGATACCATTTTAGTAGAAGATTAAGCTTTTAACCCTGAAATAAAAGCAGCTTTCCCTCTTCTCCCTCCCTCTCTCTTGTTATCGCTCCTGCTCTTTTTTTTTTTTCCTCAGGCCCCATCATTTAGATATGACATCAATTCTGGCTGCTGGTCTAGTGAGCAATCCATCCTGAGACTTGATCCGGGGACTTAATTAAGTGTGAAATTGAAGGGAGAACCGGCACAAGAAATGGACAGGGTCTTGCGAGGCAGAAATTTGCTGCGAGTCACTAGAAAGCAAAGTGCAGATGGATATTCTCCAAGATGCCAGGAAGTTATTGACTGTTATTGCTCAACACCATGATGATGAAAGATAGTTAGGTACCTAGAAGGTATTGTCAGGGACTAGATATTTTGCTGTGGGCCTCCTGCATTAATGAATACCACTGCTGCCTTTGTGCCTGAGTGGATGCAACAACCTACCTGTGGCCTTGGTTTTCTTGCTTCTCTTGTATAAGGCTTTGCAAGGCAAGAATCAGCCTCAGAAATGAATGCTGTGCTCGGTTTGAGGTAATGCTCTTAGCTGCGCAAAGACAGTCCTTTTGTGGTAGGAGGGTCTGGCTGATTCCTGCTGGGAAGTCACCTGTGCTGCTTTGTGCTGGGATAGTCCGAGGTGCAAAGTCCCCAGGTCTCCAGCTCTGCTCCACATCATCTTACAGCCTCCCTCTCTGTCCCCAAAACGGTCTAAACTCAGAGCATAATTTCTTGGGATGATGTAGTGTCTGTCCTGTTGCTGCAGTGCTGGGGAGGGCTCCTCCCTGCACCTTGGCTGCTCTCCTGGGCTGACCTCTTTGGTGTGGGTTTGCACCAGTAGTGAGGAACTCGGAGTAGGGCTGTAGCCACCTTGCTCCCATGGGTGTTGAAACCCTACAGCTACAGGGTACATCACTGGCTTTAGGGTTTTCTCGGGGGGGGGGGGGGGCGGATTTGATATATGAAGAGTCATTGTAGGTGGGTTTTGGCCTGACCTGTGCTTGGCTTCCAGACCTGGGCATTTTTGCTTATGTTTGTTGGTGGAAACTTTGTTTGAGGGCTTTATTGTGGCAAAAGTATAGTTTCTGGGGGTCTTTGAGGACTGGGAAGCTGAGGAGGGATTGAGAATTCTTTGAACACTGCAGCTGATGCTGCACACCACAGGCATTAAAGCTGTTCCTGCATGGGGGAGTGTGAGGCTGTACTGGAGAGCTGGGGTGAGCAGGGCATCCACTGGAGCAGGCTGGGGCTGTGCACAGATGCTGCTGGGGGTGCTGGAAGTAATGTTGCTGTATTGTGCAATGTGATCTCCCGTCAGGGCTGCCTAACCAGCACCACTGTATGACTCCTGCAACCTGAGTTAGTCTGGCTGGGCTGCCCAGGAGCTGCAGGGTGGAGAGGTCCCAAAACCCCGTGGGCAGTACCAACAGTTTGCTCTGTCCCAGCGCTCTCTTCCTCCCCCAGCGCTGCCGCTAAAGATCTTATTTCTGCCTCGTGAGCAGGAGGCTGCTTCCCTTCTACTTTGCAAGGCTCATTGTGGTCAGAGGTGGCTTTAAGGAGCAAGAGGGCATCGAATGTTCCCACCCAGCAGGGAGGCTGCTTGAACATGCTCAGCCTGGAGCCAGCAACTTAAACCATGTCAAGGCAGGCTCCCTCCCGCTGGCCCTGCGACCTCTGGAGTCTGCAGACCAAATGCGAATGCTTCCAGAGAGCAGTGCCAGTGATCTCCATCCCCCTTCACACCGTTATTCCCCCCTGGCTCGTGGAGAAAGGAAAAGAGGGTGATGTACAGTAATCTGATCCCTTTTAAGGTAATACATTGTTCAAAGGCACTTGCTACCAATTAGAGACAAGGGAGCATCCATCCTCAGGGACCTCTGTTTTCTCTCACTTTGCTTTCCTCTTCCTTCATCCTCTCCTAATGTCATGAGATGGGTTTACAGATTTGGAGGGGCTGCAGGCATGCAGCGAAGGCGTCTGGGTGCTGGGATGTCGGAGAGGGGCAGAGCCTGTTGTGTGCAGGGACTGGCTGTTGCTGCAGGATGCAGAGCTGGCAAAAAGTCATCCTTGGGGCAAAATGCCTTCCTCCCCTCCCTGCCTGCTGGAGAGGTAAACTCTCATGGGAAACGAACCCAAAGAAGGTGAATGGCTGAGCCTGCCTGGGGTGGGCAGGGGTTTGGTCTTCAACAGAGGCCAAGGTTAATATTTGAGTGAGGTCCTCAGCAGAGCGTGGAGACAGTAGCACTGAATCAGCAGATCCCCACTGGTCGTGAGGAACCACAATCAACCTTTCTCTGTTTTCCCTGTGTACCGGGCCTGGAGGACCTACAGCTCAAGGAAAAGCTGTCACATTTTGTGGGAGAGAGTTACCGCCCTGCTGCAGGGTATTTTCTCCTGCACCTGTAAAACTTTGCTTTAGATCATGGGCAGGGAGTGTATGGGGCATGGGCAGCAAGATGCTCCAGCAAACTAGGTCTCTGGGATTGATGCTCAGTGTGCAGAAGATGCTGAAGTGTTTTTAAGGTGAAAATCTCCTCAAACAGGCCATCTTGTGGATGCCAACTGAGTTCACGAGAGCAGGTCTGAGCCTCGCAGCTGTGCCTTGGGCATAATTTCCTTTGTGTTGATTGAAAATTTTCTGAAGAGGACAGTCAGTGAAATCACTGGTGCTCTAGTATTTTACATCACCTGAGGATCTGGCCTCAGGCACTGATGATAGTTGCCTGCTGAGATGACACAGCAGTAAATATTAAGCCTCAATTTAATGTTGGATTTATGTACAATAGAAGCTGACAAAGCTTCACTTCAATAAATTGCTTTTCTTAAAGCTTTCTAGAAACCTGGTGGTCTATCTATGCTTCTCAGCAAAGATTTAGTAACAGATGCTGTAGCCATGTCTAATGTTAGCAAGATTTCATTAGCTATATATAGCATGCTCCTCTCATTTCAGTGCACCATGATGTTTGCTCAGAGATAGCTACTTGAAATTGAAAAGGAGAGTATTTTGTGATGCATTTAGTTGTGCTTCTCTTACTCCTTTTACTCTGAAATATTCAATGTGGTTTCCTCGCCTTAGTGTGAATTAGTGAGGTACTGTTGTATTAATCTCCTCTGGGCTCGATTCCAGTTTTCTTATTTGCACCAGCTAGGATCTGACTCCAAATGTGGCTTCCACAAGACCATTTGTGGATTAAGATACTGTTCCGCATAAGCATACCATAATCCAGCTTTAATTGTGTTTTTATAGTGACTGTAACAAAAGACTTAGCAGTAATGGGTAGCTATAGACCTTCAGGTCTGACCTGAATAGCAGGAAAAGCTTTGTGATGGATCTTGGAGAAAAGATTGTTAAAGACATAGGGGCAGGGAAAGTGGGATGGGATGCAGCTTCAATTTAGGTGCATTGGATTGGTTAAATACGACACCTTTGTAAGCTACGCTATCTTTCCTCTATCTAGAAAAAGGCAGGTATCTTATCCATGGTTGTCCAAGTATTTGTTATTGCACCACATGCGAAATTATTAGTTTAGCCATAGAAGATAGGGATTAAGGCAAGATTTTAAAGTTGGTCTAAAGAGAACTGCTTAAAGGGCATGTGACAGATTTTGTTGATAGGAGAGCTGTCGGGACAAAAGATGTTGTAAGGTGGAGTCTTGTGAAGTGGGTTTTATGGCTGATTTTATTAAATATTTCCATTAGTGAAGTTGTTGCAGAGAGAAGGAGCATGCTGATGATGCACTGTTGGGAGGCATCAACAGAGGAGGAGGATTGGAGAAGTGGAGCAATAGAAGTGGTTTGACACTTAAGTGCAAGGTGATGAATTTATGGATTAAGATCAGGAATTTTTGCTGTAAATTGGAGGCTCACTGGCTGTCAATGACAGAAGTGAAGGAACTGTCTGTGTAAATCACAGATGCTTTCAAAACACCGACATAATCAGAAATGCAGTATGCAGGCTATCACCAGCAGCAACAAGAAAGCACTGATGTTGTGGTACACAGTGGCCATGCAATTTGGGAATCCCATGTGTAGTTCTGCTTGCAAACTTTCAAAAAAGTGGAGCAGGTCCAGAGAAATCTGGATGCTGGAAAAGATTAGGAACAGGGTTATTTTATGTGGATGAGGTCTTGCATTCTCTCATGCCACAGGTTTTCTTGTGTTTTTGTCCTAGCTTTGTGTCATGTCTGGTCTATAGATACTGTAAATGTCCAACTCTGCATCTTCCCTGCTGTTTTGGGATGAGGGTGATGTGTATTGCAAATTACATATGTATCTGATGTTAAAAGGGGAAATATTACAACTTGATAACAGGGGGAGTGGAATGGATATGTTTTAAATTTGATAACTATCCCCACTGGACATTCTGGCAACTTCCAGTGAAGCATCTGGACATGGTTATAATGGGGAGTAACTGGACAAGGTGTGCTGCTGATTTATCCAGTTGCCATTTCTTGTGTTCAGTGTATTAACTGATCAAAAGGTGCTGGAAATACATAACAGAAAAGGAGGTGGAAACTAGAAAAAAGCAGTGAACTCCCTTGTGAAATGATAATCCAAGACACACATGCCAGAGGAAGATGCTTGAGAGTTGGCAGGTCTGAAAAGTTTTGAGCAGATCAGATAGGAACCTGCAATGCACTAAGCAGCTGGTGGTTTTTGTGGTGTGTTTTTGTTATTTCTTATTTTAGGGAAAAACAGTGCATTTTTGAACTGCCTCTGCATGCAGCACACCACAAACTAAGCAGGTGACAGTTTCTCTCACTATAGGAATGAAAGGGAGCGTTTATCCCCAGTTCCTGTCTTCTAAACCAGGCAGGTGTTGAGTACAACTGCAAAGGTAAATTGTGGCAGGCTGGGAGGGTTGGCTCCTGCAGAAAGAGAAGAGGGATGGGTGAAGAAGCTCCCCTAGGCAGGAGGGATGTGATTTGGTTGGGTAACCTGCAGGTCGGGGGGAATAGGGTTACACAGCCATTAAGGGGCTGGGAGAAGGGGAGCAGTAGACCTCAAGGCCATCAAATCAGCTTTAACCTTGTCAGTAATAGGCTAAAATGTAGATGAGGTGCCACACTGAAAGAGATCCCTAGCCCCTGCCTGCTTGTGAGTGTTGCAGCCAGCCCATCAGGGCAGGGCAGTAACACCTGAGTCATTTCTAGAATGAGCAGAGCTGGAGGTGGGCCAGCAAAAGCCATCCTGTCCCAGCCCAGAGGTTGCCATGAAGTGAACTTCTCTTTGAATGTCATGGTTTTAACATTAAGTTTGTGGGAGGAAGGACTGAACTCCTGGTTTCTCTTTTCCACCTCAGTTTTCTTCATCTCTGTACCAAACTAACAAATCCCTCAAGCTTTTTGGAAGCTTGACAATATCACACCTCATCCTCTGTTTCTTGAGCTTGGACCAGTTCTGCATGAGCAAACACAGTTGTGTTCCCCATTGGGCCAAAATAAGAAATGTGGAGGGAAACCAGAGGGAAAGGCTGATCTGTAAGATACCCAGTGCCAGGAGCTTCATGTACTTTCACAGAGCTTCCAAGCTGCTGTGGAGGCTGTCTGGTCTTGAGGCTTCTGCATCCCTGGGCTTGTTGACATGGTTGGTGGCAAGCAAATACAAGGAAGTTCTTCTGTCGGGCGTATCCTCTTGGGTTTGACATGGGACCATACTCAGAGTGGGCTCAGATACTACCATTTTAGAGTGTGTTTGGTGCAAGGTTATGCCTGCATGAAAAATACCAGTTGTTCACTTCTTGTAGGTCAAGAAAATCACTGGGCTAGCCCAATGTGGGTGTTGGGTACTTCTTCCTCAGAAGGGCTCTCCTCGGCTCACTTTGCATATCAGTGGCTGCAGTGAGGAATGAGGCTATTCGGATTTATACCTGTGTTTGCAGAGTGGTGTACATCACCTCTGCTGGGTGTAAGTCTCTGTTCTGCTGCTAGTTAGGAGGGGAAAATCCAGAGAAAGGTGATGGCAATCAGTGAAACTTTAAAGGAGTATGAAAGGGAGGATCTCGCCCTCTGTGAGTAGAGTGTGCTTCTCCCTGATGTGTTGGGCAGAGGTTCTCAGCACGTCATCCTAACTATTTCTTGTAAAAATAAGTGGGTTTTGATCAAAACCATTTAACATGTATCAACATTAGGGATTTTTTTTAATTGCCAATCCAAGAAAAGAGGTAAGTCCCACCAAGGTGTGAGATGGATGACTCTAGCCAAGACAGCAAAAGCTTTGCTGTTTGAAGAGCCAAGTTAAACAAGACACAATTAGGGCTAACGTGCCCCCTACAGCTCCCAGAGGCTGGTTTATGGATCCCAAGGGGGCCAGAATTGGACCTTGCTATGTCTTGTTTGCCTTGGCTACGTAACACAGCAAACCCGTATGCTTCTTGCTTGGCTTCCTAGGCACAAATCACACCTGCAGGAGGCTCAGGCACTGAGTCTTTTTTTCTTTCTCCTCCTCTCTGTCCAAGTGGTTTAGTTCTGATAAAGTGCAATATAATCGTGATGCCACGGTGCTGGCTTTTCCAACAAAGAGGGCTCACCAACTTTGCTATGATGACATAGCAGCTCTTTCCCTCAGGATTTGCCCATGTGTTGTGTATCTCTTGTGGCTGGCAGTTGTCTTTTGCTCTGGTTAGAAATTGAGAGATTTGCAGATTGCTCCTGCATAGGTGGCATTTCAGGAACCTTTTTAGCTTCCTTCAAATACTTGACCTTGGTGAGTACCGGAGATGGAGCAGTAGGTAGCCACCAGATTGACTGTTGCTCTGATACGGAAATGCAGCTCTAACCCATTTGGTACTGCAGATCCCAGTCTCACCTGAGCTCAGGGGAATTTTTGTGTCCATTACAGCCTTACCTAGGAAGTTTTAATTCAGGCTCTATTGCTCATGTGTTTAAACTCTAGAAGCTTTCAGTCTTAATCAGGATGCTGTCTGTGAAATGTGCTTCTGTAAATGCTAGTTTTTCAAGGCTTGTCAGGACACTTCATATACACACTCTCTTGGAGTTTTTGGCTGTAGAAGAGTCTAGTATCTTTTTTTATTTGAAACTCTTTCTTTGTGCATGAACACCACCATGTACAGAGATGCTTTCCAGCCACTATAGGGAGAAGATAGAGAAGAAGGTAGGCAGGAAGAAGACTGCTGACTTACTGGTCAGGCCAAACTCAGGCTGGAGGCACAGGTAATTCTTTATTTGTCCACCTGACATAGCTGGAAAACACAGACAAGCTTTTGTGCCTGCAAACCCTCCTGCAGAGCTATTACTTGCCTTGTATCATTAGGCCGAATGGCTGCAACTGCACTACATTAAGAAAGACATACCCATCCTTATAAAGCCAGTGATACGTGACTGCAGAGGTCAATGTGCATCAACTTAATCATGTTGTTTTAGTCCTGGAAAGGGCTCAGAGGGGCTGAGGAGCCTCTGGTCTCAATAACTGATAGGCTGAATTTGCAGACAGTGTTCAGAGGACCTGAGACCATCCTTAGTTTAGGAGGTTCATGTGTAATGTTATGCGTAACGCCCCACGTTAACGCTTTTGTTCTCCATCTTCTTGTTTAGCATCTGTACCATGTCAGCAATTGTTTGTCTCTGCTTCTGGGCTGATCTGAAGGTGTTTTATCTCCCAGAGCCATGTGAGGACCCTGGGAGGAGGCTTCAGAGGGGCAGGGTGTTGGCGTGGAGGAGCTGAGACACTGGAGCGAGGACTGATGTGATGTCAGGGAGGTGCCTTTGTCCAGCCGTCTCCTCCTGTGGCCATTAAACTCACCCAAAAATTTAAAAAGCAATAGCAAGAGGCATTTAATGGCTCCCCAGTGAGGGTGAGTGAGAGGGAGGGGCACTTTTTCAGCTTTCCCATCGTTTTCATGTGTGCTCCTGTCCCCGAGGGACGTGCCCGGGGTGCCTGCTCATTTCAAAGATGCAGACGGGGACTGTTGGAGGATTTGTTATCCCATGTTACAACTCCTTTGGGGGCAGTTTGGTATTTCTCACACTCCCATGCAGAGCAAGAGACTCAAACTTAGGGACGATGCTGTAAGTCACAAAAATGTTTCCTGGTGTCGCTTAGCTCTACCGCTGGCTCGTACGAGGCCATCCAGGGCTTCACCCCTCCTCACTGCAGGGCTGCATGATGCTGTGCAGCGGAAGGCGGTGAGGTGTGAACGGTGTCGTTATTATCCCAGGGAGGTTAGATGATGGAGGCAGCACAGGTTGAGCAGACTCCTGTGAATGAATGAACTCATTATAGTTCACCGCCTTAATAAAAAAAAGTTGTGAATCTTAATTAAAAACATAGTCGTCTGCATTTGTGGAGACATTGTTTTGGGCTGTTTCTTTAGCTGTTAACAGGTTGTAAAACATTTTTAAGAACTTTTTTTGGGGGGGTATTACTAGTTAGGCTTTTAAAAACGAAAAAGGTTTTTTTAAATAAAAAAAAGAAATTTGAAGGAAGATTTAGTGGTTATGGAAGCAAGGACTTGAACAGACTCTTTGCTTCTATTGTGCTCATCTCAGTCCAAAGTGGAGTTTGCGTGCAGCGGCTTTGATCATGGACGAGCCTCATGGTACCCTCTATTTTGCACACATGGTGGACTACAAGTTTTCTCTGCTCATTCTCCAGGCCACCAAAATATCCCCAGCATCCTCTTGCTTTCCATGCATGCATCTAGGTCCCTGCTGACAATGCAGCTTATCTGCTCTTCTAGCTGTGGGGACGTCTCAGGAGAGGCTGCTCAGCCCCTGCAGTGTGTGCCACATCCCAGGATGGTGAGCTCTGGCAGGGGATGCCATTCACAGTGTCTTTCACAAGTTACTCTGTCTCAGGGTTTCTACCTCCAGCACCTGGAAAGCAGGTGGCTTCAATCTTTTCGGGTTATGAAAATAGGACTTGCAAATGCACATGTAGCAGAAGCAAGGCTTAGGGGATGGCCTGGTTCTAATTTTCCCCCATATTGATTTTCCCATGTCAAGTTGCTTCCTTACCTGAGGGGAAAGAGGGTTTGCCTTGTAGTTATGTGAAGATTTCTTCTCAGTGCTATAAAGTCTGCAAAGGCAGCAGGTTGCAGAGCTCAGACCTGTGTGGTTTTCATAAGCAGCACTCTTCTGTTATAACACATCTACATGGATAAAACATACTTTCCAGATTCCTTTCCACAGAAGAAGAGGTGGAAATCTTGCATCAGCCAGGGGCTTTGAGCTATTTTTGCTATTTTTGCAAGGAACATAGAAATTGTTGGGTTGTTATGTGTGAGAAAAGTCAACAAAGATGACAAGCATTCTCCTTTTTTGCTTAATTATATACCAAGTTTTTCAGTTGTTTGTTAGAAAGCTCCCTCTCTCATTTTCAGTGAATATCACATTTTTGCTGCTTTTGTTTCTCCATTGGCAACATGAAATTTCTTCATGTAAATGGATATGAAAAAAGCAATCCCTTTCACTGAAAGCTGTTTTATCTGTAGCAAAAATATTTTGATAGGCTTTCTTTTTTTTCCACGCCCCGTTCTAGTATCGTTAACCACAATGAACAAAACCCTGTTGTTGTGTGTGGGTTTCCTGTGGAATGACCTTGCTCAAGTCTGCAGCCTGAATGTGTTACCACGAAGCAGCACAATGATATGATCTTATAACAACTGAATGCTCGCTCAGGGTGAGATTTCATGGCAGGTGATATTTCCCCCACAACAATACCATCTGCAATTATTTCCCTACATCCAGTGTCACTGAAAGGTCTGTCCCAGTGAAAGGCTCCGAATGGTCTGTTTTCACTTTCAACACTCAAACTTTCACTTGAAGGTGAAAGTTCACTCAAACCACGTCTTGGTGAAATATCATAATATCCAATTCCACAGCAGGTTCAGAGAGTGTTTCATAACATTTTTGAACCAGATGTCAAGCTGATCTAAGAGGGAAAATGGGGGCATCTTTAATGTGTCACCATACTTTATCTTAGAACAAATAAACCTTCTAATTCTGTGAAGGGAGGTCGTGGCGAGGAAAGCAACTCAAGCCCTTGTTTTATTGTGCCAATGATGTCAGTCTCTGCCAGGGAAGTCAAAACAGCTGGAGCACAATCCTGTAGGTGTTACTCAGGCAAAAATCCCAGTGATCCTCAGTAAACATTTTGCCTGATTACCAGTGACTGAACTGCTTCAGGATTGGGCCTCTGTATTTTGTGAAGGGTACAGTCTCTGCAGGATTGGCATTTATAAATAAAAAGGATGTGTTGTTTTTGCCTGTCACTTGCTTGTTTAACTATTTGGGTGATGGTTTGGGGGAGCAACAGGTATCTGTCCTGTAGCAGCCTCTCTGCTCTGGTCTTGGAGTTTGGGGTGGATATACCTGTGGAGTCACAATACCCAACTACATTTTTGCAGCACTGGGGCTTTAATTCTCCAGGATTGTTGCTGGACTGATGCTGGGTTTGAGTGTAACTGGGGACAAAGCAGCTGTGCTCTCTGCTTTCATCTTTTGCCATTCTTTTTGTTTTGTCCCCAAAGGAAACAAAGGTTATGTAGTTGTGTGTTTGCAAGTCTGCTGCTATCTATTTGCAGCCCTCTAAAATAGCCTTTGAACCACAGACTGATTGCAACAAGATTTGATGGAGGGAGCAAGGTCCCAGAGCTGTTGGGCTCATGGCTCTTTGACTAAAGCAGGTGATGGGGTAGTGGAAAGATGTGACTGCAGGGAGGAAATGCAGTGTGTGTTCAGGCTTTAATAAGCATCAGAGAATATACAGGGGAAAACAGATCTGTAGGAAACCAAGTTTTGCTGGTTTTGCTCTCAAATAATATATATGTGTGTGAAGCAAAGTTCAAGAGGGCTGAGGCAGCTGTTCGGACAGCCCGGCAGCAAGACGTGCAGTCCTTTGGCCATCTCTGCTTGGGTTTGCAGGGTCTGACGTCTGCTCTCCGTGCTGGGTATTGCTGAACATCTACGAGGTCCCACCATGTGCGCTGCTGACCCTGCCTTCCTCTGCCCACTCCAACACGTGCGCTTCAGGGCCGAGGGCATCCTCACCGCTGCTCAGCCTGGCTGTCCTCAGACCCCTCCACCTTCTGCCACCTCAATACTGTGGGCATTTTCCCCAGCCATGCTGTGTTTTGCTTGTGAGAGAGAGCAGCATCGTTTGCTCTGCCTGGTTAACCCCCATCCCTCCCCTTCCTCAGCCCCCAAATACAGTTGTTTAATCCACAATTAAGACAATAAAACTGCTGGCTGGAATAAGGCAAATACTTCATGTTTTGGGTGTGAAGCTGCAGCAGTCAGGCTTGCTTAAAGCCGTGGGCTCTGCCCCTGTAGAGGAGGTGGGGGCCTTTCACTCCTGAAAGTCAGTTTAAAGCAATTTATCCTAATCCGATTAGTGACTAATTCAGTGCCAGTCTGCTTAGGGCAGCCTGGTTTGCGGGAGCTCAAGAGCCGGTGTTTACCCTTCGAGTGTGGGGTGCTTATCAAGGGAGCTGGCTCTGGGAAGCCGATGGCTTCTTTGTGTCCACGTGTGCGGGATTATGAATAATGATAATACAGGTTCAAAGTGCTTGCGGGCAAAGGCTGGGGCTCCTGGGCTGCACGGCTTTATCTGAGCTCTTGGCTCTGCTTTGGCTGTAGAAGGGAAACTTGGGTGTCGTTTTGCTTGGGTGGAGCGGCGGGAGGGTTAAGGCTGAGTGAATGGCTTGTTTCATTTGGATGTCCCCCTTTGGAAACATTATGTATGAATAAGTTTGTTGCCCTCTGTTTAATCCTTTTTGAGACCTGCCTTTCTTTTTGGAGCGTCCTCGGGGATTTGCCTGATTTTCTAGGTTGTTTGCTTGTGGAGGGACGCTGAGCTGACCAAGATGGGGCAGTGACTTTATCCACTTACCTCCCTCTCTGGAGAGCTGGTTCCTGGCCCCACCAGTACAAGTTGTTGTGGCTCCAGTTGGTTGCAGAGCTGCTTTGTACCCATCATAGGTGCTGGGGTGTCCCAGCTCAGCCATCTAGGTTTGGGCTGCTGCTGCTCTGAGCTGATGGATGTGTGATACCAGTCAGCGTATGTGCACAAAGCTTGGCTAATCCCTGCCTGTGTGATTGGCCGGTTCAGACAAATGCTCTTTGATTTCCCATTTCTTCCCCCGCAGGCTGGTAACACTGAGTAGGGCATCAGGAGAGATGGCAGGGCCTGTCACCTGGATGCGAAATGGGATTTCAGTGTGTGCGGACAAACCTCTGTCCCCTCTTGTGCCGTGTCTGCCGTCCGTGATAACCTGCTTAGGGCAGAGCTTTATTCTTGCTAAGAAGGGTAATTATTCACGGCTGGTAGAAAATACATGTGCAAACCCCAGTGAGGGCAGGGCATTGTGCATGTGTTACTCCTGTGACACGGAGGGAGGTTTGGCTGTTAAGATTACTGTTTGCTCTGAAGTTTTACAGTGAGCTGTGTCTGTGTAAGCCATCATGCTTGTGAAGACACCTATTTTCTGACCAGGATGGGATCCCTGGCTCAGCTCCTCACCTGGTGCTCCAGGAGCTTTGTGGAAATGTTTTGTAAACTGCCTGGCATGGAGGGATCTCTGTCACAGTTCGGCTCCTGAGTGTATGAGGTACAGATGTCACTTTTGGACCTCTTGAAGTATCCTGGTCTAGCTGTCTATGTGAGCCCAGACTTTAGGAATTCTTATAACAGGAACATTTACTGCTGAAAGTTATGATTTGCGGACCAGATTCATTCTTCCTTGTATTGCTGAATACCTGGAGTTTCTTCGTAGAAGCCAGTGGTGTAACAGAGGGGTAAATCTAGGATCAGGTCCACTATTTTGATGTATGATAGACCATGTTACCTTCTTGATCCTTCAGATATATTTGTACCAATAGACTTAGACCTCTTCTTATTTTTTTCCATGTCTTTTATTTAAAAACCGAACCAGTGAAAGATCTTTAATGTTACCAGTTTTCAATTTTTCTTAACAATGTGGCAAATGTTCATTGATTTTTAGAGAAGAGATCAGATAAGGGAAAAAGAAGCAGAAAGAATCACGCCAGGAAGTTTAACACAGTTAAAATGATGACCTTTAGATGTCAGTATAATCAAAGAATAACACAACTCGAGGCAGATTCAGAAATCTTCCTGCGTGGTGGAATTTGGTGGTGTCTCTTTTTCCCTGCACTGATTTGTCGGTCCTGGGAAGTTTGTTGCTGCTGATTTATGTATTTCTGATGTGCAGCTAACATGAAGGCTAGGTGTGTGTGTAGCTAAGTGGCACGAGACCTTCCTGAATATTTATCTGTGGCAGATTGTCGCTGAGGGGTTTTGGCTCTGCTGGCCTCTGGAGCAGCAAAGCTTCTGCTCGGTTATTCAAAGGGGAGAAAAAGAGAAACAACTTCACTGGCATTTTGCTCTGTGCCAAATACTTGTAATAACATGGATCTATCAAAATAAAATTTTTCAGTAAGAATTGTGATAAATGCTTGCAGAGAAATGAATCCAGCAATTTTCTCTATCTGTAAAGCCATTTCTCCATCATTACTGATATTTTATAAGCCCCTGGACAGTAGAAGTGATATTCTAGTCCTTAGGGATTTTTTTTCGTTGGAGTGGCTTGCTGTATTGCTGCTGACACGATGGGTGTGCTACTCTGTTGTTATAGACTTGCTTTGAAGTGTTGAACTGGGCATGCGAAAATGTGCAGGTAAATATTCTTGTACTTGCCCGTCAGTGCTAGGTTACGTGTCCTGCGTTGCTTTGGTCACCATGTGCTTATGGGTTTGAACTTCCTAGTCCAGGTAGGTAGTGGTGTTCTCGAGTCCTGGATGGCAACTACTTATGGGTTATTCATGAAATATATGGCATCTGCATATGAAGCCTCTGTATTTTCTTTTACTTTACTTTGCATTTTAAAAGCATGCTTATATAAAGATCATGCAGAATTTGCAAAAAGCCAGGCAATGAGCTGGAGGTCATTTTAACAATGTACCTCATCCACTTTAGTGTCTGTCCTATTGTTTTGAAACACTTTTTTAATGGCAGTTTTCTGAGGCAGTATTTCAAAGGATTGACAGGACCCCATTAAGTAAAATTTGGCCCCTGAATTATGTTCTATTTAAAAAATCCAGCACCCCCCAACTTCCACAAAACCAAAGACCAACAGAATGTTTCCATTAAAAGGAAATCCAAATGGAAACAGCTTTTAAATCTATCAAATATACGTTCCTTTTCTTTATTTGCCTGTCAGACTTTGTATGTGCATGAAGGCCAGACAGTGAATTGACTTGAAACATATTATTACCTAAAATGATATTGACATCAGAAATGCAAAAGCACCAGTGAAATAAGGTGGCCAGGACTGGGAAATTCTGCTCTGGGCTTGCGTCTTGATTTTGAACACCTGCTGCCTATGTTTTGGGTCAGGAGCTTGGGATACAGGGCTTGCATGTGAGCCTGGATTGGGCCATAAACAGTGATGAGACTTTGCTGTTTTAATAGTCTAAAGCTGGGCTGCCCAGTATCTGGATCATGAGCTGCATCTGGCCTGCCAGGACAATTCATCTGGTCTGGAGCCTGTTCCCACCCACTTGCTTTCCTGAGGGCCTCTCGGACACAGGCAAGGAGTAGGCTGTATAAATGATGTTGGCTGGTCAGTTCTTAGCTACCGTTCCTATGGGCATCATCCCTTTTTCCCCGCCATAAGGCTAAATCATAGAATCATAGAAGGGAACTTGTTGGAAGGGACCTTTAAAGGTCAACTAGTCCAACCACCCTGCAATGAGCAGGGACATCTTCAAGTAGATCAGGTTGCTCACAGCCCTGTCCAATCTGACCTTGAACGTTTCCAGGGATGGGGCCTCCACTGCATCTCTGGGCAACTTGTTCCAGTGTTTCACCATCGTAAAAAATTTCTTCCTTATCTAGTCTAAATCTACCCTCTTTTAGTTTAAAACTATTACCCCTTGTCCTATTGCAACAGGCCCTGCTAAAAAGTTTGTCCCCATCTTTCTTATAAGCCCCCTTTAAGTACTGAAAGTCTGCAGTAAGGTCTTCCTGGACCCTGCTCTTCTCCAGGCTGAACAACCCCAACTCTCTCAGCCTGTCTTCACAGGAGAAGTGTTCCATCCCTCTGATCATTTTTGTGGCCCTCCTCTGGACCCGCTCCAACAGGTCCATGTCTTTCTTGTGCTGAGGACCCCAGAGCTGGATGCAGTACTCCAGGTGGGGTTTCACCAGAGCAGAGTAGAGGGGCAGAATCACCTCCCTTGACCTGCTGGCCCTGTTGTGTAAAATGGGAGAGTTGATGGGGCTGGTGGGAAGGAGAGCTACTCAGCCCCAAAGGGAAAGGGCACCCAGAAGGTTTGCAGTCAATGGGTGGGTACAGGGTGACTGCTGTGGATGGGAGGAATGCTGTGCAGCCTGGCATGGTAGAGGGAGGGGTTGGCCACCGGTGGTTTGAAACATAATGGCAAAGCTAAATGATAAGTTCAGCTCAAGAAGGAATTTTTCATTGCTTCCCTAATTGTAAGAACAGCCTTACTTTTGTAACATGAATGTACAGTACCAAACACATGGGACCTGAGTCCTTGCTTGGATAGTACAGCAGTAGGAACCACAATGTTGTCAGAGTTGGAAACCATGTGCAATGTGCAGTATTGAATGGGTGGGGAATGGCAGCTTAGTCAGCGTGAACCACCTCTTCCAGCTCAAACTGAGGCAATGACAGATTTAGTACTCATTAAGTTTCAATACAACTCAGAGGAAGCCTTGCCCAGTGTGAAGGTATCCATTGAAAGTTTATAAAGTCAACATTCAAGATCCTGGTTTTTGTTGAGCCCATGTTCTTCATCTCATGGTTCCCCTATCAGAACAGTGGGAATAACAGCTCTTCCCTGTCTCCCAGGGCTATTGATGGTATCGATGTATGAAAGGTTACAAGGTGCCCAGAAATTTTAACAGTGTGAAATACCTAATCCATATGGATCAATGTCCCCTTGAATCTTCCTTTTTTTCTGAGGCTTTCTGAAATGTCTATGATTTATTCTCCTGTGAACACAGTGAATGCACTGTCTGCCAGGCAGTGCGGATGTTCTCGTTTATAACTATAATATCCTTTACTCAAATTCCTGAGAACATGTTCCAGAAACATATGTAATTTGCCAGGTGAGGGTCTATAAAGATGGGATGGGTGAAAGAATACAGATGGAAGAACAACACTTTTATCTCCCTGAAGAGTCTTTGAGAAAACCTTGCAAGTGCAAAAAAAAAAAAAAGTTTCTTCTTCCCATTATTTCATCTATAATTCCAAGTTTCAGGCCAAAAGCAAAATGATGAGTGACATGGACCATTGTCATCAGAATATATCATTATGATCTTGTACTATTTCTAATTGGTCCAGAAGCAGGAAATTCCAGAAATCTCCCAAGCAAGCCCTCTCCTCTGGGATTCTCAGTCTGTGCTGGCATCCCTGTCAGGTTTGTATCAGTTTTCATTTAAAAAATGATTACACTTCTAATTGTTGCTCTACCAGAGAATCTTCCTACTGTAAACCAGTGCACAGCTGTCCTGCTAACTAGCCCAGCTGGGATCTCTGCAGCAGTGAGTGCAGTGAGAGGAGATGAAGTCATCCAGCTTGGGGTACGGGGCTAGGGGCTTGCAGAGCTGGAGTCTGTCCTGTGCCTGGCTGTAGGCTGCTCTGATTTGGATCTGTTTGCTCCATCTCCATCTGTTTTCAGAGACATGTCAGCTTGTGACAAAACCAGGCAGGTTCCACATAGAAGGTGACTGTGCAAAATGCTGCTGTTCCTTGATTGCTGTTTTGAGAGAGGGAGGTAACAGCTATCTGAATTTGACTCAGATCTGTGAATAGTTTTGACTAACTAGGTACTGTGTTTTTCAGCAAACAGACTTTACCAGACATTTTTGCCTCTCTGATCCTCAGTGCCATGAGGAAAGAGGTGTGCAGGGCTGGTTGTAGCTGCTGTGGGAGGGAGGGAGTAATGCAGCTCTCCAGGGCAGCTGGGGATGAATAATGGACCAGAGCAGACAGGGCTCTGCATGGAGGGCCCTGTTGCCCCTCTGGACCTGTTGCTGGCAAAGGTGTTTAGCCATGTCCTCTCTGTGTGAGTATACAGGAAAGCAGTAAGGGAAAAAAAAAATCGGTTTGTAAGCAGAATGCTCCCTTCCTGCAGAGCCAGATCTTGGGATTGGGTTCTTTGGTGCCTACTGCAGGAAATATTTCCCATAGGTGGGAGTATTCAAAATGTTTGTCTTTCATTGGGATTCCTTGGTGCCTGATAAAGATTGGGCTTATGCTACAAACTGTGTCATGCGGTCTTTTCAGCACATATCTTCATATATGTGATGATTTTGAAAGCTCTGCCCTGCTGTTGGATCTGGGTGAAACAGGCTACTGGGCTCAGAAGTCCAGTGGTTGGGTGGCAGAGACAGACATGTGATCTTGCAGCAAGGTTGTAAGATCCGCATTAGCAAGGCTGTTTTTAGCATTTGGGCTGAAAACAGCAGAGCAAGGAAGCCCCTGAAGTAATTCCACTCCCTGCACTGGCATCCTCTTTGAGTGACTGCGTGTGTTTAGTTACTAGTCTTCAAAGGTGTTTTCAAGTGTTAACAGGTCTTGCAAGTAAGAGTGATCATAGTATTGAGATTTGTGCACGCTTTCTGTCCATGATCCGTGACAGCATCCCTTTAAAGTATAAGCATGCTTTCTTTAATAGTCTTCTCCAAGGGCCTCTTTGCAGAAGCAGCAGAAGATTCAGAGCAAACAAATAACACAGCAGTAACTTCCAGTGATTCCAGCAGTGATGGTACAGGTTTTTTTGATATACACTAACCTCCTTCCCCTTATCAAAAGGTTTTTCCACTCTGAACATCACTGCCTGACATGATCCTTGCACCCTGAAAATCACTTTCCTGTTTAAGGAAACTGATTGAATGAAACCACATGTGTATCAAAGCAGAGGCTGGAGGTTTAAAGGCTATCACAGAATACTGAAGGTAAGATATCGCATGCAGAGGTCTTTCCAGATGGGACAAATTTCATGTAGCTTCTGGATCGATCAATATGTCAGTCTCAACAGGAAAGTTTTATAGCCTCATTGCCATCATATCTGAGCCTGGCAGTCTCAAGAGGAGCTTAAGCGAGTTAAGCCCTCAAACCACTGGAATACAAGTTTCTACCTCTCTTAATATCCCACCTGTCCAAAAGCTTTGAGCTGGTGTTGGCTTTCCCAGATTCCTCTGATGTTGTACTGACAAACAAAATGGTCACGCTTGGGTTAAATCCATTGCCACTGTCCAGCTGCCAACTGCTGGACATGTTCCTGTCCTTGCCAGGCAGCTCGAGTGCCAAGGAAGGCAATAATGAGTTTTCAGAGACCTGCATTCAGGAAAGGATTAATCTGGGTTTGCCAGGATGTGGCTATGTTGGTGTGGGGTCTCAGACACACAAGTTGTATGTGTACTGCTGGCAGTGTAGGTAGCTGGCAGTGTAGGTAGGACCTGTGAGTAGGAGGCTGAATGTATGGGCCACAAGAATGGGGATATCCATTCTTATGGTCCCTGAATCAGGAGGAATCTATCATTACAGTGATAGTGGAATAACTGTTGGAATTTTTTCTTTTTGTAGATGTCCTATGTAGCCAGGGCATTGAGGAAGATCTGTCTGTAAGATGTTGAGTGCGTATCTAAATAGAGCTGGAAATTAAGCAGTAATGAACAGATCCATTCAACTGGTCAAAAAGAGAGGTTTCAATGTCTTTGGGTAGTCATTAAAAGTGAATGTCATCTCTTGCAGTGTCATTAGCCTACATGATGAAAATGGGATTTTTTTTTTTTCTAGCAAGCTTCTGGGAATGATTATTCAGTGGGGAAAAATATATAATTCCCCGATAATCTAGAGCTGTTGGAGCTTTCAGTGAAATCTCTGAAGTATTGGCACAATGATGAATGGCCTCTTCTGGAATACAGAAGTGTATAAGACATGAAATAAATCCTTCATGCATTGCAGGGCTTTGTCGTAGTGCTGCTTATCTTAAGGGTATTATGCAAATCTGGTGCCTATTTAAATCTTGACACACTCATCTGGAGCAGGTGTATTAGACACTTTTCTCTGAGAAGGTTAATTTTTCAAATATTGACTGCTGGTTTCATCTCAGATGGCTCATCGTTCCCATGAGTTACAGTCCGGTTTCTGGCCCAGCTTCCCTCCAGCTCTGCTCTAGGACCCTAGGAGTGACATTTTAATGGCAAGCTTCCAATTGTGAATGCTTCTAGGTGGATGGGGATACAACTTTCACTACCTGAAAGCTGCTGAAGATGAACTTTTCCAAGGACAGAAAATGCAGTAGGAGATAGCCATTGATGACAAATATAGTATGTGTGCTAGGAGCCACAGAAATCCTTGCAATGGGATGAGCCCAAAGGATGCTGTTCAGGTTGCAGCAGGGAAATAAAAAAGACTCGTTTGGTTAAACATACTGTCTAATGGTTAAGTGTCTTGGATGATAACCTGTTGTTAATGATAATCTAAACTGCACTTGTGGGATGTTATCATGGTAGTATTGGAGTCCATTCACCTTGATATTCTGTATTGGATACCCTGGGCTCTTTAGACATTCTTTTAGTTGTCTTTAGGTGAATTTTTCACTGTCACAAGGCAATGTCCATGACTGCATATCTCTCTCTTCCAGTAGTGACATCAGTTGTCTTGCCTGGGGCTGATCCTCCTAATTATCTGTGGCCATTCAAGCAGCCATAAGAATGCTTTCCTACTTGTATGCATTGTTTGGGAGTTGGCTGTTCTTTCTTCTTGTCCTCTGAAAGGACAAGAGTACTTCTGCATGAACAGAAGGATTGTTTCCTCCCTTCTGTCTTTAGGAAGTTTGTTATCCACTGAGGCAATAGAAATGATATTGTACAACTTGTACGAGTAGTCTCACACATGGGTAATGAAGAGCAAACGTGCTGGAGTGAATGGTCCATTGGATGAAAATGATTCATTCCAGCTCTGGGGTGAGCAGCTTTGAGTAATGAAGTCATGGACTGGCTCACAGAAACTCACGGACTAGTTCACAGATGATGAAGATTGAAGCCACAATGACTGTTACTTGCAGTTAATTGTTTGACTAATCTAGGGGATAAAGTGAAAAATGGTGATGGAGTTTGTATTGTGCTGGTTCTGTTGGTGCTCATGAAAAGAAGGAGGAAAGTTAGTTTCATCCAGCCACTGCTCTTGTAATATATTCTGTCAGATGCTTTAAATGGTTAGATAGGGCTGACTGAGAACTGTCCATTAAAACTGCTTCTCAGTAGAACGTTGGTTGTGTTGAACTAAAATTTTGCTGAGACATGTTAGCTTGCTATTGCAAAAGTTAATTTTTTTTCTTTGTGGAAAGGGTCAACGTATTTTTGGCAAAAGCTCCTTTTAGACAGGAAGGGTTAGAGTTTTCCAAACTCATTTAACTTCCATCAGTGTTTTCCCAGGAATCTACTCTCCCCATCCTTTGTCTAGATCATTCCACTCAGCTAGATGTGAAAATGATGCTCGTTCCTGGCTCAGGCCCATCCTGTTTTGGGGTGGGTATCCCCTGGCCCTCAACTAGAGAAGTAATTTCCTATGCAGATGCAATTATGGCCTTCGTGGTGTAGTGAGGCTCGGTATAGCACTCCTGGGGGTGAGTTCCCAGCTGTTGTTTTGAAGGACCAGAGCACTGTGAGACCTCAGCCCCTCTTTTCTTTTTGCCTTTTTCCTTGAAAGAAATGCATTTGGGCAGCAGCTGCTGACCTCATGGATGTTTGGTGGTTGCTGTTTATTGATGGCAACAACATATCCTTCCCCACTCAACACATTAAAGCCTCAAGGAAATAATGATTATTCTTCCTTTTGGTAATGTTTCACTAGTGGTGGGGGGCGGTGGTGGGACACGGTGTATGCTGATGTAACCCATCCCGTGCAGTAAGGTGCATGCACCACTTGCGGGTCTGGTGGTTGGGTCTTTGGCAGGCTCTCCCTCGTGTGCTGGATGACACACGCACACTGCTTTGTGATTTAGCCTAGACTTGGCCTGGCCCTTGGGGTTTGTCCTGGCTGCTCACACTTCAAACTGAGCTTTCTGCCTTGGGAGTCAGCAGAGATCTTGGTAAGCCAGAAAAATGAGCCCTGGGTTGCCAAGATGACCCAATGTAACCTACTGCCGAGGAGTTCAGCACTCTCAGACCCAAGGCCTGGTTTGGTGCAGCACAGCTGTGTGACCTTGGCTCAGTTTTGCTGAGAAGTTTTTTCTGAGCTGTGAGAAAATCTGTCAGATAAAGGCGTGCAAGGTAGGAAGAGGGAAAACAGAGTGTAATTGTTGAGATAGTGATTCGAGGATTCAAGAGGGAAACTGTTGACATGAAAAGTTATAAAACTGTAAGGAAAAATGTAGAAAAACGGGAGACAGCAACTACAAAGACTGAGAATCAGCCTATTTGAAGATGGCTAACACATCCCCACCTGACTGATGATTGCTTGGCCAGCAGAAACTCACCGGGTGTGCTGATACTTAACCTAGTAGGATGTAACTCCTAGAAGTCTACTGGGGGTATCAATAAATAATTATTCTGTACCCATAAATTGTGTGTATCCCACCTGCAGAGCTCTTTGCATGTGGTGGAAGGTGGAAGGTCTGAACAGAAGTGACTCGGGGAGAGTTACACCAGCCGTATTTTAATGATGTACACATTGGAAAGTATCATTTGCCAAAGCTGCTTCTGGATGTCAAAGATCTCATCAGGCCTGGAGAAGACACTTAATGAGGGGATTTCAGATATCTTCCAGAATGTCTGTCCTTGTTTTCAGCCTACGATTTTTGGTTACTGAGGCACAGTTGTGGCTCAAGTGGCTCCTTTGCGAGGTGACCAGCAGGAACATCTTGGTGCAGGAAAATATGCCTGGAATTTGCAGCCCTTCTTAAATTAAGGCCATGACAATGTCTTTGCTGAATATAACCTAGACCAGTGGTCCATCCCATAAAAATGCCCAGGATGTTGCAGGCAGCTTAGCAATATAATGGACACTCCAGTGGATCGGGATGGGAATAGTTTGCAACTAAGGACTGTACTGAGAATATCTTCACACAACACCTTCAGACAAATATCAATCAAGTTTTATTGTGGGAGAGGGTGTGTCTCAAAAATAGAAGATGACAATAAGGTACGGTTAGAATAACGTCCAGGATACATCATGGATCAGGCAGATGACAGCAGGTTACCTGTTAAATAATAACAAATTGTTCTTTAACCCTAATAACTGATCCTCAGTTCCACATTACTAGCTCTGGTTAGGCTACCAATCAAGTTCTGGCTCTCCTTCTTTGATGCCTTAAAGGACAGATCGGTGGAGGAAAAGTGGAAATCCCAAACATGGCAACGTTACATGGCTGAGATGTTTTTGGCCTGCAGTCTGGGGAGATTTTTTTTCTTCTCTGCTTAAACCAGAACCTATATATACTGAAGACCCTCAGACCCACAGTGATCCCAGCTGTTACCAGCAACTGAACTGCACGAATGAGGGCTCCGCCATGCCAGATCCATTGCCTCAGGCTGAGTGCAGCTGAGTCAACAAATGCAAACAGAAGGAAAATAGACTACGAAGATCTTTTGGAAAAAAAAAAAAAAAATTAAACAAAATGATGCAGGCAGCAAGGTGCACTCCATCCTGCGTGTGTATTATTTTTCTGAACTGCTGGGTCCTTATGAGCCGATGTGTGAAATCCTGCATCCCCTGAGCACCAGCCTGCTGGAGCAGATTGGGTGAGGGTGAATAAGCCCATGTGGTTACCATTGCTCCACTTCATCAAAAATCTTTCTTACAAGGGGAAGTGAGCTCAGCAAGCTGGGAAAGTGTCATATCAGGGGCTGGAGGAATGGCTGGAGGGCAATAGGAGAGACTTTACACAAACCAGCTGGCACATGGGCGTGTTTGGTTACATCATACTGAAAGATAGATGGATCCTGCAAGGCCTGGGTGCGTTCCAGACAATCCCGAGACCTCCTTGCCTCCCGTCTCCTAATAAAGACTTTGCTGCATGAGAACTGCTATTCCCCCTTCTCTGCCTTTCCCTATGAATCACTCCTTTGTAGTCTTATGTGGCTTTTACAGTTAATGTGAACCAAGTGGCTCATGTAGGAAGGGGAAAGGATTTGCCCCCTCGTGCCCCCCCCCCCCTTTTCATCAGAGGTGGAGATGTAGAGGCTGATTCAGGTGCAAGGGAAGTCAATAGGAGACTTTCTGTTCACGTCAATGGGTTTGAATTGCAAAGTGCTTGAGGAGTGTAGGGACAACACCTACCGTAATCCGACCACACCAAAATACATCTCTGTTCACTTCTGGGCAGTGGCAAATTGGCATTGACTTCAGGGAAGTTGTGATTTGTACCAGTGAGGTATTTAACCATGTTTTTTTGAAACAGACAGATATGCTGGGTTATAAATGGCAGCAGCTGGATTTTTTTCTCTACAAGTGATGGTATCCATTTTCTGGAGATAGGGGAGACGTGCTAGAAATTGGTGTGGAGAGTATGTTTGGAGTTTTTGTCCCTTGATCGTGGAATGCTCTTTCTGGTCTTGCCTGTCACTAAACTTCTCGCTATACTCAAATCTTTCTTGAAAACCTCATGCCACCAGTTCGTCAGCTTGGACCAGTCAGACCTATACAGTTTTGTGTCCTGTCTCTGGGACTGGATTGTGCCTCATGCTTCCTGAGAAATTAAGGCTAGGTGACAGCAGGGTTTGAGGTCTCCTCTACTATTCTTATGTGATTTTTTTTTTTTAATATTAATAAGTAATATCAAATATTGTCTTGATTCCTGCTGGGTCTGTAGCCTGAAGAACTTCTTGCATTAGTCAATTCTGCAGTTTAATTGCATGTTTCTTTGGATTTTGGTTTCTCAACTTCTGATGTTCTGGAATATTGCCTGCAAGAAGTGATGGGCTTGATACATTGCTTTTCCTTTTGACTGAAGGCATTCTTCTTTGGATGACTGCTTCATCTAATTTTTACCCTTGTCCTTCCTCTCCATGTTGTCTGTCCACTTGTGGTTCTATTTGTGGCCCTCAGTTGTGTGATGCCAAGCTAGGCTTTGGTCATGCCAGTATGGGTTTGGTGACTGCAGAAGAGGACTCTGGGGAATGAAATTTGGTGCTTTTCTCTGGGCCTAGGCTGTTAGTTCATCACTTGCTTGGTGATTGAAAGCAGTTGGAGCTGTGAAACCAATCTCTTAAGATGGAGTATTTAAGAGGCAACATAGGCAGCACAGTGAAATAATGTTACAAAAGCCTTGCGTGAAAAGCACTGCTTGCCTCTGGCATTCTGCAGTTCAGATATTACACTTACTGAACTTGTATCTCCAGTTGATATTTGAAGCAAAATTTACCATGAGGCTTTACCTCCTTGGGATTTTTAAGAAAGACTAGAAAACAGGGCTTTTTAGATGTTATTTAAGCTTAACGAAAAACCTTAAGGCTTTACTGATATGCTAAAAGCTAAGAGGTCATCTTCATATCCAGAATTTATTTACCCAAGAGGTCTGGGTGATTTCATAGATCATAAAAACTCAACTTCAAAAGTCATATTTTATTTCACAGCGGTGGTCTCCACTATAAGGTAAGGTCAGGTCAGGAATCTATTCCTGGGAGAGAGACAGCAACCCTGGAAGATCTGCTTTCAGATCTGCAAAGGAATGCCCTGACGTGCCCTGAACCTTCCCCATGGGGAAGCAGAAAGAGTGATGTCAGTGTATGAGACTGCCTCTTACTCTGCTCCCCATAGGGACAGAGAACGTCTGCTGCTGCTGCTGCCTCTGGTAACACATAAATGCATCTTCAACACCTTCTGTTCATCTAGGCTGCAGGTACCTGGGGCTGTTGCCAGGAGTGATGGGAAGGTAGCACAGATACTTGTCGGTGCTGGAAAGCTTCAGAGGTGGGATGTCTGTTTTTTCTAAAAATGGGCTATAATACTCATAATTATGGCCAAGGTTGTCGCTCTGGTACTCTGCAGACAGGTTCTGCAATGCCACTCTGGTCTCTTCCAGCCCCAAATTGTCCCTTGTTCTATTATCAGCCACTACACAAAAAAACTATGGACCAGACTTGCTTGCTGGAGATGTTGTTGGAGGCATTTTCTTGGCTGTGGATAAAGGGTAACTGCAGTGATCAGAAATACACTTATCACAAGAGAGCTGACAGATGTGGCTAACAGGATGCCTGAATTAATGTCATCGGGGTGATGAGATGTGAACAATATCAGAATTTGGCCCAGGGCTAAAATTAGTGCAGTGCAGGAAGCCAGAACAGCCAAACGGAGAATGCATCAGCGAAGGACCTTTGGGCATACTGAAACTCAGACTGATGCCAGGTTTTTGATACAGGAAAAATGTTAATTTGGTGAATCATCAGAGGTCCAGTTGCTGCTTTTTCAAGAGAGCCCACTGTCCAGCCTCAGGGCTGACCTACAGAGACCCTCCTTTCCATTGTGGAACTGCTTGTGCAAACCAGATGCTTCTCTTACTCATTTCTAAGGGATAAAATAAACAGAGAGAGACGGAAAGGTCCCAATCTCCTGTTCTACTAGTTATACAGTTAGATCACAATCTACAGGAAAAGAATGTCTTTCATAAGTCTTGGAGATCATAGCCACCTTGTTCCCCATTCTGTATCTGTGCTGTTAAAGGCTGTTATACTCTAATTTAAACCCCAAAGCTTATAAATTTATCAACAGACACGCAGTGGCAGCATACCCTTGTTGCAGGGGCCTTGATCCTAAAAATACCATGGCAAGGGCTTTTCAGGGTCCATTCTTACTCCCTGCTAGACTGGCTGGCTCTCCCCTGAGCAGGTTGGCTATGGCAGGGGTGAAGATGGACTTAAAAAGGAGTGATTGTTCCAATCTGCTCTAAGCAGAGGAAGTGGAAGGTGATGGCTAATTAACTTAGCACTCAGCGTGGCTGCTGTCCTGTGAAAATAACAACAACTGTAATGAGTCCCTGCAGAATTGGCTTTGGTCTGGAAATGAGAAGAGATTGATTGAGGTAAATGAGAAGGAAAATCACACTAAGGAAAAAAATGTTGGAAGAAAGGAAAGAAGGGGAAGGACCACAGATCGCTCTTGCTTGTTGCCATACAGAGCCCTCGGGTCTCATTTTTCTGATGTCTTGCTCAGCAGTGGCTCCTTAAAGCCAGCACTGAAGGCTGGCTGTCCAGCTGTTCTTCACCACCATTTGGTGTTGACGTCCTGGACAGAACTTGATGCAATGAGAACTGACACAATCTTGGTGATTATAGATCTGTTATGCCAATCATTGCCCTGAAGTTTAAAATGTCGTAGAAATTTTAGTATTTGGGAAATTCTTATCTGCTCCATAATTGGTTAAAAAAACAAAGTAATGGTGCAAGGGATTGTTTCTTGCCTGCTGATCCTGGATATAAGTCCCATCTAAATACGATGGGAGCATGTCCCATCCCATGATGCTGCTGGTGGGGAAGCAGTGGCAGACGACAGTGCTGCTGCTGCTGGGTCCCTTGCTGGGTGGCTCCAGGCAGGCTATCACACTGCATTGGATTTTGTTTCTACTGAACCTTTTTTTCCTCTTATAAAATGCTGTTTGAGAGCAAAACTGCCTGTGTGAGAGAGCATTTTTTGACAGTTTTCTTAGTTTGCAAGTAACACATTTCAAAGTAGGGGAAAAGAAGCTAAGAATGGCCATGCTGTGACAGGTGATGGCCACAGCTTGCTCAATACCAGACTCCAGCATTGGCCGTAAGTGCAGGTATCTAGAAAAGCAATAACAGGGCAGGCACACATGATAACTTCTCCCAGCACTCAAAATTTTCAAGAGTTTTTAACTCGGGAGTTGTCCTGTGATAAATGTGGATTTTGTGTCTTCAGTAGCACTTGGTGGACTCTTCTTCCATGTACTTGTCTCATTTGCTCTTGAACCGAGGCAAACCTTTAACATCGACAACCTCCTTTGGCAGTGAGCGCTAATATATTCAGGGTAGAGAGTCATCTACTTCACTGGATTGGAGCCTCGCTCCTAGCAGTGTCATTTGGTCTTTCTGAATTCTTGTATTGGAAGAGGGAGTGAGCAGTATCCACCTCTCCATGTCACTTGTGGTTTCATAGACGTTTTGTCCTCTTTTCTAGGCTGGAGAGTCCTAGCTTGCTTGACCCTTAATGTTTGGGAGCTGTAGTTACCTCTGACCAGCCTTGTTGCCTTTTGCAATGCCACAACATCCTTTTTGAGTTGAGGGACCAACAACTGCACGTGACCAGGCTGCAGGTGAAGCACAGATTTATACAGTGGTATAATAGTATTCTCTGGCTTGTTTTTTACTCCTCATACTTTCTAATGATGGATTTTTTTTAATTGCTGCTGAGCAATGAGCTGATGTTTCACAGATCCATCTGTGACAACCCCAAGGTATTGCTCCTGTGTGGTTATGGTCAGCTTAGAGCTCATCATTTTATATAGGAAGTTTAGGTTGTATTTTTTCCCCGATGAGTCCTTTTACATTTATCTGCATTGAATTTCATCTGCCATTTTACTACCTGTCACTGTATCATAAAATTGTTTTGTAGTTCATCATGATGCTCTCAAAATTAGTATTGTCAGCAAACTTTCCCACCTCACTGCTCACGCCCTTTTCCAGGTCATTTATGAACATGCATTTTTAATGGCACAGATCTCTCTAGGACTCCATGTCGACCTTGCTGCCTTGCAAGATTTGACTATTCCCAGTTTCCTAGCTTTTAACCAGGATTTATCCTTGCAAGGACTTTTCTTTTTCTCTTGTGTTTGCTTAGTTTCCTAAATGGCCTGAGTCAACATTTTCTGAAATAGATTTAAAAAATCTGGTTTTGGCTGAAAGTTGCATCTTGCCTAAAGACAAAAAAACAAACCACATAAAGATCAAAACAAAACATCCTGCCATTTTTTATTCATCCAGTGAAGTTTCCCCTCTCCTTCCTGTCTTTCAGCACCTGAAGATTTTTGAGACTAACTTTTCATCTGATTTTGTGTGGGAATCTCAAACTCTTCTGGGAAGGGAAAATTGTTCCCTGATTGCTTTTCTAGGGGTAAATAAATATGCTTAAATTGAGCTGTGCTTCCTCTCTCCCCCTTCATTGCTCATTTGATTAAGTCTGGCCAATATTTGATATGGTCACACTGGATAAAACTCTGATTTTTTTTTTTTTTTTTTCTTTTTATAACTGCACATTCAGAACTGCGTTGACATAATTATAATAGTGTAAGGACTTACACTGGTATAGCTTATTTTCCCCATAAGGGGGTAACTCCACTGGTATAAAATACCTAAAAATAAACATTTATAACTGTATTCACATCAGGAGGTTTATCAGCCTGCAATTAAGTTAATGTGGTACCACTTCCTAATGGAGGACAAGAGATTCAAGTCCCTTTTGAGCTTGCATGTAGTTGGGAGAGTAACTCATGCCATGCTGCAGATGCTGTAGAAATGCCCCCACACCTCATTTCCAAACCCCCAGTCCTGTCTGCCCTCTGAAGCCTCTGGGCCTGAAAACTGCATGGGGTGTGTACGTATTTTCTTCAGAATTTTCCAAAAAATGTTCTCCGGAGCTCTGCTGAAATGTCAGCGCCAAGTTTCGGCAAGAAGGGAAAACTTTTATTGCCATTATAAACCTTGAAAATATGTTTTTTATAAAGCAAGTGCCAGCATAACCTTCGGTACAGCTGCGGTAACAACCCTACCTGATTTCCAGGGCACGTCTAAATGAGAAACTCCTAAACAGTGCAAAGAAAACAACTGAAAATTTACAGTGTAAAACCAGCCTGGTAATTGTATTAACAGTCCCTTCTAACCAGAATCAGGCTCCCAGCTGTAGCTGAAACCCATAAAAAGCACACCATGAATTTTATGAAGAGAAGTAGCCATTTTAGTCCTCTGGAAGCTCTGGAGTCTGTAAAGATAAGGTGATGGACTTTTCTCACAGCTGCAAGAGCTACATCTGGAAACCAGGTCTGTACTGCGCTGTGGATCTGTAGGAAGCCTGGCAAAACCGTATCCTGCCAGAGGATGGTCACCATGGTGGGATCCCTTGGACGGTAACGTGCCCACGTTCACCTGCGCCTGCAGCGTGCCATGCCTGGTGTGTTTGCTGTTGGCATCATGGTCCCAAAAGGAACACTTTGCTTCCAAAAGAAGGACAATCCCCTGCTGTCTTGAGCAACAATAGAAAGGCCCAGGATGGGGCAGGGGGGATCAGCTGAATCTGATTTCATAATTACCTGCTCTTGATTTTTGTCTTTTCTAGCTGGCTAACTGTCTAGATTTCATAAACACTCCTAATTTGCTGTTAAATTTGCCATTTATATGATCCTAGATGATTTGTTAGGCCTTATTGAACAGCAAAGAATTTTTTTGTTTTTTTCTTGGAGATGGCTTTTCACACCATCAAGGCCACTTTCTCAACTTATTGACAGCTTTATGAGCACTGCTGGAAAAGCACCAGCTTCCTTCGTTTCACGGCGCTCCGGCTTTCCGTCAAGTGAAAAGGCAGTTTCTTAATTAGGGCCTGAGAGCCTTTGCTTTGCTCCAGCATTCCCCAGGTACAAAGCAATACACTGGCCTTTCTGTAGTTAATCACTTTTCCAGACTTCAGCCCACTAAAATTAGGTGGGCTTTTT
Organism: Mycteria americana; assembly: GCF_035582795.1. Lineage (NCBI taxonomy): Eukaryota > Metazoa > Chordata > Aves > Ciconiiformes > Ciconiidae > Mycteria > Mycteria americana. The sequence continues at coordinate 3,815,923 of NC_134380.1, read as the reverse complement.
GGTCAAATGTTTACCTGGCTCAGGGCCATCTGAAGAACCTCTTTGGGCTGACACATCTGCATTTGGCATGTGTCTGTATTCTGGCTGTGCTCACCAATTAACCAGGAGTGCAAAAAATAAAATAAAAAAAAAAAAATAAAACCAATCTTGCCCTGCTTATAAAATGTCCTATTTTCAAGCTAATTCCTGCACACAAAAAAGGAAAACTCTTTGCCGATTCTCCTTCTTGCCCAGGTTTATAGTTGTGTCTTTGTTATTACTTTGTACTGGAGTAGCTCACATTTGCACCAGTTCCTCTGGCTCCCTTTCAAATCTGTTTATGAGAGTTTTAAAGTTTTATATTTGTGGTTACATTTAAACTCCTCATCATCATTATAGTCCTACGAAGCCAATTTCTTCCTTTTTTAAAGGGATGGTTGCAGCTTTATTTTGCTCAAGTATTGCAGCAATGCCATAGGCTCGGTGGCAGCTCTGCGTGTTGGAGTTGGGTGTATTATTTTGCTGTAGCGATTGCTCTGTGCTTGAAGCTGCCTGGGTTGGAGGAGCTGAGGACAGTAAGATGCTGGCGTCTCCTTCGATTGTTGAGAAGTCCCTGTGTGCGAGCCTGAGGCAGAGCAGCAAACAGTTGCTGGTTGAGAAGACGGAGCCAGAATCTGATTTCCTTAAGAAAGTGTCTATGCCCTAAACCAGAGGGGTATTTATAAGGCTGGGGACTTGACCTCAGGCTGCAGCTGTGCTGGCTATAGGGGTTATTTTTTCCAGCTGTTTGTCCAAGTCAGCCAGCTTTGGACAGTTTGTCCTGTCCCCCAAGTCAACCACCAAATCTTCTCTGCTAATTGCGCCCTAATCTGTCCCAGTCCAAGCAAGTCTGACCAGGAAAGAACTGCTGTTTATACTGGTTGTACTGTTGAAATCAGGGAGGGGAGAGTGGCTGATGAGCAGCTGGAGGTGGTGTCTTGTGAGCATGAAAGACTGCAGCAGGAGGAGGGTGTGAGATGAGTGCAGTCTTCGTGAACCAGGCTGATCCTGGCATCCTTACTCCTGCTTCCATGGAGGGGCCAGTTGCACTGCATCATTTGTCCTATAAGGCTTCATGGGAAGACAGGAATTGCCCAACTGGATCCATACCCATCTAGTGCAGCCACGTGCTTCAGAGAAAGGTGTAAAGGGAAGAGTTGGGGTGGGAGATGCCCTTTGTGCAGCGGCACTGCATTAAGCCTAGAAAAATGTGATTTTCAGATCCTTTCCAAAACTTTTTTTTGGCAAGTATTTATTCCTGTGAATATTATCTCGTTCACCTGGAGCCTGGAAAAGACCTACCACAGTGATGGGCAAAGGATGAGCATCTGCAGAGCTCATCTTGCCCTAAGGCCACAGAGCAGCAATCAGGTGGTAGCAGGCTCTGAGTACATGCTGGAGCTGGGCCACCCCTGTCCAACTCATCATATCGGTGATTTGAATTCCTAACCACATAATAATCTCTATCCATGTAACCCAGAAAAGAGCTGGTCAGGAATGTCTGGGAAATGTAAGTCTTGAGAAATCCAGTTTTTCAAATAGCCCTTAATAAGAAAGGGATCATTTTAAGGGATAATTTGACTTTTATAATGTTACAGAATTAAATACTCTGAGCTCCAGCAATGACTTTTTTCATACAAATGCTGTCTTGCTCTGGAATTATCAGTAATCCCCATTAAACAAAACCCAAGTTAATCTGTCTCCTGATTTAAAACAAAAAGGAAAGAGAAGACACAAACTGGTTTTATTTCAATTGACAAAAATATTGACATCTGCTCAAGTCAGTTGGTGTTGGCTCATGCAACTTTGTCAAGGTGTGGGTTTGGTTGGTTTTTTTTTTTTTTTTTGTCTTCTCCTGTTTTAAGATGGGAGGGAGATAATATTTTGTATTGGAATGTCAGGAGCTGCAAAATATCCTGCCCAGCTGTCATCCTTCTTTTTCCTTTGATTCCCTTACCCCATTGCTCTGCAAGAGAAGAGATGCTTCTTTCTGAGCTGTGTTGGTAAAAGTAGAGGCAAAACTGGGATAAAGGAGAGAAAGATTGTAAAACACAAGAGAAGGGAGGGAGAACTGGTTTGTTTTGAGATTTGCACTGGTTCTTCCAAACTATTTACAGATACTGGGCCATAAAATTGTCCAGACTATCCATTTCCCTGAAGTTAGCTTACCACTTTCCTCCTGTTCCTAGTGAACAGTGACAAAGGAGTTGATTTTTCGACCGGGGGCAGGTTGTGAGTGCAACGCGATCACAGGAGCTCAGCTCTCTGAAATCCAGCCTGTGCTCTGCATGCAGCAGCATGAGAATGATAAGTTTCAGTAATGCCAGCGAGTGTTTAATGGCATTAAATGTGTTTGTTTAGGGATTAGAGCAAAAATCCCCTCATCTTCCAATAGGGGGGAAAGCTCTCTTTTTTTGCTTTAGAGGCTGCTTTGTGCCTGCTAGGCTGGAGTGGAGTGAATAAGCCACAGTTACCAGCAGCTGAACTCCAGCCTCTCCAGGGAAAACTACCCTGCTGTGTTATCCTTGTTCGAAATCAGGAGTGCAGCAAACGGTGCCGGGATATCCTCTGCCCCAATCCGCCCGGTGCTGGCAGTCACCCCTCCTTCTCCACTGCACTGATTTCTCTTTTCTTAGCCTCTGGCTACGTGTTGTTGTTTTGCTGCTAAACAAATTCCCACCATTGCTTTTCTTTTGGCTTTTGACATTGCTTAGCTGGGCTGGGGATGATGTGGAAACTCCCTTGTGGACCGTTCCCTCCAGGAGTGGGCCCGTTCGGGGGCTGCTTCCCATATGGGCGTTAGCTGGAGGGGAATTACATTCACCACAAATAACTTGGAGGGAGCAGCTTTGCTGAAAATCCCATCTTGGACTAAGGATCAAAGGAAATCTTTGCTCCCAAATGTAGCTGAAAAATACCTGTCTGAAACACAGTGTTCTGCTCTTTGCCTCCCTTAAAGCAGGAGGCGAACATGGGAAGTCTTTCCTTACTTTGGCAGCAACAGAGAGAGGTCAACTTTATTGGATAGAGCCCATGAGTTTGCCAGGAATATCGGACTTTTCTTTTTCTCTCCCCTAAGAAGTTGGTGTTGTCCAGAGAAGAGAGGATTCTTGAGTGGGAGATGTGATGTGAAAGCCTCCTCTCTGGGTCCTCCATGTCTTTGCTGTGGGAGTGATGGAGGGTGCAGGTTTTAGCCGGTGCTTTCAGGAGGGGACATGTGGCACTGGTCCCTAGCTGGGCTGCATCACTCACAGCACTGAGGCAGCTCTGGGAGTGATGGGCTGCCCAAGAAATGTCTCGTTTCCGTAGGAAAAATATTAGCAGAACTTAAAGATTATCACTTTTGTCAACAGACCTGATGCTCCCTTTCCCAAATGAGAGATCCTTAGAGCCCATTGGGGTTGTTCTGATTGAGCTGGAAGTGTTTAGATTATTCTTCTTTAAAAAGAAAATATAAAAATAGCTTCCAGATTTTTGGTGTTCTGTCAAAAAAGGACTTTCCCACCAAAATTACTTTTTTGACAAAAATAGCTGTTTCCATTTTTTTAATAACAAACTGCTCATGCCCCATCCATCACCCACATGCACTGCTGTGATTGCACAGCCCTGGGTTGTGCCTGGGATGCCTGTGCTCCCATCAGTTTCTCTGCAATTTTCACCTGTTATATTTCTTGTCAGGTGTAGATCATGCCTTAGCACGTTTAACTGAGGATTGAGTACGTTTTGGGACATGCCAGTGTCATTGTGTGATGGAGACTGGGATCAGCAGTATGTAGTAATAACCCCACTATTGATTTGCCACTACAGCTACAGAGCTGGGAGCTGCTTTGATATGTCTGACCGGCGACAACAGCAACCTTCCCTTTCTGTCCTGATATCAGCACCTGACAGGTGAACGGGGAAATCTGACCTCATTTACACTGAAGCTCCTGGTTTGGTGGCTTGGGGTGCAGCTGTTTGACTGGGGTTGACCCTAAGTCCTAGCTGTCTCTACCCATCAGCACTGGGGAGAAGTCAGATGTGCCCCTTTTCTGGATTATTGTGGTATAATTGTCCCTCTGGGAGGAAAGGAAGAGCGAGGGTGGAAATGCAGCCTCCTGGGTCCGGGGGATGCTCTAGCCAACCCTGTGGAGAGCAGCATATCCCAATGGAGAGCTTGGGGCTGTCCAAGTCTTGCACCCTTGCCCTCCGAACCCAGGTCCAAATGCTTCCAGCTGTCTGGAAGTGCTAATCCAGCTGTAATCTGGAGCATCCAGAACCATTTTCCTACTAGACAGAGGATAAAACAAGAGATTTGAGACTTGATAGTGATGGTAGACAAACCCTGGCAAAGCATCCGGGACCAACTGGGAGCTAATTGCCTGCAGTTTCCAAATGCAGGGCCTAATTCCATAGTTACCATTCAACCTCTGCAATAATTGTTGCGTGCAGAAAAAAGAGACCTCTCATTTTATTCTGAGCATAATATTAACAGGAAGGGGCTTTTCTGTTGTGTTTTGTTTCGCCAATGCCACTAATGAATGTGTAAACACCTCCTGGCATAGATTTCCCAGTTTACTGAGGTTGGAGTTCATGCTGCTAACACGCCTCCCTGGATGAAGCACTCCATTCGTTAACCTTGTGCATCCACTAATTAGTGGGTCACTTGCAGGTCAGAGGTGTGCTTATGCTATGCTTCTTGGCTGTCTGTTGTATTATTACAGCAACTGTAAATGCCACATGCGGCAGACTTGAAGAGTGTGTTTGGAAGGCTAGCTATATAATTAAGGTACATTATCCCAAGGCAGAGTATGCCAGCTGACATTCAAGAGGCAATAAAAACAATGCTGTGTTTTCTTTTTTTTTTCTTCTTCCTTTGCAACACATTGGCTGTCAATGAAAAAATGTTGAAGTGTTGCTGATTTTAGCAAGTTTGAGGTGTTTGCTCCAGGTTTAGCAGCTCAGTGGCCGCACCATCCATCCATCAGCCCATCCTGGTCTCAAGTTGGCTACAACTGCATGGTGTATGGGGCAGAGCAGTTGCTTCCACCTTTGTTTATGGCACAAGTTGGGCCCTCCTTTGTGAAAACATAATCATTAGTTTAGTTGAAGTTCTTAAAAACATATCTTGGCTTCCTTTCATTTGCCCTCAGTTTTCTGGGCATTTGCTGTCTCCATTTTCAAGCTTCTTACCCATCCACCCCTTTGCAGAAAGTTCTTTGGAGGTATTTTCCGCTTGGCTGAAATCTTAGAGAGCAGCGTTATTCCTCTCACCATTGTGTGACTCCTCGTACTGGGGCTTTAAGTTGGTCATTAAACATGTTGAGTGCTCTGCCTTTGCTCTTGACACAACATTAAGAACGTGATGAAACTGCTTGGAAACAATTAGATGGTAAATAAGCTTGTTCAGTAAATATGCACAAACTGCTCTGGCTACATCCAGATGTTCTTGCTTTGTCAGACTTTCCTTCTGCGATGCAAGACTGGGAGGTCTTCTGATAGTTATCAAAGTTGTTTGAACATGTATTACCTGCTGCTTCTCTACCCTTGAGATGTATGATTGAATCAGGAGAACCGGTCAGAATATGCAGCAGAGTAGCATTTTTTGGTCTCCTTTAGTTAGCAGAAAGTGAGTATACATCAGAAATGTTCTTAGTGACATTTTATTTTGCCCTTCAGTAGTGGAAGAGACCACGAAAACTACATAGCAGTGGAGAATTGGGCTCTTCGTGTTTTATCTGAAGCTTCTATATGCCTGTAAAAATCCCCCTAAAAGCAGGGAAGAGAGGAGAGAGGGAGTTCAAAATTTTTGGAGCAAGAATGTATAAAATGCAGACAGAAAGGAGGCTGAAATATGAACATATGAGACACTCCAGAGGGTCCCTGAGGTAGCTCAGGAAAGCTATGGATCCTGTTTAGTTTGTGAAATTAATTAGAAAAGGAAAGAAGTTTATATTCTATGCTATTCCCATGCTGTTCTGTGCTTAGCAAAATATGTTTTTAAAAAAAAAAAAAAAACCACAACAAAAAGACCTGAAAAACCAAAACTCCCCATTCCAGTTGGTTTCAGGCCTGAGCCAAGAGCTTTGCAAGCTGCCCTAATCCCGGAGGGCTGCACATGCTCAAGTGTGGAGCATCGCCCTGTGCCGGCAGGAGGGATGGTCCTCACAAAATGCCAGAGGGGAGAATTACTGTACTGGAAACCGGGGACAAAGGAGCGATTTAAAAGGGCAGGAAGAAAAAGGCAGCTCACAGCATGGAGACACTTGCTCTGTCTCTCCTGTCTATAGTTGATATGTCGAGGAACAGAAGCAGCCGAACAATGAGGAACAGGCTGTTCCCATGTCAGGCGGGAAATGCATGAAATCCCATGAGCAAGTCTGTGCTTTATAATGATTTCCAGATGGCATCCTAGCCCAAAAGCGTTGTGGTTGTCTGGATATGCATTCACACATTGTGAAGCTTCTACAGAAAATCAGAGGATCTCCTTTAAAGCCATACCTTGGCCTGAACCAAGAACCTTGGATGTAAAGATCCATGTGGTAGGTTTGGCTTCCCCTCTACCAAGGGACGTTCATGCTCAACCTATGGAAAATGTACTTTAGATGATTGCACAGAATTTGCATTTTTGGCCCTTTTCCACCACAAGCTCGATCCAGACTGCAGAGTGTACTTGGATTTCCAGAAAGCTTTTGTCGAGTTTTCTCATTGAAGGCTCTTACGCTAAGTTATGGTAGGAGATGAAGGCATGTCCTTCTGTGGGCTTGTATCTGGCTAAAGGATATAAATGCACAGCTGGCTTTCCTGGTGGAGAAAAGTCACTAATGGAGTCCCCCACAGCCAAAGTGTATGGTGAAGTGACAAATTTTGCAGGTGATAGAAGTTTTTAGGATAGTCAAAACTTAAGTGGCAGGCGGAAATGATAAGGAAGAAGGGGGTCTGCCTCCACTCAACTTTATAAATGTTAAAGTTTGAGGTCCAACTCTGTGCTGTTTACCCAAGGCTAACCAAACAGCAGGCTGGGCAGGCTACGTTCAGCGATGAGTTTGTGTGTCAGTCTGCCTGCCCACCCTCACTTCAGTTTAACTCATCTCATGTAGTAGTATGGCGTGTTGGTAGTGTGCCCCTTGCAAGTATTTTCCTAGTGGAAATCTTCCAGAAAGGGAGACGCAAAGCAACAGTGTAATATCATCAAGGGAGGAGAGATGAGTAGCCCCTTTTGTGCCATGTTAAACCAGCCTTTTAGGCAGGTGAACTTTTAATCCGGGGAGAAGAGATGACATGCATGCAGCACTGTTAGGTGCTACCCATTTGCCATCCCTGCAGCTGCCATGCCGTGAGATGTAAACTGCAAAAGGCCAAATGCAAATCTGAGTCCTAATGTGTCAATTATCTTTCTGACAATTACATATGGATTTCATTAGCTCGCTAAATGGTACCTATTACAGCATCTCACCAGCTGGAGGGATTTCCAGTAGGAAATGTGAGATGGGAAATGCCGACAAATCTCAAATTCCCAGAGGCTCTCTGGAATTTGTGCAGATGAAGTGCGATAAGGGCAGCCTCGAGCACCCCTCCTTGGCTCCGTGCAATCACATCTCCTTGGAGTGAGGAGGGGCACCCGGGTGGATCAGTGGTGGGATGTGCCTGTGGATGCATGTCTGGTACCTTGCAGTTATTGCAGAGAGGGGAGGAAAAAGCAGAGCAGGAGGTTATCCTAGGGCAACCCAGTGGTGCTTGCCTTCTCTGAAGAGTGTCAGCACTATATTTTCCTGTCGTTTCAGCATTATAAATTGTAACATGAGCCTGAAGGTGATGGGGTAATCCCTGCAAGGAGCGTATTTGAGTGAATGCTGCTCCAGATGGTGAAAATGCCCAGGATGGATTTGGTCTTAGTGGTCTTTCTGCCGTGCAACCTCTCTGCAGTGTCTCCCTGAAAGTATTTACTACTTTCTTCATCTTTGACCTTGCTCTTTCCAGGGACTCATCAAATTGGAGCAGTGAAAGAAAGGAAGGGGGGGCTAATGAGTTGGAGAGGGTTTTCATGATGATTCCTGTGGTGCATCTTTGCCATCTAACCTAGTCGAGCCGAGCTCAGTGGCTTCCAGGAGTGACCCCACAACCTCAGAGATCAAATGCGTAGCTCTTGTGCCCTTGTGTCAGGACGCACACCATCTTTTGTGGTACGGCCCCCATACAGCTAGCAGTTTAGGGACTTAACAGGAAGGCGTAGTCAGCTGCCGGCATGGTTGGGTCTTGCAGAAACATGCTGGGGACTCTTTCCAGACTCGGGTGTGTGGTCCCCACATGCCTCTCCTGGTGCTCCACACTGCCGATTTTCTGGCCACCTCTTGGAAACAAGGCTCTCCCAGATGGCTGCTTAGCTCAAGAAGCCGTATGCTTCTGCCAGTACATTCTGGATACCAGCCCCTCTAGTGGAAGATAAACTAAGCTTGGAGTGTGAGTTTGCAGATGATAAGAAGGGGCAGAGAGGATTTCTGCAGGAGTGGCTCGTAAGCTAAATGCCTGGGGGTACGTGGCTTTCCTCAGCCTACTGTGCTGCCTCCCAGCTCTCAAAGCGCAGTGCTGATGGAGCAGGGTGCGTGCAGGTGTGTTTTCAAGATGATCAGAGTGACTCAAGGGCAAAGACTTGCCCCCATGCAGCGTGCTTTAGGTGAAAAGCCTGGAGATTAGTGATGCACTTTTGGTTGACACATGTCTCTTGAGAATGTCATGGGTCTTGTTATTTGGTCTTGTAAGGCTTGGAGGAGAGGGGACTGCTGCCCTTGGGGTGCAACCACAGGAGAGCCCAGGCCCCCTTTTTCACTGCCCTTGACCACGTTTCCCCTCCCTATTAAATGTTCTGCTGTCGTTTCCATGCTTGCACAATTTATCTCTCGTGATACTATGCCTGCGAGCTTGGCTTTCCTCTGGACAATTCAGCATAGGAGCAAGTTAAAAGTATATTTAAAGAGAAAGACTAGGATGATATACGTTTCTTTACCTGTGACACTTTCTACACGCTGGGAGAAGTGCAAGCAAATAGGGATAGTGACTCTGAGGAAGCATTCTTAATTTTGTCATAAAAAAGACCAACTTTCAGGGCTTGGGAGGGAAGCACAAATGAAATGCTGCTTCTGTTAGTGCTTTCACTGTGGTGCTGTTCAGCTGGTTTGCCTCTGGGATTGAGAGAGGAAAAAAAAGGCTGATGCTGTGATGGAAAAGGATGCCTTGAAAGCACCTTCATTTATTTCACAGTGCTGCTGATGCCAACTGGGACTTGCGATGCCAACTGGGACTTGCTTCCCACAGCAGTCCTGGTACATGGGGGAGATGCTGCCTCCTCCTCCAGGGTTTATTCTATTTTCTGTTGAAGTTTTTCTGCTCTCCACACTTATGTTAACTGTAGTTCAGCTCAGAGTGCTCTTTGGTTGTGGCTTGGAAAGCATGCTCTAAATCACTTCTCTGTTTTTCCCTGTCCTGGGTGTATCTGAGGTTGGAGCACAAGCCAGAGATGTCCCTGGAGCCCCCAGGGAATCCCTGTTGGCAGGACCATGCTCCAGACTTCCCCCTTCCTCCCAAAGCATCCAAGTCAGGAAGGGCCGGGGTAGCCCGCTGAAACTTTTAGTGTCATAAAGGCCCGAAGGCTTTGCTGAATTACAGCCTCAGGGGCAAGTAAATGTAATTCTGTCCCGATGAGGTGTGTGTGGATGGCTGTGGAGACTGCTGGTTTGTACATGGATTGTAAGGAAAATCACCATATAGACACAGCAAGACAGCACGCTGAACTGAACCGCAGTTAACATGTAAGTTAAATAAAAAAGTAAGTTAAGGAAAACATGTAACCATACAACCAAGTCACCATCCCTTTAAATGAGAAGCCAGCCCGGAGCAGACCCTGTTGGGTGGTGGTAAATGCCAACTGCTTTAAAGATCTGATTCTGGTTTGATATGTGGCTGTAAACTCCTATGTCAGACCCCATCATGTCTCTGTGGGGTATCTCCACCATCCGGGGGTCAGGTGTCTCAGTGTTCATTGTCTGGAAAATCAAACTAAAAGCTGCCTTTGACACTTACAAGACACAAGTGCTTGAGTGGCAGCTGGCTGGGGTTGGGGCAAAAAATTGAGCTGTTTCTTCCCCAGGTATCCTGCTCAGAAAGGCACAACCAACAAAAACCTAGGAAAACTCCAAATTACATTAAAATCTTGCATGCATAAAAAAGGAAAGTTCTCACTGCAGTTGATCTTTCCTGCAGCGGGACTTTTCCTTGAATTTAACCAGCATTACCAAACACAAAGCAAGAGATGTGTCTTTAGCAGATGAATACAGACTTAAGTGACCAGAGCTAAAATAACCAGTCCTCAGAGCATTATGGTTTTTACATATTTTTACATATGTGCAGACCAGCCTTGGAAGGAGCACTGAAGTGAAGAGCTGCAGCAAGGGGGGCTGAGTATGTAAGGCCGTCCCAAGTGTGCAGGTGCTATGGATGTGTTCACCTGAACTGCGACATGGCTAGTGCTTGGTTCTGTCACCCCTCCTGTATTTAAGAGCTAAGATACTGCAACTCAGCAGAATGAGAAAAAGGAAAAACTTGATCAAATTGCATTTGGGCTTCAGGATGTAGGTGATCTTTGCATCTAACTGTCTAGGACTAAATACATGTCACGTTACATGGCATAAATGTGTAATTACAGCATTCATATCATATATAGGTATATTAATATTACAGATCACATCTCGGTGTCTGATCTTAAAACTGTGACAGTGCAAGGAAAGCCTAGCAGGTAATTGTCAGCAATCTGGTTTTTATTTTTCTCTGTATGCTAACTTTCTTGAAGGCAAGAAGACTTAGCAGTGGACAGACACACAAAACAGGAGGTAGAGGGGATTGCAGCACTCACATGGCATGGTTGTGTTGCTTGTGAAAGTCATGCGATCCAACCTGTTTTCACATGCTCTGTCTCTGTATGCTGCCATCACGTGTACAGCAGTGGTAACCCTATAGCCCACCGTGGACAAACACAATAATCTGATTTATCATGGTCCTTCGATTACCTCAACAGCCCTTTGCACGCCAAGACCTTTTTTACAGGCACTGCTTATACTGATCCAAACCCATACAGCAGCATCAAACAGCTGCCATTTTGAGAGCAAAACCTTCCATGGAATCCTGCTTCCACTGGGGCTCCAGAGAAAAATGTCTTCTCTGCATTACATTGATTTAAAGAGCACATGCAGCATTTGGCTTTGGTTCAATGCCAGACTAAAGGTCCTCTACATTATAAACTATCAGGGCCAGAAAGATTTGCTCTATAAATGGCTCTGTATGCATACGCACCGTGTATACATATTTTATGGATCTGCTTATGTCATGGAGCACTTCAAATATCCCTTAATAAAATAATAGACCCCTAGGTAGCTATATATACTGGCAGAAAGTTTTTCGGCCCTTTAGAGCCATGGAAAAAGTTAGTGCTCCTAAACATTTCTTCTTTTTCCTCCGGCTGGTTTCCACTGTGGGTAATTAAAACCACAGAACATCCTGGATCTTATTGCATGAAGGGATGCAGTCGTGGTCCTCTGAACCTGACAGGAGCAGAAATGGAAACTGCTTAAAGAGAATGTGAAATGTTCTGCTTGTCTCCTGGCCGGCCTTGGAGATCAATGAGCAGCACTGGAAAGATCTCCGATGAGCAGAGAGAAATTGTTTCTTAGCTTCATTTACAAGGGCTGGGACATGAGATGTCACTGGCAGGTTCACAGCTTTTTAGCGTGAAGCTGCTGTTGCTGGTCAGAGAGGTCTTTCCAGCTGTGAGAATGACCCCCTGGCTGATCCTCTGCTTTGCAACACATAACCCCTGACACCCAGCGAGGGTGAGGGATGCAGCCAAGCAGAAAAGCTCTGTTTTTCCATGGGGGTTTGTTGGCTATAACCCGAGCACCAGGCTACAAGGTGGGACTGTGGTCTTAATCCAAAAAGGGGGGTCAGGGCTCCAGGCTGTTCCTTGTCTCCGCAGGAGTTTCCTAGGGGAGGAGGAGCGCTCTGTAAGCACACTTACCCTGCTCCCGGTGGCACCCAGTGAACTGAGAAAGGAGGGGACTAGCAGGGGAGAAAATGCATATAAACACTAGTTAATGGGTTGAGTGATGGGGAGGTACCCCTGGTGCAGGGAAGGGGAGAGCTCTCCCTCCCGGCTGTGGGGCGATAGTGGTCCTGCTCAGCGGGTGTGGGCACTCCAGAGACCCATCTCGCAGTCCTTACCCTGCACCCCATAGGGTGCAGGGGCCCCCAGCCCCGCTCTCCAGCTGCATCTGGCACAGAGGGTCACAGGGATGGGGAGATGCTGCTGCACTGTGAATGTCCTGATGGGACCCCACTCAGAGAAGACCTGTGTTGGTGTCCTGCCCTGGCAGTAGCCGAGACCTCCCCTCCACGCTCCCAGCCAGAGGCACGTGGCTCCCTGTGGTGCTGGGCACAGGCCGTGATGCTGGGGCACAGGCCCCAGCTACCCTTGGGGAGCCTGTAGTGTTAATACCTGCGTAGTACTACACCTTGGTGGAAAATACTTTCAGTTCTTCTCATATAAAGGAGCTTGTGTGAATAAAGGTTTGCCTTCTGGTTAGTTAACACTGTCCTATCCCCAGATGGTTTTTGGGAGGGGGTCCTTACGGATCCTTCCCATGAGGCTGGACAACAGGGATGGTATCTCAGATACCGCTTGCCCAAGATGTCCAACCTTTTGTCTCTCGTGGCTAAAACCAGACAATAAATATGTGGCTGGTTTTGCCACAAGAGTTGAAAACAAAGATTGACTGCCAAGCTGTGAGCACCTCTCCACTCTGAATTTAGCTTTCAATTCTCCCTTAATTTATTATTTGCAGTTAATTTAATCCATATTGAGCTGCCTCACAGAGAAAAAAGCTCTAGATTTGGTGAAAAATAATCTATTTTTAATTATTTCTGATGTAGAACACTAGCCCATAAATAAATTCCACTGCTACCCAGTGGTTTTTTTGCCGTCAGAACTGTCTTACTGGAATCAATAAACAGTTGATTAAAAACCTTGTTATTTAATATATTCAGTAACCCTAATCTATTCATTAGAAACTTAATCACTTTCATGTCACCAGCTGCTGTGATGGAGAAAAGAGCTGTAGCTAATTATTAGCAATTTTACAAAGCTAATATTGAATTTCTAATGGGTCCTCTGTGGCCTCTATTTCAAGCAGTTTGTATATCCCACAAACATGTGTTCTGGCTCTGGGCAGGGCCAAGCATCTCAGACTTATAGCCTTGTGGATAAACTTGAGACCTAGCAACCAAATCTCTGGTTAGTTTGTGAGAGGAACATGTGTGCGCAGCGCTGGCCCCGGGCCAGGTCCACCCCGATGCTCCTCTGCACAATGGCTGGCCGTGGGACAAGGAGCTGCTGCTCGCTTGCAGCTGCGGGAAGGGGCGTGCTCCCGCGCGCTCCGCTGCATCCTTCACAGGGAACGCAATCAGTGGATTGAGGGGGAACAACTGGGCTGGGGTGCGGAAGAGCCACGGAGGGCGCGGGCAGGTGTTTGGTGTGACCTGTGTACGGCCCGTCTGCCAAGAGCTTTGTTTTTTGCCTGTTCAGTTGGTTTTGTTCTTTGATATTGGAGCCACTGATTTGGCTACGTGGCCACATGAAGCAGAGAGGAAGCTCTTTGGATGAGACAAAGCTGTAATTTTCTTTAGGGCTGTGTTAACTTTAAAGCCATTCATCTGTCTGGATTGTTTGCATCTGCTGTCGCTGGACTTATATCCTTATTATTTGTGTTCTTAGGAGCATTACTCTTAGTATTTGTATTGTGAGTAGCACCTGAGGTGCCTTTTGTGGTACCAGGCAGGGTCCAATGCATAGGGAAGCGACAACATCTCCCCTCAGGACCTTGTGTGGGACATGGGGTGCAGGAGCACTGCAGGGCACACACACCAAGTGCAAAGCTAAAGCACCTGTGGCTGCAGCAGGGGCTTGTGCCACTTGAAGGTCGTTGAATTGTAAAATATTTGATTAAATGTTTGTGGAACCAGCTAAAACTTCCTATAGGTGAGATACAAGAAAAAATCCTGGATTGGAGTTGTGCAGGTAACAAGCATCACTGTACTCAGTGCTGGGGTGGGAGTGCTGGAGCAGGTGGGTAATGTCAGAGCAAGCGACAGGCTCAGGCATTGGGGGGCTAAGGACCTTTTTCCTTCAAAGGATGATTGCTTCACCCCTCTCTCCTTTGGGTTTCTTGCTGTCTGTGCTGACGGTGGCCGTTACTGGAGCTGATACATGGGCTAGACTGTGCCCTGGCCATCAGCCCATCTGGCTGCTCCTGGTGTAGCTGTTCTTGGGTGCTTCCTGTGATTTTCCAGGTTTCCAGTCTTTGCAACACTTTCTGTATCAGGACATAATTAAATATGCTCTATGGCTCTGGTTTAAGAGATTCAGTAATTTGGGCTCTTTTGCCATTCTGTTTTGCTGTGGGATAACTGACCGTGCAAACTCTTAGGTTCAGTTCAACATAAAAAGCAACAGCACAGGGCTGAAGACATCCTGAGCCTCAAAGCAAATGCAGATAGAAGAGCACATTCAGTGGTGCCTTTCTGACATTCTCAGCCTCAAGTTCTGCACATGTGATGGCTCTACCCCATCTTACGAGGTGCTCAGCTCTGGAAGGGTGCCTGTGTGCAGGTGTATTTGTGGGTCTGGAACCTGTGGTGTTATCCTTCCTCTGCGGAGCCCCTTCAGACAGCCTTAAGGGGAGAGAAAGGCTTGAAATGTGCTGCGGCTGGACGTTGGGGTTTGAGCACCATGAAAACCTGCAGAACTGCCTCCACAGTATGTTGGAACCAGCCACCCTTGAGATTTGCACCCAGCAGACAGCAGAGGGTCCTGTTTTCCCTTGTGTGCCATCAAAAGCAACAGCATCTTCTCTAATCTTCTATGCCATTAGAAGCAGCGTGTGCTCTAGCTAAGGGGAACTGATGGCAATCCCGTTTCAGGAGGGTGTTGCTGAGAGGTGACTGAATGCAAAAACTTCCTCCCTTGGGCTTCAGCTCTCTGTCTTGGGAGGGAATTTACCAGATGGAAGGAAAGAAATACACAAACATATACGTAAACTCTTCCAAAATGGCTTCATGTTCTCGTTTTCGAAAATATGTGATTGAGCTTGTTTTATGGGCTTGGCGAACTTCTGGCGGCATCTGGCTGAGCTAAATATTATACTTAATAGCCCAAGACAGCAGTGATTGCAGAGAGCTGTCTGCATTTCATGTGTGTTTACAAATGTGCTGTAGTAATTCCACGGAAATTAGCATAGAGCCTTAACAACAAAACAGGGGATGGAGAACAAAGAGGAATGCCTCTCGGCCTCTCTCCTGTTTATATGCATATCGGTCCACGTGTCTGTCTACACGCCCTCGTGCATAGCGCTATCTCTTTGCTAGTCCATCTATTATTATTGGTAATTTTTGCACCCCAAACCCTCCAGCCTCCCAAAATGGCTTTTTTCTTATCTATTGGATATTAGCCAGAGGAAGCATTGGCAAGAGGTGGTACCTGGATTCTCTTCAGTTAATCTGAAACATGAGGTTTTTACCCCATTGTATGACATTATGAAGTTGCATAATAGTAACACTGAAAAAATATTTAGGGGATGGAATTGGCCAGTTTGCCAAATAGTCTGTTTAGTGAGGATGTTTTTGATTTCAGAGGTTTGAAGGAACCTCTTTGTCGGTTCTTGGCACAGCGTCTCTGACGAGGAGCCCAGGGTTCCATGAGACCATGGCTCCAGCCCCTAGCAGCTCTCCCTGGGCCATGTCTCTGTTCTCTTAGGAAGGGAATTTCAAACACCTTAAATTTTGGCTTGAATCTGAATGAAACAAAGCAAAGGAGTATTGAAATCCTCCACAAAACAAAGTTGCTTTCCTCCAGACAGTTCTGATAAGTGTAATGTGATGCAATATTTGCCATCAGTGTGAAATGCTGCCCTTGCACCAGCTGCAGCAGAGCTGAGGCTCTGGTCTGCCTTGTACGGTGTTGGTAGCAGCTACAGAGCATGTGGGAGCCAAACGTGTTGCTCTGTTTGCAGGGTTGCTGTGGCAGGTAGGCTGGGCTGTTGACACAGGGAGCCATTTTTCTTATGACACGACCCATATCAAGAATGAATGGGTCACTTCTCCTCCTGAGCCCCTGCCGTGTGGTGGCTGTGAGCATGGAAATAGGGAAGACCACGCTGGTCTGGCCATGGCAACGCAGTGTCCGAGCAGACCATGTTTTTCCATCTATGGTTGTCTGCGAGGAGCATAAGGTTATTCCGAGGATGTCTGGAAGTGCTCTGTGGTGTGACACAGAGGGCATGGCAGTGTCACCAGCTGATCTAAGCTTCCACCTGCATTATCCTCAAGCAGGGGGCTGTGCCTCTGGCAACACTGGGTAATAGGGACGGTGGCAGCTGGGCCAGTGCTCTCTACCCAGGGAAGTGGGTTGTCTTGGCTGCCACAGACCGATGACACATGTAGAGGGGCATGGAGGCTGTTCAGTCATGTGCTGGAACATGTCCCAGATTTCAGCTAGCCCAAAGCTGGGGAGGAGCCATCAGAGGAGTTATTTAGGTGTGCACCCACACCCCATGTGCAATTAAATGCACCTGGCCTAGATCATCAGTTCATGTAAACAGGCAAAGCTCCATACCAATCTTCTGAGTCTTTGCATCTGCAGATGATGTATTATTGAATTATGCTTGATTAGCTGTTTTTCTGTTGCTTAACAGAAAGCAAATCTCAGCATAAATGAGATTAGTATGTGCCCTCCATGTATGCCAGCTCTTGCTCCCAAGAATTTAACATTCTTAATAGAATGATTTTTTTTTAAAAGGAAGAGGGGGGAAAAAAGAGTCTTTGAGGCTCCTGTTTCATTTGCCAGATTATCTGAACATTAAATTAAGCAAGTATGGAAATTCAAAATGTAGCTGTTCTACAACATGTGCTGACACTGGCATAACAATATCAGTAATCCCCCTTGACAGCCATTACAGCTTAATGCTCTAAGAAAATGAACTACTTATTTTCTTTACCCCACATACACAGTGTCTCAAAATCTTTCCCTGTCTTCCAGCCAAGATGACTCTTTGAATTAATCTTCTCCAGGTACCAGCTGTGTTTGTCTCATCCTACTGAGCAGCACCGATTGCTTTGAGGCTGTGTCACCTTTACAGCTCAGAAAATCCCCAGCTGCTCTTGAGGACTTCATTGCGCTGGGTTTTTGTCATGTGATAGAGGTCCTCAGACATCCTGAACTTTGGTTCATGCCAGGGGCACCCCTCATCTTGTAGGGTCTTGCCCCATTGTCTTTTTGTTGTGCCTCGTCTCAGTGCAGCTGAAGGAGATGTGGAATCCATAGTCATAAAGCTCGTGGGTGTTTTCAAGTGTGGATGAGTTCCCCTTCTGCCTGTTTTAAAGTTGTGCCCTTCAAGAAACACCAGGTCTTTGAATGATACTAATCTTTAGCTGTGACAGGGAAAGCATTGAGTTGAGCTAAGCTTTGAAAGTGGTGTTGAGTAAGGGTTGAGGAAAAGACAAGTTGTGTTTATTGGAGGTGGCAACTGAGCCTGTCGCTTGTGCTGAAATTTGTATCCTTGTACTTCTCTTTAATAAGAAAGGCTGTTCTTACTTCAAGCATCACCTTGTCCTTGGTGCCTTTGGGAAGGATCCAGAGGACTTGCTTAGGAGACCTCTTTTGGGATTATAAAGACAGTTTAGCTATTTCTTTGCCAGGTCTCTGGATCCTCGCAGGTCTTCGGCCCTCCAGAATGGGGAGGTCTGGGAAAGCCTGGGAACTTCTTTCAGGAAATGAAGAGGCCACACAGAGGTCACCTGAGAGTTTTAAGGGCTTCTAGGAATAAGTGGTTGTGGATGCAGGGACTTTCAGATGTGCTTTTGTGAAAGGAGGTGCTTAAATTCCAGCAAAGTCCAATTTTTGGTATCAAACGAGCTTTTCTCACACGCACCACTGAGCTCAGATTTACCAAGATATTTAGGTACTTAACAGTGCAGCTGGGCACCAGGTGAGATTCCTAAAAGCCTTTTGGGGAGCTGGACTCCAAAGGTGGCCAAGGGCTTTTGGAGCAGCCTGTGGACACTTGCACAGGTTATATGGAGAACCAATTTTGTTGAGCCATTTTAGGCCATACAAGGACTTCAATAATTGTTTTTTCTATCTAAATTTTACTAAACAGTATCATTTAATGAGAGGCTATCTACAGGAGTTGAAGGAGGCAAGTCAGCTTTAATGGGCCTGATCTCAGCTAGTGTAAACTAATTTCCCTCCTTTGAATATACTAGAGCCATGGTGATGTGCACGAGGACTTACCTCTTTATCATCAGGTGCATTTTACAGCTAATTCATAATGAGAAGAGAATTTCCACTGTCAGATCATTGTACCGCTGAGCAAAATTGGAGCAGCTGCCTTGTAAAATGTGAAATGGCATCAATATACTATGCTGCGTTTCAGAGCATGTGACTGAGAAGGTGATTGCACTCGTTAATAATGAGCCACTAAATTGGATGCAATTGCAATAGCTCATCATTGGTATAGAAATATTATGCTTTATAGGTACATTACTGGGCTGTATTTTATAAGGCTGTTAAGCTTACGCACTTTCCCTTGCAGTAAATGTCAGCAAGGTTACAATAAAATTTAATACAATATTATTAAAGCTGAAGTGCATCAGTATGGAATGATCATGTACACACACTAAAAATTCTTTATTATTGCTTCCTTAACCTTCTTAAGGAACTGCTTGTTTTAAAATACAGCAATGAAAAGGATCAAAGCTTGGAGGTCTCTCTGTCCATCCAAAGGTTCATTAGAATTTTCAGTGTAGATGGGAATTTTGTGACCCATTAGTTCAAGTAAATTAAACATTAACATTTCAGCTCTGCCAGGAAAATTTCAATACAGCTGCAGATTATAATACAGGTGGTGAGGTCTCCTCACGTTCACCTTAACTTTCATGGGGTGGAACTGATTGGCAGATTGTTGGCCTCCAAAGAAGCCCGGCATGCCCTCGATGGTGCACATCTTGGAGGGGTGGTACACCTAACAAGCCTTCAGGGGTCTGCCATTACCATGACAATGCCAGTTTCCCTCCCCTTGTAAAGAAATCAATAGGCTGCGGGGCTCCAAAACCAATTTCCCTGACCTCCCAAGGTTGCCAAAAGCGAGGTCAAGCAGCAAAGATCAAAGGCCCGGTAGAAAGAGGCGTCCCCTCCCTGACCTGCTGGCTTGGGGGAGGGATCAGTCCTACCTTGAATTATTTTCTTAATTTAAGAAACTGGTATTATTTGCATACACTCTAGCCAGAGGAAATCAGAATTAATCCCAGTGAAATCTGAGGCATTGTATCCCAACCGATTAGATTTTGAGTACCATTTTAAGGTGGTTTTCATGGGCAAAACAGCATGCAGAACTGAACAGCAGCCCAAGAGAGACAGTTTTGTTTGGGTTTTGGTGCAGAAGAGGAACGTTAAGGCTCAGCTGTGTACCTTTGAGAAAACATCAGTGGCTAGAACTATTCTTGGTGCTCACAAAGCTAATCCTTAAGTATTTGGAAAGAGCAAAATAGACCTTGACTACCTGAATCTTACAGTCAGCTTCTTCAGAGTTGTCTCCTATGAGTAGCTGATGTAAAAAAATGTATTTCAGATACAGTCGCTTATCAGTAATCTTCAGCTTCCCACAAGCAGATCACGGGAGCTCCAGAAATCACCCCCCACTTGAGATACATCAGCTCTGGGACTGGCTCAGTCTGTGATGTGTTTGTCTTCTGATTAGATGCTCTCAGTCTTGCAAATTGCTTCTGATTTTCCTTTGTCATGAAATGGATTTGGATTCTTGTAAAAATATTTTGGTGCTTGAGAGCTCCCAAAGAGGGTGGATTTTAGGCAAGCAGGTATTTGGGGCTTCCCAGAAACCTGGTCCTAGCAGGGGTCCGAAGCAGCAGAGATCTGAAAATGCTGTTGGGGTTCATGGGCTCCTTTTCCTTTCCAAGCAGCAACTCCTGAAAGTGGCAGTTGGCTCAGATGAATTAGGTTCCTATCTCTGCCACTTCAGCTTTTGACCATGGTTTTAAATCACAGTTTTAAGAGCTTGTGTCAGAGGTTTCGTCTCTGGAAATTTATGAGGAGCTGCTGCCTTTTGTGCAGGCGTGATTTTGTGATAGCCCCACTGCAGGGCACCGTCCCTGGGGCGGCCCTGCGCAGCAGCAGGGTCTGCTGCGTCCCCACGGCTGCAGACGATGCGGGAGGAGAGGAGCGTCTGCTGAACTGGAAAAAAGCAGGGGAGGGTTCAAATGAAGGTGAAGAGACCTGTGGTGGTGCTGTGAGGCAGGGCAAGGGACGGGGAAGAAAAGCAGGTGGCATTTGTTCACAGCAGTGAGACCTTTGGGTGCTGTGTGTCACTCCGTTTGTGCACAAGTGCATGCACACACTGGTTGTACATCTCAGGTGGGTCTGCACACACACACAGACAAGCATATGTATATAGACACGCACGCACATAAAACTTGCTCCCTCTAGCAATGCTATTTCAGATGAAGACTTGTCCTAGCTTTTTCTTTTCAGCAACTGGAATGCAAAGCTCCTGGAGGATGAATGGGTGTGCTGTTGCTGCCCTGCCTGTGCATTGGGTAAAGACTCTTGAAGACTTTCTTTGAAGGCCAGCCCAGGTTTGGGCATCCTACATAGTCTGGTCAGTCCTTCCTGTGCACAGAACTTACGGTAGTGGTCACCTTGTGTATGTGGCATCAGCTCATGGTGGTGATGGGAGGATAGGAGGGGTATGGGGAAGGGCTACTCTTACCAAAGGAAATCTTTTGATTTTCCCCCCTTCCCTCTTGCAAAGCTATAGAAACAAAGGGGTTACGACAGGTGTCTGAAAAGGGTCAAAGAACAAATTTGCATGAAATCAAGCCCAAAAATCTTGTTGTAAGTGGATACAGAGCATACTGCAACCTTTCCTCTTTTCACCTTGCTTGCTTGCTCTCTCTACTCTCCCTTCCTCCCTGCCCAGCCCCTACCATCTTTTTTCCTGGTTGTCTCATCGCTGTACTGTGGTACCTGAGCAAAGCACAATCCTTTTTTCCATGTGTGGGTGACATTGTGGCAGTGGCGTTTAGCTGCCACCATGAGCTCCCACCAGCTCTGAGCGGTCGACAGCCCACCTTGCAGAGGCTGTCCTCTCTGTCTTCTCGCTGCTTGTTTTCTTCTGCAATGATCCTCCACTTTCCGTTCTGTAATTACTTTCTTGAGGCTTATTTTCATCTTGGTGCCTGATGTGATCAAAGTACATAAGTCTGTATGTATTGATTTCTGACAGCAGAGTCTGCTTGTTCTCCACTAATATTTCTAGCATCAGCATTCATCTTCCTTTCAATCTAAAAGATATGTCAGTACCACATCACTAAGGCTTCAGTTTTTTCTCCCTGTCAGCAGCATTCTTTCCCCATGATTCATATCCATAAATTGCTATGGGAAAAATTTAAGCTTTTCATCAAACCCTTAAATATTTTGAGACTCCACAGTTCTTCCACACTTTCAGGAGGGAGGCCATGGCCAAGGAAGCCATTCCTAGTGATCTCTGGGTTTTTTTGGGAACTGCCTCTTTGGTCTGGTGTCTGTGGTCCCATATAATCAAAGTCATCAGTTCCTTTAATATATTGACAGCTTGTATCCACATGCACACGCACTTTGTTTTCACCATACTTGAGGGTAGCCCATACTCATTGATAGCCTTTTTTTTTTTTTTTTTTTTTGACACTAACTCTGGTATTTCTGGGGGTTGTAGCAATGAGCTATGTCTGTCACTGTCATGTATGATGTAGGTTAATAGGTGTCTGTCAGTGCAATTCCCAGCTGCTTCCACTTTAGCCAGGGTTGTTGTAGGATAAATTCGATGTACATGCTGCAGAGGCTTGGTGGCAGGATGCGTGTGTCACTTCTACCCAGTGCAAAACCACTTGTTCACTGCTGCTCTTCATGGTGATGGTTTCTGTTTACAACAAGAAAATCACAGTGAATTTGGTGAGATGCTCTGGAGTTCCTTTATCTGATGGCAGAGGGGGATGTATTGCATATTTTGAGCAGCCTGTGAAATGCACAACCAATGGCTGCTGAAACTGTATTTTTTTCTGTGACATGAAGGATGTTTTTAATTTCCCCATAGGTGCCTTTTCTATCTCAGGAACCAGCTGATGGTGGCATTAGTTCTGCTTCTATCATTTACTTCATGTGTCTTGAATTATGCTGTGCCATGCTTGACCATCAGAGGGATGCTATGATAGTTACAATACTTCACGTGCCCCTTCTCTTGAACAGATTCCTTTTGTTGAATTGGCTGGCCGATTTCCAGGCATCAATATACCTTTACAAATTTTTCACCTGAGAGCAATACCATGATCACTGATCACTTTGAACAATTCTGCTGATTTGCCTTGGTGTGTTCCCAGGTTCATGTTCAAACTGGCATACGCAATTTCCTCCATCCAGCTGATGTCAGATCTCCATTTTGGGTTGGAACTGCTGGATGTACCTGTTATTTCAGGGGTATTCCAGGTGATTGATTCCTGCACCCTCAGCAAAATTCCTATTTTTATTGATCTTTTACTGCTTTCAGCTGGAGGAGAATATTTGTAGCAAGGAATCTGAGAGCTGTGAAAAAACACCTAGTAAAACAGAACAAATGGACAGCAGTGGTAAACCTCTCTGTCTCTCATTGCAAAGTACTGCAGCAGGGCACAGATAAAAATGACCCAAATAAAGTACTTTGCAGTGAAATTTTAGGCCTGGAGTTTACCAAAGTATAGTGGTGGGCAGGTTCTTCCTGGTAAGAAGAGTAGAATTGCATTTATGAAGGTGCCGGATGGAATTTTGGGGGAATTATGGTGCTTGGTGGGAAAGGAACAAGCCATTTGAAGCTTTCTAAGGAGATGGTTGGAGCTGGCATTTGGAAAGTAAAGATAAAGGGACGCTTGCTGTTATGTCCAGGTCATTGGAGAAGCATATGACAGATATACGTGGCCTTTACGTTGTAATGGAAGAATTGGGTTCAGTTTGTGGTGACCGGAGTTGGGTACTTGGGATGAGAGAAAGTGTCATTTATCATCAGCAAACTGACATCAGAGATCACTCGGGGAGAATCCAGTCTGTGGGAGAATCGCCAGAATCTGCCTTGGAGGGACTCCAGCCCCGGTGGTGATCATGAAGGTTTTGTGCCCCTCTGATAGCAGCTGGTGGCAGGCGGTCGACAAGTCCTTCAGTGACATGAAGAAGCATTTGTTAAGGAAATTGTCCAGCAGTTGTTCTAACTGGGAAATTAATACTAGAGCTGGAAGGATAAGCTCTCTTAAAGAGGTAATGGCTGGCAAACAATATTCTGTTTTATAAAATGATAGAGATGGGCTTTGCAGGTTTTCTTGGCTGCTGTGTTCACCTGCTTGCTCTGAATACCCAGGTCTTTAGCATGTGATGTTAGACGAAGGACTGAGCCAACTAAGCTGACTATGCTCTGGAGACTGAGCGTTTGGTGGCTGAAGGCTTTCCAAAGTGCAGGTTGCGGTTGTCATGGTTTCAACCCTAAAATGAGCAGCTTAGAAGGTAAGGGCCACTGCCCAAGGCTTGTGCTTGAATCAGTAGCTACCTGGGTACTGCCCAGAGCTGGGTGTGCTCATGAATTGTGCTCCAAAATGGAAGCGTTCCTCAATTTCACGTATTCATGTTGTCAGCTTTAGGTTGCACCAAGATGACTGGAAGGGTTGTTGAAGTAGCAAAGAGTGAATGAGGAGTGCTGGGAGGGGACAGGACGTGGAACTGAGTGCTCAGAGTCAGGGGGAAGGTGCCCTGGGGCAGCCCGGAGCTATAAATCACCGTGTGTGCAAGCAGCTGTGTGTCTCTCTGGAGGAGAGCTCTCCCTCGATAGCTACTTCTGAGACTTTGCGGGGTGGTGGTGGGCTCAGGGTGCCTGTCCCCCCTCCCCAGCACTGTGTGAGCACTAACCCCTGCACACAGCCAGGAGAGGGAGAGCTTCAAAACAAGCCACAGATGTTTTGTGTTACCCCTGCTAATGCCTGGAAGGAGATTACACACCCGTCCCCACATGATGGCCGGGGTGATGCTGAGTGTGAGTGGCTGAAGGTGCGGGGAGCCTGTGTGGGTATTTGGCATGATAAATTTGACTGTAGGTGTTCAGGAGTCACAGGAGGTCATTTGTTGAGGAAGGTCTCTCTGGAGGGAGCTCAGGCTTGTCCCTTCCTCTGCTTTTGCTCTCCGCGAGTCATGAGGACGCGGGGGCAGATTTCCTGGCACAGGGGATCAGCTTTCTGGGCTAGTGCTGCCTGCAGCATATGTGCCCCTGGTCACAGGGCAGGGGCTGCTCCCTGCCCTTGCACCCAGCTCCTGCCTGGCACACATACAAGGTATAACACAACACGTCCATCCCCTATATTCCAGCATCTACATGAAGCTTCGATTTTTTTTTTTTTTTCTTAAAAAGGGAAGATTTTATTTCAGATGCGTGTCAAGCTAAGAGTTTGGCTCTTTGTTTTACTCCCTGTGATGGATTCCTGAGCTGTGGTGGTACAAAGAACCCGATGCGGTGTCGCACTGCAGCTCCAGGCTCTTTGCAGGGTCTCCAGAAGGACACTGAGAAATCACTGATCACTTCTTAAACCCTGCAACAGGCATCTGCAGGGAATATCCACCTAACTAAAGGTAGTCATTGCTGTGCAAAGGAAATTGTTTCCCTTTATTCATGGGATATGACTGCAGGATAAATAAAAAGTGAGAGCAAGTTTTAAGTGCTTACACCGAGCGGGTTAGAGGGGTCACTTGCATTTGTGAAATGTCCAGCGCCTCTTGTCCCCTGCGCAGCTGACAGATGGAAATCATTTCAGCTCGGGGGGTGTGAGCCGGGGTCAGCGAGGGAAAGAGGCAGAGCCCGTCAGGAACAAAACTCATTAATACCCCGGGACCAAAGAACCACCTTTCTGAGCTGTTTTCTTTGTGTTGGTATAAAACACAAAGGCGAGCAGGCGGACCCATGGGCTGTAGGAGTTTAAATCAATATGACAAATCCATAATTACATAGCGACTTGTGCAGTGAGAACATCATGGGCTTATAAGGAAAAATGAACGCCAGTGTGAAGATGCAATGTTATATATAAAATCCAGGTATATATATTCAATATATATAAATGCCTATTTGTCTTATTTTGGATATTGTGTACATGAGTGTTTTTCTAATGTCTCTGATCTTTCTGCCTAATTCATAAATCATAACAGCAGATACAATAAAATGAATTAGGTGATCATTAAACTAGTATGCACTGGATATATTTTTCCTTTCCTGTTTCGGTCTGAGAGCTCATTAAAAGCTCACTTGCCTCTTGAAGTATCTTGACACTGAAGATGATGATGAATAGAGCTGCAAAGAGTGTTAATAATTTGAAATACATTGTCAGAATCACATGATGATGCTGTAGGAGATAGTTACAGTGGAGTTATTTGTGTTTGTTTTATTCAGTTATCCTCTAATCGACCGAGATTAGAAAGAGCATTAAGCTGAGCAAGTATTTATTTTCTTTCTTGAAGGACATTTTAATTAAAAATGAGCTGTTAAAAAAAGAAGTCTAGGCAGGTGAAAATTACTGGAATGACAGCATCACGGCCAAGTTCACCAAACCATGCTTAATTCCAATCCCTTGCCCGAGTCTCCTTTGCTTCCCAGGTGTAAGTGCTTTGCTGGCTAGGGGACAGTTCCTAACACGCTGAAAGTTAAGCGTATGCTGAAGTGCTTTGCTGAACCAGTCCCTCCGCAGTTGGAGCCATCTGTTTGTCCTTAGCATGGGGGGACAGTGGGCTGGACACCCTCACTCCACACTGCTCTGCTGACAAGTCCTATATCACAGTTGGCTGGACTCTTATCGTGGGGAGCAGCTTGTTTGCTCTCCATACAAAAATCTCTGCTAATGCTGATGGAAGGAGCACGTTTTGCTGTTAGGAGGGGATTTCTCCTCCATCCCAATGAGTAGAGTTCAGCCCATTGCAGAGGCACTTTCAAAGGAGTCTGTATAACCAAAGAGCGCCTGTGGATGGGCTTTGTCTTCCCCATTTGAATCACCTGAGATTCATCCTAATAGAGTCGTTTAATTATTTAGGAGGACTTGTCCTGGGGAGAGGATGCTGTTTTCTTCAAGGAGCACAGAGGCACATGGGCAATTGCATCTCTACACAGAGGTGGCTGTGGTTCAGCCTCAGGCACCCCAAAAGAGGTTTGGGACTTTGTCCCTTGAGCTTGGGCTGTGCGGGGGGTCCAAGCCATTTAAACTCCATGGGGTGCAGGTTTCTAAATACTCAAATTGCTTCTGGTGATGGGAAGCATATACCTAAAGCCCCACTGCTCTGATTTGCAAAGGAAATTGGGTACTTCGAGAGGCATTTCCAAAGTGCAGGGGGTGGCTGCCCACCTTCAAGCTGTGCTGCCTTTCAGTGCTTTTATTTCTTTCCCACCCAGCTTTGCATCCTGCACCAGGGAGGCAGCGGCTGCCTCCCCGAAGCACATTACTCATGCCAGGCCAGCTCTTCATTTTCCTCCATCCACTCGATGCTCTCAGATAGAGCGTCCTGTAAATCATATTTAAAAATACATTAGTGTAATGTTTCTGGAGTTGATATTAAGCGAGCTTTGGGGACCCTGCTGGCTCCAAATTCCCCTGTCTCAGACTAATTTACAGTATATTTCACCAGGACAGGCATTTCCATACCAAGGACCCACCCTGACCCTTTTCTTTCTCTCTTTCTCTTTTTTGTTCTATTATTCAGCTGTTTTTAGAGGATGATTGATGGCTTCTGATGTCGATGCAAGATTGCTCTTCTGTTTTCCCACCTACCACTGTAAAACGAGAGGGAAAGAATAAAAGGGAAATGCATTACATGGGGCAGGTGAAAGCGCCAGCTGATCCCCGCCCTGCGGTAGCTCCTCCGGCCTTTGCTGGGGAAGCGCCGCTCGTGCGAGGGGCACAAAGCGTTTCGGCAGGTGGAGCATTTGGCGTGGGGGCTCGGCCCTTTTGTCTTCTGCTGTGGGATGAAACGCTGCGTTAGCAGGAGCTCTTTGCCTGCTCTGTTCCCTGGCATCGGGATGGGGCTCGGGGGCAGCCAGGGGCTTCAGGCCGCCTGTAGCAGCAGGGATATTGTTGGGCAGTTCCTATAACCACACGAAAGCTGATGAGTGTTTGTTCAAGCAAGAAAGATAAAGCAATTTAGTAAGGGAGAAAAGATTTCTCCCTCTGACATGCGCATGTGAGAAGTAGAGAGCCCCACAGTCTGGGTGAAAGCTTGGGAAAACGAATACAATAATAATACTTTGCATTTATATAAAGCTTTCACAGAATGGTTTCAAAGCACTTTGCAAATAATATGGACGCGAGCCTTGCAATTCCCCTGTGAGACAGGCTAGAAATTTGTCAGGACTTAGTGCTGCTAAGAGAAGTCCACAGCAGGAAGGGGACGGGGCTTCTTCCAAATGTGTGCTTTGCTCTCTGGCGAGGGGGTGAGCAGTTAGGTTTTTAAACGTAAAGGCTGATCATCACCTTCAAAATACTGATTGGCCCATCAGATGCTCGGCCTGTGAATCTGGGCAGTGCAATCATGCCCGTTCTTCAGAAGAAAGGAGATCTTGGTGGACGCTCCTAAGAGGGAAACCTTGTGTTTGCAAAATGTACTCGCAAGTTGAAGTCTCAGTATGTGCCTCGCTGAGTGCACGGATTTAAGGCATAACAGTGGTTCATGTCTTTTATCCTTTTATCCTTCCTGATTATTAGGCTATGTATTTTTGTAGGGTAAATACTTTTTTAATACAGGTGAAAATCATGGAGAATTTGGCCTCTTGGTTTTCCTGCTGTTCTTCTGTAAGACAGCATTGTTCTTCACCACTGAGCCTTTGGGGTGAAGGATAAGCTGAGCATACTTTGTTGCTTGCTGATTTTTAAATGAGATGACAGCCTACCACAGAGAAGTCCTGTGAACTATGGTCCTGGTGCCTTACAGCACCTTTGGGCAGGGATGCATCTCGAGGTGAAAGAACAGCTTGTTTCATGTCTAGGCAGTTAGACCTTCACAGGGCCTTCTCACACTTCTGTTCCTGACCTCACCTCACTTCTCCTGCTCTGTTGAATTTGAAGTCACTCCAAAATATGTCAAGAAATTGTAACAGTCTTGTTGTTTCAAATCTTGTTCACAGGGCTGGCAGTAGAAGCCCTGACATGTAAGGAGGCTCCCTGGAGACAGAAAGCTGATAAAACAGCAAAGCTCACTCCTGGAAGCCGGGTGGACCCAAAGGCCTCTGCTTTTACTTGGTCTCCACCGAAGGTGATTGACTTTGAGTGAGCAATTGCTGCAGACTCAGCAACTTGATCCCGGAGTTTATGTACTGTGTAAGTAACCTTGAGATAGGGATAATTCATAACCTTTACCTGACCCTGGCTGTGCATCTCAAGTGAACAGGAGCTCTTTGTTTGAGGTTTTTGGAGCCATGGGAGGTACATTTAGCTTGTAGTCATGAGTTGACGCTAAACATATGTGCCCAGAAGGCTGCTCCTTCATTTCGTCTATGAGTAAGTATTGATTAATGGAAGTATAAATTTGTACACGTATTGAATTGTTCTGTGGAATTGGTACCAAACCATCAATAGGTTGACATGGTCTTTTTTAATAAAATGAAACACTTGTTTTGAGGGAAGAGAGACTTTAGATATTGATAGATGAGTGATGTAGTGAAGAAAATGAAGTGCAGTCCATGCTCTACATGTTATGAAATTGCCAACAGATGGACAATTGCTTTGGTGTGTTGCAGACTTCCGAAACGCCATGCGATTGAAGAATGCTTTGGTGATGATGGGGTGTGTCATGCACATTGTACACAGTCAGGTTGTGGCAGGAAAGCATGTGCTTGCATGGAAAGGGGTAGTATCAAACCAGTTGGGACCAACAGCCATGTTAGGAGGTTAATGAAGGACTATACAAGTTGCTTCCTTGATGATCACCAAGCTCCTGTGGGAAGAGTGTTTATGGAGTTCCTTAAACATTTGGTTTCAATCCAGATCTGATCTATTCTGGACATATAGACAAAGCATTTATGACTCAAAATTAATCTTGGATCTTGGAGGTTCTCGGGGAGAGTGACCTTCTTGATAGTAGTAGCAGTGTCTGTGACAAATTCCATTTCATTGACTCTTTGGCAGTCTGAGGTCTTAAGCTGGTCTTACAGAGGCACAGATGCAGGGCTGCCTGCTTCATGGGCAGCCTTGAAAACTCCAGAGCGTGACTGGTGATGTCCTGGGCTTGGACAAGTCCTTGGCCTATTGCTTTGGTGGGTCTTACTCAGAGCTAAGGACATGGTATACTGCTGGATGGTAAGGACATTCAGCCCATGGTATACTGCTGGATAGCTTTGCTCCAAACCTAGAGCTTCTGGAAGAATGTGGGAATCCTGCCTAGATTGCGACAAATCTTCTGTTAAACCTAGGCTGGTTCAGACCAAGTGCTCAGATTAAACATTTTGGTCTCAACAAAATAGGTTTTTTCTAATCTGCTGTGTCTGTGATTCAGCACTCTTACACCTCTCCACTGGGCAGAAAATGGATTGTGTCAAAAAAACCATGACCTCGCATTTTTTTGTGCCCTAGGAGAAGGCAGAGCCATTACACCCACCCCTGGCTTTTAAGCCTTTTTTTTTTTTTTTTTTTTTTTTTTTTAAAAGAGAGTTGCTAGATGATAACCACTACAAAACCTGCAGTGCTGCCGCTCTTAACGGCAAAACACCCAGCAGTGAGGTGGTGGTGCTGGGGCCAGCCTGCCCTCTCTCGCCTCTTGGATATGGAATAGAAATTGTGCCTACTGGAAGTCTGCTGGCATCCCACAGGCAGCGGGGTGGAAAGAGGCAGCTCTGCAAGGCTGTGGGAGGTGAAGTTGAAAGCGCGGCTCAACTGTATACACCAAGGATTTTCCTTTTCCAGTAAGATGTTTGTACAGAAAATTAACTCCTGTTCAGCCTCCTGTGGCAGATAACATGTTACATGCAGCTATGCAAGATGTGCGTTAGTGATAGCATGAGTTGTGTCCCTGCTCACCTGTGCAAAAACGCACGTGGAGCTGCATGTGCATATCCACAGCCTGGGTCTGTGCGTGAAGATGTTCAGGTGGACACAGACTGACTTTGCATGGTTGCACACACATGTCCACGTTGGACTGTCTGCACGCATGCACCACAATCCCTGCCCCAAACCAGCTGGCTAGGAAAGAACCCAATATTGATAATCCAAATATCAATCTCAATATTAATCAGAGACTAAAATGTAGAAGCTGACTCCTTTTTTGTGCATTTTACGTTGCAATCAGTTCAGGTCGTAGAGCGCCCATTGGTTTTGGTCTCTGAGCTCTCAGACAGAAGGCCTTATGATATGCAGGTTGGGTAAAAATGGGTTATTGAGGATTTGTCTGCATGATTTCCACATGCTGATAATTTTAATCCTTTGAATCGGCCAACAGAATAAAAAAAGGGTGAAGAAAAACAATTTACATGAGCAAATACTAGAACTATATCCTATCCTATTATTTTAAAATGTCTCTGGGGAATACAGTGTTTTCTGTAAAAGGCAGGGTGCCTGTCTTCATAAACCCTTCTAAATTACCACCTCGCAACAGCCTCCAGCAGCTGTCCTAGTTCCCCAATTCATTTTTAGCATTTGAGAATTAAAAAGAGTACAAAACACATGCTTTGAAACCAAAGCTCCCAGTAGATCCCACACTGTGGGGAGGGGGCAGCTTCTTCTGACTCGTGAAAGCTGACATTAGCCAGCCCTGCCAAGGAACAATAGGATCAGAGAACAGGGGGATTTGTTAAATCAGCTTGAACTTGTGGAACTTGTGTTTATGTGCATTTGCTTCTGGTGGAAAACAGTGGTGATACTATTGGAAGAAAAACTGGCTTTAAAAATAATTTAATTCTATACACATAGGAGCTATACAGGGAGGAGGGATTAATGTGGAAAAAGGGAAATGGTTATGCAGAATGCCTCCCTTCTGCCAGCAATATTCTGCATTTCCCTCAGCAGGTACTGAGTTTTGTTTTGGGAAACAAGCTTAGTCTCATCTACAAGTGGAAGCATAATGATGGCAAGCATCAGGAGACTCTCAAGTGTGGTTGTTTTTCAGTTTAATACATAATAGGCCTGGCTCATGTCTTCATTCTGAATGAAAGACAGAAGAGGTGTATGAGATGTGTGAGTGTCTTCATGTGAGTGTATTCACCTCCTTTTCAGCAACCTCTAAAAATTAAGCCTTTAAAAAAATACATCTTGTCTGCAGGGTAATATGTGAAGTCTTTTGTAAAGTTTAGCATCATTAATGAGGTTTAGCTGTAGCATTTGCCACTAACGCTGCTTCTCTGCTGCTGCTCATAGGGGTTTGCCTTTATTTTTTGGAAGCTGCCATTTTGTTACTCCTTGTAATTATACTTTTACCTGTGTATTTTTGTAGATGTCACCCACCTGCCCACCTGCTGTCTCAGGGAGACTTCAACCGTAACAGTTGCTAATGTTGTTGGCTGCCTTTAGTCTAACGTAAAA
Organism: Mycteria americana; assembly: GCF_035582795.1. Classification (NCBI taxonomy): domain Eukaryota; kingdom Metazoa; phylum Chordata; class Aves; order Ciconiiformes; family Ciconiidae; genus Mycteria; species Mycteria americana. Next base: position 3,784,231 of record NC_134380.1, on the reverse strand, counting down.
GTTCATCAGATTGAACATGGAGATTAACTTGTAACGAAAACCATGACCAATTATCCAAGAAGTGGATAAGCTTGGTCTCTTTTGAATTTTGTATTAAAAAGTATGAGTTAACCTTCACGTAAGAGCCAGCCTTGTGTGCAGTCTGTATTTGAGTTTCTGTGCTTCTTCCTGGTTTGCTTATCATTAGCAGTATCATTAGGTTGTTGAGAAGCTTAAACGTTCCCTGTATGATCACTTGTCTGTAGTCCTTATATATGCGCTATCATATTTAGCACCAACAGCATAGTTTTTAACCAAATCACTAGTGTTGGAACAACACATCCTTTCCTAACGTGAAGCTCCGGTTACTGACTGTGAGCAGTAATTGACTGCAGTGGTTCTTTGATGCTCATAAGTATTTAGTCACTCATGCTGTGCTCCTTGAATCAATAACCTCCTTTGGTCTGTAACCTAACAGAATTGCTTAATAGAAAAAATTTTGCTTGTGTTTCAATCCACTTAGCTTATTTCTCTCTTTTGATAGATTTGCTCCATCAAGGTAACTACTGAAAATGATCACGCGCTTGTCATATGCCTGTGACAATGAACATCGTCGTATTTTCCCACACATACTCCAGGACTTGGGTAACTTGCATCCTTTGAAAAGAACTGGGATGAATATGTCCTCTGCATAAAATCAGAGTTGGGTGGGAATCGGCAGCTGCTGCTGGGGAAGTGGAAGCAGGGCAGAGAAGATTTGACACAGGAAAGCTACTGGGTGAATCTCCACTCATATTATCTGCACAAGCATGTAACCTGTGCTGCTGTCAGTCACAGGGCTTGAAGAGACAGGATAACCTGTCTTCTCTGTGCATGAAACCAGGTTATTCTCAGTTAGCAGGTACATTGTGGCAGAGCCCAGAAGCTCCATGTGGGATTGAAAGCATCCAACTTGTGGAACAGAGGCAATGGTCATGTGCTAGATACTAAAGTGATAGGGCAGAGGTGAAGATGTAGAAAGCTGAATTTGGAGGAAATGAGAAAAAGAATAGGGTTTAGGCCTTGGCTCCTTGATGAAAAGGAGCCAAAGGATTCGATTCTGCTACTGTGGGCATTGGATACCTGGCTACAAATGTGGATACTTGGCCATGAAGAGGTTAAGCTGTCTACGCTCTTTTGTTTTGCCCTGCCTCTCCCTTCAGAAGAAGACTTGCCTATAAAATTATTTTTAGATGCCTTGTGAGCAAGTTTTGTGGGAAGACAAGCAGCTAGCAGCCCTCAGCGAGCTGCTAAGCCCACCCCTCTCAGCTTACAGCATGCAATTAGCAGATAATCATGCCAAAATCGCAGACTCCAACAGGCTAATTTTATCACATGTGCTGACATCGGTAAGCTTGTTGAAAGTAAGTTGTGGGTTGTTGGTTAAATGTGTTTCCTCACTTGTTTATGAGCTTGTGTTCCTGCATTTGCTGTATAAAGGCGAGATCAAATGCAGGTCTTGTCATTTAGCAGCCACTGGTGTTTTGATTAGATTAGATAACATGGGACATTTCCTAGCATTAAAACTGCATTTTATTAAGACGTGGTCACTGCTAACAGTATTTCCGATAACGCTATTGTGTTTTGCTGCAGGGTTGGTATGGAAGATGTTTGAGCTTTGATTCAGCAATATATTCAAGCACGTGCTTTGAGGTGTACTTATTCAGCTAACGTGTAATTATATGTTTATAAATGTATATATAAAAAAACTGTAGGTGCCTGCTGGAATTGAGCTGTAATTTCTCATGATCTAAATAGGAATTAAGCATGTATTTTTAAGCTACGTTTATACTTAGGAGTTTTGCTAATTTAGGGCCTTAGTAACTCCTGTAGTTTTCTTTAGCAAAGAAAAATATTATGTGTCTGATGGTTGAGCTGAACAGCCTTCAGGACCTGCATACCTCTCTTACTGATGTGATAAAATAAAGATACTTCTTAATAGAAAACACAGCCCAGAGTCGTCCATCTGGGTACAATAAATCTGAGACAGGTAGATACAATAAAAACTATCACTATTTCCTCCTGATAATAGGAAGATTAAGTTGGCCAGGGTTACGGGGTCAAAAATAGGCTCAGTAACAGGAATCTTTGGGAAAGATGACCTGAAGAATGTGAGAAATGAGCGCAACCTCCTGCTGTCTGATTTGTTGCCCATGGGCTTGGAATATCTGACTTTGGGAGAGGTACTAGCCTGCAGCGGGCAAAGGTGGTCTGGGCTGTCCCAGAGGTCAGCCAGGGAAGGGGAGTGTTGGAGTTCCCTTGGTGCACAGAACTGCCTTTTGTAGGGTGGGTTTCCCCGCTCGAGGGCATTTTAAGCTGTTGCAGATGGCTGAAGATTTGGGAACAATCCTGTGGTGACCAAAGGTGGGGGGACCTATGAGGTCTTTTCCATTTATGGGTATCTCTGGTTTTGTATCAGGACTCTTAATGAATAGTATCATCCACTGAAATGCTTCTCAGTTCCTGCCTGAGCCTCTTCCCTGCCACATTTTGGATCTGGCTTTATAGAAGCAGATGTCACGTGTGGGAATCAGCCTCCCTCAGGTGAGCATTTAGTGTTTTATGGGAGAGAATAGACCTTTGTAACCCGTTTTCATTTTCTGAACACTTACCGTGACAAAAAGTGTCTGTAGCTGAATTGGACAGACCTTGAGGATTTGCTGCAATATTTATCCGAGTCCATATGGCTCTTGGCTGTAAGGTCTTGCATATAGTCTCACCTGTGAATTTGGATCTTTGTGGTAGTATCTTGTGCTTTTGGGCTAAATAAGAAAAGCAATGGAAGAAGTAATAGTTCAAGCTGAAGAAATAAAAACCCAAAGTGACCCTTTGCTGATAGGTCAGCAAATAAATACTCATCTAGGAGCTAAGCTTGGTTCCTTTTTTTCCTGATCATAATGGAAGCTGCATGCATAGAGGAAATATTCCTTGTGAAAGCGAGCCAAAATCACTGGGCTCCAGGCAGATTTGAGTACTCTGTCTGCCTGTCATATGGCAAATTAATTCAATGGCAGAATATGGCACCATTGCCTCAAGCAGACAAGTGCCATTCTGCAGGAAGCATAGTTCATCCTAATAGCTGGCTCGTGAGCAGTGTATCAGAGTAGCAGTGAAGTAACATCTTGCATGCAGGAGGTGTGGCAGTAGCTCCAGAAATGAGATTGCAAGTCTGGTTCCATCACAAGTCCTCATTTTCCCACCCATCCATCTAAAGTTCACTTGGAAGCAGTCATTGACTGCTCCATCCGTTCAGATTCAGGCAGTCTGAATTCTTGTCTAGGTCTCCTTCGACACCCGTTTTTGTTGTCTAAAAGCTGTTTGTGGCTCTTTAGAGAGAGAAAAAGTCCTGTTAGTGGAAGCATCACCATATCTTCATTTGGGCAGATACTGATCAGGTATGGGACAGTTACCAAGGAGGGTGCCTGTCCCATAGCACTGGAATGTGATGTCATTTGATACTTGTTTGAACATGTCGATTATTTTTGCCAGTTGCTTGTCAAAAACTTGATTTGCTCCATGGGAGAGGAAGGAGGGAGGTGGGAGGAGGAAGACCCTCCAACTCTCTCATGGGTTGTATTCGGGTTAATTTCCAGAGCTGTTTGAAATGTGTTCAGGTTCATTTCTGCTGCTGTCACAGTAGGGACGGTTGTTTCGGTTGCGATCCAGCTCCCAGTGGAACCGCAGTTTCATTTTGCCATGATCCTGTACTGTCACAGCCACATCACGTGGCCGACTCACTGCGTGATGCTGAGTGTGAATGCCATGGTGGTCTGGGCTCCAGGACGCGCTTAGGGGCAGAACCTGCTCAGCTCGCAGAGTGCAACAAAGCCTTCACTGCCATCCTTTGAAGCGGAACTCTTCCAATGAAACATTTCACTGGAGAAAATGGTGAATTCTGATAAAAACAAGATTCATTAGAGTTTTTCCAATCAGATCTATTTACTGCCCAGCTCTCTCAAGAATCACTAATTATTAAAAATTAATTACATTCACCCTTTTGACTTGGCTTTCCAAGACAGGAAAGTTACTGTTGGTAGTTCAGATCCTGCCAAAAACCTCATGAGAACCAGCTACTGACATTTCTGTGTTTAAGCACTGACAGATGGAAATGGTATCTGATGCTTTAGCGTTCTTTAATTGAGCACTCAAAGGCATGACAAGGTCCAATGGCTGGAAACTGAAGCCAGAAAAATTCAAATTGGAAATTAGGTACAAATTTTTAACAGTGAGAGTAATTAACCTCTGGAACAGTTGACTGGGGTATGTGATGGATTCTCCATGGTTTGATCTCTTTAAATCAAGAATGCGTGTCTTCTTCAAAAATACTCTGTAGCTCAAAGAGAAGTTAAGGGGCTTTATAGAGGTTTTTTTTTGTTTTTTTCTAATTGCATTTGCATGACCTGGATGATGCAGGAGGTCAGTCTATCATATCTGAAGAGATAAGAATCTGTGAATCTGAACCCAAACACAATCCCTTGATTCCAAGCCCTGCATTTAAACTTAATCCAGACCTAAATTCCCCTCCTTCATTCCGTCTGCTTGGAGATGTAGAAGGGATTTTCTAAGGCAGTGATTTGGAGAGTTTAATGAAGTCTTTTCTTCTCAGCCCAGGAAGGTCTATGGGGATTTTGGCTGAGACGCTGAAGAGCTTGAACCTTCACTTTGGGCTGTACAGAATGGCTCTTTCTCAGCTCAGATCCCAGGTGGTTGTTTTATGTGGTTATCTAGGGCTGGCCCCGTGGTCAGAGGTGTTGCTGAACAGTTGCACCTTTGGGAGCCAGGTATTCCCTCCCCATTTCCTCGTGGTTCCAGGAACACCTTTTTCCCCTGCTTGTAATTATGGGGATTTTGCTCATCCTTAGAGTTAAATGTAACTCTGTGCCATGCAGCTCTTATGCTCTCCAGAGTTAATTAGTGGCGCCGCAAAAGCTGAATCATGAAGTGCATCATTAAGAATGGTGCACAGGTTAGAAAAAAGAAAGGCCAGCAATGTTTCAGGCACCTCCTTTTTGCTAAGGTTACACATGCTATTTCCCCAGTTTCACTTTTTAATGGCACGTTGTAACGACCTGTGTCTCAGCCACAGGGATTGGATGCTGTTGCCAAGAAAAACTGGCAAGACAGAAGGTGGAAGAGGTCCATTAATTGGCTCCAAGTACCAATTTCTCTAGAGGGGCTTTTCTTAACAGAGAGAAACTGTTTGGCACTGCAGGGGCAAAGCATACCTGCAGAGCAAATGGCTTTTCTGAGTCTGAAGACATCTACAGACCATGGTAATAATGCAGCAGAAATATCAGAGCTTGATTTTAAGGGACACCTGAGAATGCAAAGGAATTGCTCTTTATTAAAAAGCCCAGACCAGAGTCTCTCTTGGTGCATATCGAATACAGATTCTTTCACAAGGATCCTTTGCTGGAGTGGGGAGGAGGGAGGCCGGTGGAGAAGAGGAGGAGACAGGGAGGGAATTTAACCCTTAAGGGTCTTCCGTTGAAAACCTTGCTTTGCAAAGAAGTCATTGCCACAGGAGCATCTCCTCACCCACAAGCAAGTTATTTTTGCTGTGTCTATAGAGAGCAGTTGGCATGCTTTTGTGGAAGAGCTGTTTGTGTCTCTCCTGTTTCATGGTGTTAAAGCAGATCATCCTGTGTAGTCTGGGTTGGAGGGAGAACATACAGGAAAGGCTTTGCATGGCCTCTCTAGGCTCAGTCATGCAAACCTGAGCAGCCTAATGACTGTTTTGTTGTGTATCATCTGCTTATTGCAGTGCTCAGAAGCACCCTTAGCTTTCGGGGAGCATCTGACAGAAGAGTAACATAGCATTTGGGTTTGCCTCACTAGGACCATGGATTTTTTTTTTTTTTCTTTTTTTGATGGTACTGTTGTTGGACAAGCCTTTCGGGTTTGGTTAAGTCAGTGTCTTCTGTGCCATGAGCAAGGCAGAAGAGACCCCAGAGCAGCAACAGTGGGACAACGTGCCCCAGAAAGTTTTCTCCTGACCTCACTAGCTGGGAGCTGGCTCAAACTCCACATGTGATGCTGGGAGACACTTAGTGAGTGCAGACATGCATGTAAGTGTTTTGTGTTGGACCTTTGGACATTCTGGGTCTCTCCAGGACTGTCTAATGACCCCTCAAAGAGGTCTTTGCTGCTTCCCTGCCATCCACCATGCTCAATATTGAGATCTCATCGTCATCGTGTACTTTGGTATTTGGGTAGAGAAAACCTGGCAGACGTGGTGGTCGGGGAGGCTTTGGAGCATTCACATGCTGCCTGCTGTGAAGTGTTTGCTGCCTGGAATGATTGTTTTGGGAATGGCTCTGCCGGCTCTATATGCTGTTGTTCTGAAGCCTTGGACTAGCTCCATGGCACTCGTTCTTGGTCCTTTGTTTTTCTGGAGATGGGTTGGATGGACAAACACAGCATAATGCTGATGCAATGACTTGTGTATTATTATCCAGAACTTGTGCAGACATAGGTCAAAGGTTAGCTGGAAAAAGCTGAAGACAGCGATGGTGGTTTTTAACTCTAGAAGATGCCTAGCAGTCTTTGGTTGGGCAAAACCCTACCCCAGTGTCCTGCTGCTGACAATACAGAGGCACCCAGTGCGTGCCACAGCCACCACAAGTGGCCTGTCTGGAAGAGCATCCTGTGATGGCTTATTCCTCCTTCAGTTCTGCCTCTGCTTACGGTCCTGTTCCTGCCAGCCTGTCTCCTTCTCCATGCCACTACAGCCCAGGAGAGTGGCCAGCTGAGGGAGGAAACACATGGTCTTCAACCCCATTTGGGGCAACTTGCTTTTCCTTTTGTGTTTTTAGATAATGTCTGTGTCACAGACAAGGATGACTCCAGCATGGGAGAGGATTGCTGGGGCTACCTGATCGAGCAACAGCAGAACTGAGTGTGCCAGCAGAAGGTTTCAGTTGTGTTGCCTGTTGCAGCGTGTTTGCTGCTTACTGATCTGAATCCTTGACCTTTTGCACACAGAACACAAAACCTTCATTTCCTCTTTTGTCCCCAGTATCTTTATTTTCCTTCATTTTGTGGAATTCCTTGCTGCTGACTTATATTCATTGCCGTTAATGTTTCTTGTCTTCCATGGGAAGAATTTCCCATTTATTTATTACTTTATGATTTGGCTTTCACTTGCCCTCCAAGCCAGAGCAGCTTTTAGGCAGCACAGCCTTCTTTCTTTTCCGTGGGATTGTAGGTCCTCTGCTTAGGCAGTAAAATGGTCTTGAACAGTTCCCAATTATCATTCACAGATTCCTGCTCAAATTCTTTCTCCCAATTGTTTTGCTTTGTAATTATTTTCAGCTTTGTTAAGCTGGCATTTTAAATCATCAAGTAGATACATTACTCGTTTGGACTTTATTCTATTTGCACATAACAAATGTAATCAAATCAGTCTCTTGTACCTAAGCTGCTACTATATTTTTACATTCTGTCATCAGTTCCCCTTGATCTGTAAAAATGAGGCCTAATATAGAATTTCTTCTATGTTCGATGCGATTGTTTTTGTGTCTGGATCTTTTCAAGTATAATTTTAGGAATTCCGAGCACATTTTTAGTATTTGCAGCACAAGGCTCCAACATATGGCTTTCAAAATGAAATCCCCATAGAAATGCAGCTCTCTTTCTTGAGTGATATAATTATGTTTACAATAGATCAGTGCTACATGAAAATGATAGCGTTGTTAGTAATATTGTACAGAATTTTGAAGAGTTCAATAAATATTTCTACTTCTTACGGGGAAAAGGGAGATTGTATGATCGTGTCCTTTAACAATAAAACACCTTTTATATTGAAAGAATATTGTATAGCAGCTCTTAATTAGAGATAATAAATACCAGCAAGGTACAGCTATGTGGAAGAAGTTTAGTTTTGTGCCATTATTTTTTAAGGGATAAACAAGGTGGCTCACATAACTACGGATTTTTCTGCCTGACATTAATCCTAGACAAAATAATGGAATTGCTGATAGGGCATGTAATTAGTAAAGAATTAAAGGGATTAATCTAAGTAGTGTCAATCAACACGGGCTTATAGAATATGGTTCTTGTCTAATTAGATTTTTTTTCTTTTTTTTTCCAGGAAGATTACAAGTTGTGTTGATAAATGTAATAGTACTGATCTGATAAACTTCTGGAAAGGCCTGAGGATCATGCTCCGATCTCATGGCTGACCCTGCCTGGAGAAGCAGGTTGGACTCCGTGACCTCCTGAGGCCCCTTCCAACCTGAATCACCCTGTGGTCCTGTGAAAGTATTGCCTTGGTTATGAATAACTTCTTATACAAGACTGGAATGATAGAAAACCAATTAGGCATCTCTGAAATGGATAAGAAACTGCTATAGTCTCTAGTTTTAAATGAGAATTTGTCAGTGAGTAGACATGCTTCTGATGGAGTCCTGGAGTTATCATGGATCTATCTTTGAGATGTCAAAATCTGAAGAAGAGATAACTGAAATAAAAGACAGATCACCAGTGTAGAATGATTTAGATCCCGTTAGTAACGTAGATGAAAACAAGCAACGTGTTTTAATAGGACCCATGTAGAGCTGGGCTGTATCCTGGGAACTGATGACTCTGGAAAAAGATGTGTGAAGCTGTGGGAACCATCAGCCAAGTGGCAAAGAGGGAAATGTCATCTTTGGGTGTATAAAAGGAGAATTATTTGAGGCAAGGAGGAAGGTGGTGTTCCTGCAGTTTCCAGTTGTGACTTTAGTAGTTCGAGGAAGATGTTGACAAATTGGAGAGAAGTGAGAAAAAGGTTTTAAGAATTGTTGAATGATTGGAAAGCACATCTACCCACCGGAGGCTGAAGGAGACAGTTTGCATCGTCTAACAAAGAGGAAGGTGATGGGGAGACTTGAACACCCTGGTGGAGAGAAATATAAATACAATAAAAAGGCTGACTTCAGTCTGGCAAACAAACACGCAATAAAAACCAATAGAGAGATACGGAAGGTAGGTAAACTCAGACTAGACATAAAACCCATTTTCAGCAGTGAGAGCAATTAACCACTCACAACAGCACACCAAGAAACATGAAGCTGTTTCATTGGAAATTTTTACATGATTTTGTTTTCCTAAAATATCTGCTCTAGTTTTAGAAGGAATCAGTTCTGGGAAGTCTTGTGGCTTTGGTTAACCATGGGGTCAGAAGTGAAACTCACAGTGATCTTGTCTGGTTTTGTCACTGATTAATCCAACAACCTCTGACACTATGCACGCTACCAGTTCAGCTGCCTGTGTGTCAGTGTAACACAAGAAGTGGTTTCACAAAAATAGGCTGATCTAGAAGTAAATTAGGAGTTTTATTTGTTTCTTACCAGCTTAGATGAGGATTTCTAGAAGAACCAATTTTCTGAAAACCTTGTTATTTATTAAAGCATTCCGGATACAGATTAATTCACTTAGCTTCATATTGATTTCCTTCACCTGCTCAGAGACAAGAAATGCATCCACGTAGACAAGCGGCTCAACAGGCTCCTCACATTGCTGCATCTCCTGGGAGCCCCTTTTAGGGGACATCTCCAGACCATTTGTGCAGCCACTTAACTCTGTTTAGAAACATATGGAGGTAAATCAACACAAATCCCACTAGTGTGGACATTTTAAAAATCAAGTTACATGTCTTAAATCACTTCAGGCTTTATCCTTTCGTAATCTAGCCCGTTGCTGCAGCGTGCTGGGAGCAGCAGGGACTCCCACGGCACACCCACCCAGGCAGTTAATGTCAGTCTGTGCAGTACAGATTTGTCCCCTGTCAACCCACGCTGTCACTGGGAGGTACTGATGCTTTTCACTGACTAAGGAGACACTTGAGACGAGATGCAATGTTCAGAAGGTAAAGTCAAGAGGGATGAAAGCCCCTGAGGCATGTGCCCGCAGATTGCTGAGCCAGCATGTCCCCACTAGTAAGCTGATGTCCTAATGGACTGGCACTCCTTTTCCCTTTCCACCCCATGTGGCTGTTAATTCATGTTGTGATTTGGCTCTGAAAGTCCCAGCATGTTTTTTAGAATCCTGAATATTTTCAAGAATTCACCTAGGCACTTGGCAACAGTAGGGAAAAAGAACAGGAGCATGTGAATGAATGTAATTAATGGGTCAAGGTTATTCCCAGATCCTTCTCTTAAGTATAATTAGTTCATTACAATACATCCATGTTACAGAACTTCTATAAACAAGCGTTAATGTCTGTCTACTCAGACTCTTTAAAGTCCAGATCTTGGAGAGAAAAAAAGATTTGGGATGGAGAAAAATAGCAATTAGAGTTAAATGGAAAAATGGAGAGTTAATGTGTAGTGAGCAAAACTCCTTTTAGTGGAAAATGTTTTTTATGTTAACTTTTGTAAGAAAACAGTTTTCCATACTTGTCAGGCTTGACAGTTAAAGTTAATGGTGTTAAAAAACAGAGTACTGAAAAATGTTCCCTTCAGTGTAAAAGATTTATTCAATGAGAGTTTGCTTGAAAAGTTATTTTGGCTAACAGTGCTGGCTTTTGCCTAATGCTTGGAACAAAGATCCTTGCTGTGTTACCAGGATGAGGACAGCCCCAAATTCATGATTTCCCAATTAAGATGACATGACCTATTTTCTTGTATTGTTGACCTATTGTTGACCCCTTTTTAAAAAGAATGCCACCCTTCAAATGTCCCCCCCCGCCGTCCCCCCTGGAAAAACACATAAAGCAAGTGCTGATCTCACTTCTGCCTGGAGTAAAGCTTGGTACGTGCTGGGATGCTCAGAGACAGAATTTGCGAGTTAATCTGCACTGAAAGCTGACTGAACAGTGTGTTGAACTGTTTCTACCTATTACATGCTATTTAGCAAGGTAGTTATGGACTGAAATGTCTCATGTCATATTTGTATGGACAAAAAAGGCTGCCCAAGAGCAGAGCTGGCTCTCCCTTTGCTGCGGTGGAGGCGGTGGTTTGTAAAGGACTTGAGTTACAGCAGGCGCATGGCTGGGTGCTCTGGGGCTCTTTGCTGGCTGAACTGGCTGCCTGGTAACATACTGGGGAGGGAAGGGATTTTCACAGCTGCCCACCTAACCTACAGACACAAAACTGCTTGAACAGACAACCAATTTGTTCCTTAGTCGCCTCAGAACTTTTAAAAAATTGACCCCTTTTTTTTAAGCCTGATCCAAAGTGGGTAGAAGTTGAGGGCAGTTTCCCTCTTAACATCAGGGCAGTTTGTCTCTTGAAGCATTTGCTGGATTTTCATCTCCTTATGACAGTGATAAAGTAGATATCACTTCACTCTTTCGTTTCCTGTAATTAGGCAGCAGGGCCATAGGTGTGGGGTTTTTTTGTTCTGGCTGTGGCCCATGTTCTTCTAAAGCAAAGGTTCATGAATGGTCTCTTGAAATCTGTCTGCCCATCGCCCCCTTTTTCACCTTCCTGATTTAGTGCTGCTTTTTATAATCTGGACCTCTCAAAATCTCTGAATTCTACCTATCGAAAATCCTTGTAAATACAGAGTTAGTGTAGATTGGCAGAGCTCCACTGGCCTCCATGAAAAGCTGGTTGGCACCATTTGGGAATCTAAGCTGGTGCTTCAAATAAATCCATCAAGAGTTACTCCAGAGAGGCAGAGATTAAAGTCAATAGTGTTAAAGTCTGGTTTGGAGCCCACCCATTTCAGAAATTATATTTTCCTGAGCTACTGTTGAGCAAGATTTCATTGCATGTCTTTTTCAGAAGAAAGGCAAAAATGTCCTGAGGCCTTCCATGCTCCCTAAGCACACATAGGTACAGGTGCTGTATTTAATACACGATTTTGGAAGAGCTACTCCCTCTAGCCCTCCCATTTGTCTTATCCTGTTTGGATCCTGGACAGTCCAGGAACTGAGTATCTTGTTTTAGTTACTGGTTGACTGGTGGCCAAGTGTCCCAGAGACACCTCCTTTCTGCAGGATGGTCCTCACTGCCTGACGTGCAGGTAGAGGACGCTGCCAGACCCTGGATGCTCTCTTATCCAAGTCCTTTGCTCTTTTCCCACCTACGCTCTGGCTCTTGCTGTGTCCTCCAGCTGCCGGGGTGATAGCACAGACGTGGTTACAGATTGCTCTTCAGGAAAGGGTGCAAACAGAAAACAGATCATGGAGTCCTCCCTGTAAACATCTGCGAATGCAATGTGTGCTTGGTTTAAACGTTTCCCAGTGATGTTTTTAATCCTTTGATAAATCAAACCCTGAATGATACCCCTGTGACCCCAGTGATGTGGGGTCTGAGGGGAAGGAATATCTGGAAGCTTTTGGAAGTGTAGAGTTTCAGCATGGGCGTTTGCCTCTGTAGTGAAAGGTTTGTAAAGCAGAATTAGAGCCTCCCACCCTCTGCCAGCTACACCTCTTTGGAGACACGGTAATGATGTTGCTTGGATGGATTCTGGGATCGGCACCAGTGCAGCAGCAGATTGGACCTAGGGAAGAATGTTGATTATGTCTCCCATCTTCACATCTGTCCAAGAAAGGCTTTGTTAATGTTACAACTGAGTCAGATTTCCCTGACCTGGGAGATGGATGTGTTTTTCTTGGAGAAAGTTCCGCATTCCTCACATTGTGAATTCTGAGGAGCCACGTTTACCAGTGCGAGGGGCTGGGGAGAGCAAGGAGGTGGCAAGATCCACATGGATAAAGTCATTGAATTGCTACTTTGGCAGATACTTCATGAAGCGTGGTGGAAGATTATCAGATGGACAGAGGATTTGAGCAAAAATGTTCACAACGTGGCTCCCAGAATGGTTCCTAAATCCAGTTTTAGGTCCTATTAAAAGAAACCTGATTTCTACTGGCACTGAAAAACTGCACCTTTGAATTGCAAGTGCTTCTGGTGCAGAGTGCCTGAATGCCCAGAGATGGAGTCAGAGCCTAACTTTGTGGTCCTATAATTCAAAACCAGGCACCAGATGATCGTTTTCTGCAAACTACTTTGCTCATGGATGTTTTCACTGGGATGAAGGCTTTCTAGCAAGATTGATTTCAAGTTACCCTCCTACTTCTCATCTGTGCCAGTAGCCCTTAGGACAAATAAAACTAACCCCAAAATGAACTAACTTCCTTGCCCATACAGAGCTTTCCGTTTAGTTCAATTTATGAGTATGGATTTTGACTGATTGTTATTGTGCCTGACTGGGTACAGAGCCATCTGCCTTGTGTTAGGTTTCCATGTGCTGCCTCTTCAGCCAGACTTCAGATGGCCATTCTGGCAGGAGAAGGCCAGGTTCTCAGTTACATGGTAGTAACAAATGGATTTTTAAATGGAAGGAATGATATTGTTATCTGTTTGGAAGCAACACTGCAGTGCCCTATGTGGAAAGGAAAAAGGTGCCCAATGTGTTTATTATTATTATAACCTATCATCTTCTGTTGAAAGTAGAGGTGGCCTTCGGAAGAGTCCAAACTGCAGGGAATTTAGCTGCTTTTCCCAGAAATATGTTTGCTTTTAATGACATTTTCATCTATAAAAGCTAAAAATAACATGCCTCATTAAGTTCAAAGCACTCTGGGACACAGTTTGCACTTTCTGGCTGAAAAGTTGAAATTTCCCCCGGAGAGGATCACATTTTCTGTTGGGTTTGGTGTTTTGTCTGCCTGCCTGCTGCAGTTTTGCAGGGCTGTGGAAAGTGCAGGGGAGCTGTGAAGCACCATTCACAAGCCTGGGGCCTTGGAGGAGTCTCATTCCCGAGTGGAGAGAAGTTGTTGCTGTCTCCCCTGTTTGCAGGAGGACAGTGAATGATGCCAATGCAGCTGATATGAGTGTTCAAGCCACTCATGCCAGTCTGTACCTGAGCTTTTCAAACCTTTGGTTTCATGAGAAGATGTTTCTACCAGCAGTCTAGCAGACATTGTATAGCAAACGTCGCCGAGAAACCCCCCTCCTATTGTTTTGATTTGGGAAGGGAGGGAATGGCTAAAAATACAACCGTATCAAACGTCTGTGGCACTTCACCGTACAAGCTGCCATTTGGTCCTCAGTACAGGCAAGAAGTGTCATTTCCTCTATATATGATCTCATCTAGATTGTTGCTAGAATTATATCCTCTATATATGATCTCATCTAGATTGTTGCTAGAATTATATCTGAATAGAAAAAGAGATATGGTGCAGCCCAGCTTGTTACGGCTTAGTAAATGGTGTTGCTTAATAAATGGTGTCGGATGTGCGTGGTGCAAAGAAGTCAGGATGTGAGTGCGAGGCTGGCCTGGACGCAGCCCAGGAGCGGCGTGGAGGACAGGATGCTCAAGCGCTGGGCGGGAGGCTGAGCGGAAAACTGGAGACTTGGAGAAAAGATGATTAATGGAGCCTATGTGGTTCCTACGGAGAATAGTCAAGGCTGAGCTGATGGGCTGCAGAAAGGGCTCGGGTTGCAGAGCACGAGGCTGGTGGGGGCTCCGCTAAGCGTGGAGGTGGGAGGAGGTGAGTTTTTGTGTTCACAACGGATGGGGAGGTCAATAGCAAGGAAAGCACTGAACCACACTGACCTGCTGCCACCTCCTGTCTTGGGAAGGGCTGAAAGCTTACAAAAAGCAGTGACATCTGAGAATGGGAAGGCTTGAGCAATGTTGGTAATAAATTCTGCTGTGGCATCACTTGTGTAACGTTTCCAGGCAGGAGGAGAGACCCATTGTGCTTCATGCTGTACATGCGGGTAGTGAGAGACATCATCTGTGCTGAAATGTTCATAGGCTAAATAAACCTTACGTCCTTAAATGCTTCATAAGTGTTTTGAAGTGGCTGCAGCCAGGCCAGTGTGTGTTACACTTGGGATCCAAGCTTAACTGGTACAAGGCAGCTTTGGTCTGCGAGCTGCTGTATTTTGTGCTGAGGCGTGACTGTGGCACTGTGCTCAGGTTAGTATGCCTGTAGTAGCACTGATACACATCTTCCAGATAATCTTCAGTTGAAATCTCCACCTTAGCTTCTACCCAAAGCTTTGTTGCATACACCTGGGCTCAGGCTGAACCAGATCAGATTGTCTCTCATTTATTGAGATGCATTTGAGTTGCATCCATTTTCTAGTCTCTTACTGATTGTTTTAAGACAGTCTCAGTTGCAGTTCAGTGCAGGTTACCTGTCTTCTGGAGAGCAGTAAAAGGAGCTGTGGTGTTATACACAGGTGAAATCTTAGCACTTCCATTCTTATTGCAACAACTGGATGCGTTTTTAGAATGTTAAGATGTATTTTAAGTAATTTAAAGTAAAATAATAATCGTAGTGGGGTGACTGCTATTGATGCGCTCTCCAGTATTTTCTCCATTTTCAGTGTGAGTTCCTGCCCCGATGAGAAGGAGTCTTTCTCAGTGCTGCTCCAGAGCAGTGAGGTTTTTTACATGCTGATCTGTTTTAAGCTGCACATGGTGACTAGACAGAGAAAAATATAAAAATAAGCAGCAGGAGTGATTTGTGAGGGGCATCTGCCACATAACAGTTAGTTGCTGATAGCATTGCATGACATCTTTGCCTGCATAATTAGGTACTTGTTTGCCTGGGGAGCCCTGTAGCACTTTCCCGATTTTCTGAAAGACTGTGTGTGGGTATGGAGTATTTTTTTGCAGCTGACCCATCTGAAATCCCATCAGGTTAAAGGAAAAGAAAAGCCACACTTGTTGGATTATGGTTTCCAGATCCTCCAACTTCTGGAGCAGGCAGGGAGGGCAGTGGAGAGGGAATCATGACTTGAGCAATTCATCTCGTTGTAGCTTGGACAGCCCTTGTCACAGGCTGACAGTGATTTATGAACAAGGCTTTAATATTTTTCTACTCTGTCTTGCGCAGGAGCAAAGTTAGATCTGCCCCAATGTAAACTATCATCATTCCATGGGAGATCAGCCTTTCTGAGGGCAACGTGTTGTCTCCCATCATCGTTGGGAGATGTGAGTGACAATGCTGGTCCTCTGTCCTTCCTGCAATGGGGATGTGTATTTTGAGGTATGCGGCAAGATCCAGAGCTGTTCTCACCACTGACTGCCCGTGAGCAAGAGTCTGAGCCAAAGTCGGTGAGGTTCCTCTTGTGAATTCATGGTTCAGCTGTGGAGAAAAACACGGTGAGCCATATAAAGCCACGGCTGTTCCTGGTGACATAGGGTCCTTCCCAGCCCGCTCTGCCCGGTGTCGAATGACTTACACAGCCTTTTGCCAGATGGCAGGACCTGAGGAAGGAAACCCCCCTTTCACTGCTTCCTTCCCACCTGCACAGGCACTTTTGCCACCACTCAACTCTGTAAGTCAAAACATTTGGTGTACGTTTGGCCCATAGTTCATGTTATCTTCAGCCAACGGGCAGCTGGTAAGCCAGGCACGAGGCCCTAGAAGCTTGGTGGGTGGTGTTGATACCCATCAGTGGCATAGAGAGGAGCTGCCAGACCCCCAGAAACACCACGTGGACTGTTGGGCAACCAGCTTCCTGCTGCCAGGGAAAGGGTTGATTAGGTAAGTCAGGCCTCCTTTACATGTAATTTTCATGCATGCTTGCAGTCATTTGAGAAGTTTTTTTAAAAGGGAAAAGACTCAAATCTCCCTTTCACCCCACTCAGAGTGAATTTTGCTCAGTTGTTCAGTTTGAAAGTAAGTGGACAAGATGATGTTCACGGTGCTGAGGGTTGAAGACTAGATGTGCGAGTGAAGACTAGAGCTGAGTCTCATTCTTCATCCACCTCTAAATTCAGGTACTATTAGAGCTTTTCCCAGTTCAGACCATTACAGCTGCTGGTGGGACAGTGTCTGGTCTAATTTCACCTTTCTCAGCCATTTTGAAGTTCAAGGTTGCTGAAGTTTCCTGCTAAAATGCAAACAGCCTCTTTACCTCTAATCTCCTTCATTCCCTGAAGCTGCCCTTGTCTCCATCTTTCATCCAAATCCAGACAGAGGCTTCCACAAGGTCTTAAGCAGCCTTGTGAACATTTCCCCAGATGATTTTCATTTCCGCTTGCCTCTGCCCTTCTCCAGTCCAAGGAGCTGAGGTTTCAAAATACCTTGAGGAAAGGCTATTCTTGTGGTTTTTCTACACGCTTCAGAGAAAGATGTACAGAGTATTTCTCGAAGGCTCGGCTTTGGGGGATTTGCAGTCTTGTTTTCCAGATCTTGCAGCTTTAGACAAGTTACCAAAATGGAGATGCTGAACTGAATCAATGAAGTTCTTGAAAATTTCCTAATAATATATTTGGGCATCAAACTTGGGACTCCTAGGGTTTTTTGTGGGTCAAAAAACCCCTGTCTCAGCTCTGGTGCAGGGCAATGTCCTGTTGAAGCTAGAGGACACATGTCATTAAGAGACGAAGTTAAGTCAGTCCTGGGCACATTCAAAAGTCCTAACCACAGCTAAGCCTGTTGTAACTTTCCTGCCAAAACTTTTCTTTGATTTAAAAAAAAAAAAAGGAAAAAGGGAAAAAAAAAGTATTTTAATGAAATACAAATTTCTGTGGAATGTATCTGCTGTTTTCTAAAAGCATCCATGCTTTATCAGTAACTCAAAGCCAGAACATCATGGCTGAACAGAACTATTTACATTTGAAAGCTTTTCAGTTGAAAATGTGTATGTTTTGGAATTGAAAATCCTTTTTTATGGCTTTCATTTTTATGGGAACACTGGAAAATTTCTGCTTTGGGGAAGGACTGTTCTGACTAGTAAGCTTTTTAATCTCGGAAGCCAAGCACTGTTTTCTCAAACAGACATTTCTACATTTTTTTCTCATATATTTTTCTTCCCTTTTGCTGCTCAGACTATTTCCCCTGACTTGCTTAACTCTACTTGAAAACCAATATGAGAAATGGGGCTTTGTGTTACAGGCTCTGTTGCCTGTCTTGCTGTTTTGGGCCAGCTAAACAACCATCCTGGATAACACTCTGGACTGATTGCAGCCACAAAAAGGCAAGTTTTGCCATGGAAGCTATTTGAAAGGTTATTTTCAGGCCTGAGATATATACCAGCACTTTATCCACTCGAGCCTAGCCTCAGCTGAATGGTAAGGTGCTATGGGCAGGGCAAGCCCGGACGATTTTAATCTAAATGGGCATGACAAGATGAGAGGCCAAATGCTGAGTGGCTTTAGTCATCTGACAAGTGCAATGATTAACCTTAAATATTTTGTCTTCAGTCCCAGGGTGGAATTTCTGCATAGAAATAAGGCCATCAGCCATGGGCATTTATTTGCTGGCGGCCATGGCCATGGTGTGCGCAGCCAGTTAGGAAGTTCTGGTTATGTGTAAAGCTGTAAGTAATGACAGACGATGAGTTGTTAAATAACTGCATAACTTGTCAGGTGCAGGAAGGTGCTTCCAGCCTGAAGTGTGGCTTTCCCCTCCCTGGAGAGCCGCAGTGGGCTGTGGACATGTGATGCTCTCCAGAAATTGTGTGATTTTGGGCTGCAAAGTGCTGCTGCATTTGCTCTCTGGAGACTGGGGGTCTTTCCCTGCTGCTCTCGGCTCCTTTCCCTTTAGAGCTGCTCCTTACAGGGCCTTTTTTTTGGCAGAAACTCGGGCTGGCCTCCTGTGCACTGAAGAAAAGGCTGAAGGGGAGATGGCAGAAGCAGACCGCACACCTGTGTGTGGGATTTGTATCCTGGACCTGGCCTGTTGTATTTCTCGCACATAAGTTTAGCTTCCAACCCAGATCCATGTCTGAGCAGGGAGTGAAACTAAATTTCCAGGTGACTTCAGTAGCCTCACACAATCTTATCTCCCTGCCTGACCTGGACAAAGCGGCAGGTTTCTGGTTGCACTGGAAGGTGGGTCTGGATCAGACCCATCCTCCTCTGAATGGCATTGCAGCATGAGCACCTGGAGGGCAGGGAGAGACGGTCCCTCCTGGCTCTCCTGCATTTCATCACCTACTGCCTGTCCGTGGAGAGCCAGCTGTCTCTGCAGAAGGCTCGGTTTAGACTGGTCTACATGGAAAAGGGCTTGGTCCGAGGAACTTGCCATGGGGTTTGGTGGGCGACGGTTCCTGGCTCGGTTCTCTTTACCATTCCAGTTGTATGCACTACGTCTGATGCGAGTGTGAAGACGCGGCCTCAAATTTCTACCGAACGTGCTATGTTGATGTCTTTGACAAAACAGCTCTTGCTCACCTTGCATACCAAGGTAATTTAGCAGGGATTCTAGCAAAAGAGGTGAGCTTGTGGGAGCTGGCTGCTGGAGAGTGGAGAGCAGTCTCTGAGGCTGTCTTAAACTTTTAGGGTCACGTAGGCAGCAGTTGGCACCAAATATGGCAGGAAAAATAGTATGGGATTAATTGATGAGGTGGCATGGCTAGTTCCTTACCTTTGAACACCTGATATTTTGAGCTTAATAATAGCATTCTAATATGCATTTTATGTGAAAGAAATACATAATTTGTTTATGCACCTCACAGCTTAAAGTTCAGTATGGGAAAGGTATTTCTTCTCTTAACTTCTGGATGTTTAACTGTTTAATAATAGTAGTTAGCATTAGAAGTTCATAACATTTTATCTTTAATAGTAAGACATTTACCTTTTACCTGCAATACATCGCTAAATTTGCACATTACATACCTGAGTGCAATGCTGATGATGTTACAAAATGCTAGCCTGGCTTGAACCAAATTATACATTTCTCCATGAGCCTTCAGCTGGTTTCCTCTGTATCGGAGGTGGCAAACAGTAACATAAATACAGGAGGAAGAGAAGAAAGAACAGATAGAAGACATTGGAAGCAACACACAGCGTGCAAGGATGTGTGAAATACTATATATTCAAGCTATAGAGTCCTTCCAGAGCCTGTCCTTTGAGCACTCAGCAGATACCCATCAAACAATGCTGGTGCTCGGCGTTCAGCGGACAATGCGGGGAAAGCTTGACAAACATGATTTGCTAGAGCAGAAACTGCAGAAAATCTGGACCATGAAAAATATGAGCCTAATACCAATTATTTATGGTGTGCTGGGATTTCCTGATGGAGTATTTCAGGAGCGCTGTGTGAGCTGGCTTGGTTAAAGACCTTCCTGAAGCGATGTTGATGAGCTCTGCTAAATCTTGAGAAGGATGAAAAAATCTGAAGTCGCTGATGGCTGCCTCTGAAGTTGGACTTGTGTCCACTGGATTTGGGATGGTATCTCAGTCCAGAGCTGGGGAAAGAAAGGCTACCAGTGCAAGGCAGGATCTGCCCAGCAAGCCCCAAGACTTGCAGTGGAACAGTAGTATAGAAATACGTTTATTTAAAAGATAAAACATATTGTCTAAATCCTACAAAATGGTTAAATATCCTCCCAAATCTGTGGTGTCCGTATTGACTGTGGAAGCCTGGCTGCAGCCATCCTGTATCAATTTAATCGAATGCCTCTTGTTCATGGCTGGACTTGAACCCTCACCACCTTTAAGGAAAAAAGCGGTGTGATGCACTGGATTCTTCCTGCTTGATAATATCAGGCAGCCTTTTCACCATCCCCGTGAGAAGCAGCAGTCACTGCCTCCACATGACAGGAGAAAAGTATGTTTTAAAGAGCAATATTAATAATAATAGCAACATTAAAGCGTGGGGAAGGATTACAAAGGTAATTCCAAGATCTTGCTCAGTAATGCAAGCTATTAACAAAAGATAATCACCTTTAAGTCAGTCACCTTTAGCCCTGGAGTAAAATGGAGGCACAATTATTCAATGCAGTACGAAAGTAATTTAAATAGAGATGGATGAACCGTCAGCTCTCTCAGTTCTTGCTTGGGAAACCAGCCAAGGCCAAGTCCTAAAGGGAGGAAAATGCGATGAAAAAAGGGCAGGAATAAGTAAATAATTCCTGGTGTACTTCTCTCCCTTTTTCCACCGGAGCCAAAGTAATTCACTCTTTGGAGTGTAAAAAGGGAAAGGGGGGAAAAAATAGGGGAAACACGTTGAAAAGCAGTTTGTCATGCTCCTTTTATAAGTAGCATTTGGAGGCTCTTATACTCCAGGCTGCCATAAGAAGGCTAGATCCATGCTCTGCATCAGAGTGCGGGTTTTTGCCGTCGGAAACCGCGTGGCCGTGTGGCGTCATAATTTCTGTCACTTTGGGTCTGTGGCTGAGGAGCAGCCTGAAGTACAAGGTGGGATGAGTTTCTTATGGAATAGGTACCCTGTCTACTGAAAGAGGGCTCAGGAGCCGAGGAAATTATCAGCATGACCAAAGGACACGGCCACAGGGTTTATTTATGTGCATAGGAAACCTTTCTATGCTGGAAACGGGAGTCTCTCTCTTTGCAGCAACTGCTGTGTGATCCCTTCCCTTGTCTCCATATCCTGCCTTCTTCCCAGAAAGTGACCTGTGGTTGCTGAGTGCAAGGGCTTGTTAGTTTTTATAGGGTTGCTTCGGAGTGCTACCTGGCTGGTTGTGTTGTTTAAAAGGGTCATTGGAGTTTTATGCTGGGAATAAGAAGTATATGGACTCTCGAAGCATGCATGAGATTGCAAAAGTGACTTTGAAAGGTCTTTCAAGCTGCAGAGACAAGCAGTTGGGGCCTTTGGAAATGCCTGAGGCAGGGCTGTAGCCATACATGAGTTCTCTGGACAAGCCGACACTGACTTACCATCTGAACTTGCATTAAACATGCTCTTAAAATTCCCACTGATTTTCCTTCCCACAGAAAGCAGCACTGGAGCTGAGCATCCAAAACCCATCCGTTGTTTTGCATTGCCTCCGTGAGCAGCAGCAGGGATGACAGCCAGGCAGCAAGGTGAAAAAAGACTCGGTGAGCCTTGCGGCACGTGGCTGAGCCTGACCCTTGCTCTGGAGCAGCTGAGGACGTCCGGGAGAGATTAGCAGGTATGAGAAATTACAAACAGAATAAATTTTTTGGAAACAAAACTGAGAGTTGCCGTGAGAGGCATTGTTAGTGGCTGCTAATCCACCGAGAGGAGGGAGGAGAAGCTCCAGTCCAGCCCAGTACAGAGTGGAATAAATTCCATGTTTCTGTTTTATGTCCTGTCTGTGCAAGCGAGGGGCCTCGTGTGCTCATTCCTGCGCCGTTCCCGTGTGGCTCCATCTGGATTGCTGCCTGCTTTGGCTTTATAAACAACATGGTAAGAGCTCAGTGCGTGATTATTCTCAGAGATATTATCGCAGTGTTAGCTCCAGTTACTTGTTTCCATTGCACAGCTCGTGCAGGCTCCTTACCAAAGACCCCTGGGCCAGTGGCCTGCCTGGGTCTAGCCTGTGTGATGGGGCAGCCCCAAAATCCTGGTTTGTAGAGTGTTGCTACTGGGTGCAACCCTCTGTGTCCCAGAGTATGGGCTTGTATGAGAGCAATGCGGCTGTGGGAGTCCTTCAGAAGAGTTTGAAGGACATGGGAGAGCCTGTGAATGTCCACCAAGCGACACCTTGTGTTGCAGTTGCTGAGCACTGCCAGCCGACTACCAGGATCGGTGCGGAGCTAGCACAGAAAATTCCTCTCCCTGCAATGGTGAGTGAAGTGTAGGAGGCAGGGAACTGGGATCAGCTTTTGCAACTGGAGACCTCTGATGGCAGTGCTGTTAGTTTGGGTTTTGTCCATATGTTTGGATGGCAGCGCCTCTGGGCAAGACGCAGCATTATTGGAGGCTAGCAAGGGGTAACGCCACAAGCGGAGGGAGGGATGGGATCTCTCCCTGCCTGTTGCACAGCTCAGTAAATCAGAGGAGGGTTGCACTGTGGCCGGGATTCCAGCACTGTCTGGAAATTCTCCGTATGTCCATCAGCACCTGCACCATTGTGGAGTATGAACCTCGGGCTTCCAAACCAGAGAGGTAAACATTTAGGACACAAACCCAGGATGACAATAACCAGAGCAGAAACCTTTCCATCCCATTGCAGGTCAAGCTTGGTTTAGGCATTTTAACCCAGAATTTCTCTCCAGAGTTATTAGCGGGGCGGCGCCTGCTCATGGCCCTTCACTTCGCCCCATAAAACCCTGCGCATGCACTCGGTCTCCATCCACCCCCTACTTCAGGCTCATGTTCAAGACCCTGGTGGAGAATATGTCAAAAAAGCAGACAAATTAACCTTGTAAAAACTGGAATAAATTGATAGTGCATTTATTGCACTCTGTTGTTAACGCTTGGTGTGCTGTACTGGGGGCAAGTTCTGAGCTTAACACACCACGTGCAGTAGGATTTTCTGAATGCCCTTGGCCTCTGACACTGGAAAGATGGGTGCTGCCAATGCGCTGGCCCACGTGGGCTCCTGGAGATGTGGTTCTCTACCTGCTGCCTTCTTGCTCTGGCGAGGTGTAGTAGCGGTGGAATAGATGGCATCGAGTTTGTGTTGGGCATTGTGTTGGAGAGACTTGCCATTCCCTGGAGGGCGTGCAAGCTAGATCAAACTGCCGATGGTTGTTGTCAACTTTCCCCGTTGTGTGAAAATGAGGGGCGCAGAGGTCCAGGCAGAGCCTCGTGGGTGCTTAGGGACTGTTTAGGCACCACATCCCTGTTGAGACCAGTATGGGTTTGGGGAAAGAAGAAAGGAGAACAGCTGAAAATCAAATCCTTCTTGTGTTTTGTTCATCTGAAGCCCTAAGCAATTTGTGAGTTCACTTTCAATATCTGTCTATTAAAGCAGACCTTTTTTCATAGAAATTGCTCTCAGGTTCTTGATCAGCTTGAATAAGCACAATGCCTTCCCTTGTCAGATAGGCCCCACTTCAGCTGTAAATCTGATGCTGAGAAATTAGATTTCTCTCCTGCTCCTGAGCTGTCATCAGAAGAGTAAGATGATGGCGATCCGTGGGGAGAGCTGAGCGTGGCATCGCTGTTACGTGTCTGTCTGTGCAAGCGCCGGGCAGGGTTTCCTTGTCTCGCCAGAAAGGGAGGTTTGCCCTTCAAATTCTCATTTGATTTGTGGTGGATGAGCTGAAAGAGCTGTGGACTGAAACCGGGGACTAGGAACCATTTAACTCTGCTGCGTTCGGCTAAGCCAAATGAGATAACCTCACAGCTAGTATTACTTGTATTTTACTGGAGAAAATAATGGTTTCCTCTTTCAAAAGTCCTGGAAGAGATGGTGTGGTGTCTCCTCTGTGCAAGGTGCTAACACGTTGGTGGTAACATGTCCCAGCCATGGCCTGACCCTTCTTGTCTGGGAGCCAGAACTGTTTTTAAAACTGCGAAGGGATGGCTCACAGCATCCATTATTTACTATGACAGATTGAGCACCACCAACTGCTGGTGGCCAAAATACAACAGATCAGGCCCCCAACTCAAGAGTCAGCTTAGAAGAAAAAGCTTAAAAAAAAAAAAAAAAGCATTAATACTGAACTCCTTGTTCTGCTTTTGATAGCCTTTACTGTTCCTGTTTTTGAGCTTTCCTCTGCAGCCGTAAAATTTAGAAGAGCATTTAAAAAAATTAAAGTTGAGATTTTCTTAAAATCACATGTTTTCAGACGCAGGAGACTTGAGAGTAAAGCTCCAGATATAATCCTGAGATTTGGCAGTGCTCTTTGTATCATATTAAGTGATGGTCTACAGCACTCGTTAATTACTGCAGGCTGAAAAACAATTCTGGCTCCCGACAGAGGTCTTCTGCTCATTCTCAGCATATAAGTTTCTCCAGTTCTTCTGAGTAAGAGGGAAATATCACTTTCTAAAGGGCGTAGGTAGAAAATTGCGCAGTGATGTAACCTGTATTTGGCTTGAACGGTGTTTTTAACTGTTTTATTAAAAAAGTGAAATTTGAGTATATGCAACTAAAGTGATCTACAAATCTGTTTCTGAATATATACAGGTAATTTGGTCTTTATAAGCCTCCATATCTAATCCAAAATCTGTTGAAGACTAGCAGAAGAAAGTAGGCTGCTGGTTAAAGCAGGTGATAGTCAGTGATCTGGGCTTTATTGATGGACACATCCAGGATCAATCCACATTTCTCCTCCCAATCCTCTGCAAGCTGCGCTTTGTGCAGGTACCCAGGAGAGGCGGTGTTACCTGGCAGATACAGCACCAGTCTGAAAATAACTCTTTTTTTAATGTTCATTAACATTGGTCTATTTTTGGACCCTAGATCAGTCACTCCCCTGCAGTGCTGTTCCTGCTTGCACCCTCCGAGTTGTCTGCTTAGACACCAACGCGTTTGGGGCAGCACCTCTCTGTCCCAGGTCTGGCACAGTTTGTAATTGGGCTGGGCTCCCTTAGTCTCCGTTAGGATAGATTTATGGCAGCTGAATATGTTGTCCTTGGCCACAGTGGAGACAATGTGTAGGTGCCATTGGACATACTGTCCCATGGTTTCCTGCAGATGTGGTGGAGAGGGACAAGAAAAGGTGTTATGCTGCAGAGCTAACACAATTCTTAGGATGCAGAAAAGTGAAGCCGGCCTCTCTTTCTCCAGCCAGCTCACAGCCAAATCCCCATTGTTTTTACAAGCACCCTCCACCTGCTCCTGGGCCTGACTCTGCCGTTGCCAAGGATCTGCACTGGCTGTCCTTCGTCGCTCAGCAATGGTCCCCATCTATAGATGTTGCCTTTTGCTTTTTGGCAGTGTGCAGGGGAGCAGCGAGCTCAAAGCAAAGGCAAGAAGCATTTTCACAGTGATCCCCTGGGGGAGACACCTCTTCTGTCCCATGGAGCTTTTAATATTGGAGAAGCAGCAGCAATTTACTGTGGTGTGGGGGACTGGGGCGAGCCCCTTTGGAAAAGCTGCAGAAAAAAGGCAATTTGTCTCGATTGGGGCTGGAGAGGAGAGCGTTCACCTGTTCCCCTTTTATCATCCCTGCTTTTGCTCTGCTGCCCGCTGCCTGCAGCCCCGTGTCTGGCAGGGCTGACTCCAGCAGCCGGTGGGTTCGCAGGGCTTTGTCTCTGTGCGAGTGCAGACACGTTCCAGCAAGCTGCCACACAAACACAAACATCAAAGGGCTGGCATGTGTGTTTTCTGAAGCAGCTTTCTAGGTTTTACTGGGCTATAAAATACAGCAATGAGGATATAAAAACAAAGCTGTGATGGACTTAGCAGAGAGCCAAAGCAAGCGGGGAGAGAAATGATGAAAATGAGAAAAAGGGTTATGAGCGAGGAATGATGTATCAGCTCCATGTCAGGAGGAACAGATTTTGGAATAACTGTGAAGAGCATAAAACTGGTTTAGTCATTAAGAAAAAAAATAGAAAAAGAAAGAAAAAAAAGAAGAGGAGAAAAAAGCCTGATAAAAATGAATAAAGGAGGGAACTTCAAAGTATAAATTTCCCTACTGCGTGACACTGATGTTTTGAACAGTTGTTCTGTGTGAGATAGCAGCAGTGATTTTAATGAACTTTAAAGAGCAGTATAAATAGGAACAAACAAAGAAAGGCGATCGCATTAGCACAGAGCTAGGCACTGAGCTAATTGCCTGAACAGGATTTAAATGGCAGGTTATTATTTTTTTATTTATATGTATAAACCTATTTTTGTATTTGGGCTTAAGAAAATAGAATAAAATAAACTCAAGCATCTCAATTTGGATTTTCAAGGGAATCAAATGCATGCTTGATTTCCATGGAGTACTTGAGCTGCCGAGCCAAAGGGTAGTGAAATGGGTGTAGCAGAGAAAGGGGGAGCCTTTTGTTGGCCTATAAGGGGGCTGGGTGGGTAGGAGAATTTATTTTAGTTTGATGCACAATCTCTCTCTGATGTTTCAAATGGATTTCACAGTGCAGCTGCATGGGGACTCAGAGGATCAGAACCATTAGAAATGGAAAAAAACAGGTCACCTTGTACTTGGAGTGGGTCACCGTATTCGCATCCTAGGCTAGAGATTTTCTTACGCTTTGGATTTTCAGATTAGAGCATTTGTTTGTACTCAGGCCTGCTTCTTGCTTTTACGCGTGCTGTAGCTCAGTGCTAGATGCCCCCACCGCTGTTGGCAGTAGATGCGCAGAAGCGCCTGCTGGGGGAGGCAAGGGTGCTCTGAGGTGCGGCAGCCCGCTCCTGGTCTTGGCTACCGTGAGATATCATTGATGCCTGCTTTCCTGGCTTCATATACTCACCTGAAAGAAAATCAGCTATATCATGGACCAGATTCACTTGCAGGGCTGACGTTTCTAGTCAAACTTTTCTCACCTGTTCTATGGTTGGTGGACTAAGCCACCACTGTGGAGACAGGCAAAGGGAGCCAGCCCTGAGCGTTTGCAATGTTGAAAGCATCCCAGCCTGTATAATAAGTGGGTTGTCTTGTTAGAGAAATTTGTGGTCCTTCAGGAGCTGCTAAGGAAGTTAATTAAAAATTATAATCTCTAATTTGGTATGTGACTGGAAAGCCAATGTCCTGTGTACCTGAGTAGTACAAATTCAGATTGCAATCACTGCTTTCTAATTCCCATCCCAACTTCCCCCTCGAAGACTCCAAAGTTTTGACCCAGTGCAAATGTTAATGAGCTCATCAGCTCTCCCCAAGGTCCATCATCACTCTGCTGCTTGTAAAATAGGTTTCTTCTGCACTGGGGAAGAAGTTCACACACCACAGCCACTGCTCTCACTGTTGCCTTTTGCCCTGCAGCGCAGTCAGCCTGCCTCTTCGTGTTCATTTCTCCCTGGAAGAGGCACTTGCCATGCAGTGTAATTCTGTGCTGACCCCCTATGATCCTTGGATTGTTTGCCAAAAAACAGCAGCTGAAGGAAGGAATCATCTCTCTGATACATTAACCACAACTCTGGTTGTGGGTCAGAGCAGTAGAGTCTGGAGAAAATCCAGCCCGTCTCCATCAGCTCTTCCAACTGCCGCCCCCATCATCATTTTCCTCCTTTAAATCAGAGCAACGTGGATTCAGAAACCCCCAACAAAAGCTAGCCTTCAGTGGAAATGTGATTAATCCTCACTTGACTCCATATTTGTTTTAAATTAAAATTCTGGAGGAGTCCATGTGCTTTTCATATTTATTCTTCCTCACCACGAGAGGGACTTGCCCAAGGTGGACATTTCTGAGCTGCTCAGATGGCTACATATTAAAGTGATTACAATTATCAGCACTGAGATTAAGGGATTTGGGTTAAGAAAAGAGGGAATTGGGGAAGGAAAAAGCAGAAGGAAGGCAGAGGAAGAAAGGAAAAACGCTTCAGTACCTTCGCTTGCAACCTAGAAACAGCTTGTGTTTGCAGTCCATTAGCTCCTGTTGCCTGCTTTATTTTTAGTGACCATGGTCTCAGATACCATGAGAAGTCTTTTAAAGTATGTGCACAGTTGGAGGAAACAAGCCAGCTTAAAGCAGAAAAGAGGCCCCACGATTTTGCCAGCTTCTAGAAACCAGCCTAAATTGAATGTGTGCTCAAGGTTGCCAAAGGTTCAGAGAATATAAAGGCTCTTGCAGCGCTGTTTGTAGAAGATTTAATGGGTCAGTCTGTTCTTTTTTGCTATGCTGAACTGCATGTTTCTGAGCCAGGCACTCTGATTTTTTAGTGCCAAACTCCCGATACAGTCAGTGGGCCTGACTTTTGGGAAGTGCCTGGCCTTGCCTGACTTGAAGCTATTGATCCCCCCTCCAAACATTTCAGGCGGGTCACTCAAAACGGGGACATCACAAATCAGTTTTGCAGACCTGTGCCTGGGCGTGCTGCGCCTGGGTGCTTCTGTCTGCTGAGCCTGGAAGCTCCATGCTGCGGGTCCTTGTTGCAGTTCAACAGAGATCATGCCCTGGGTTTTCTCATTAGCATCAGCAAGGAGGATTAGTTTGATATGGGTTTATTCACAAGGTCTAAGCACCTTTCCTCCACGTGTCCGAACGGTGATGTGCAGCATTGACTTTGCTCTTACCTGGTCTTGGTGCCATTCAGAGTAGGACCTATTCACAAAACCCTCTCTAACGTTTCCTGCTCAGCAGTCCTATGGTAGCAGGATGCAAAGATTTTTTTAATGCTGTACTGAGGGACAGTGAGTTAAGAATAAATGATTCCTAACAGGAGGCCCCGTCCACCCTCCTCCAGCCCCCTGACCTGTTCTGGTCTGCAGTGGTCGGAGCTGCAGCTGGGGAAAGGCCAACTCCGCTCTGTGCTCCAGGCTGGAACGTGCCCCGGACGGGTTGAGGTTTCTGCAAATGTAGGTTTTTCTGAGCTTGTGCAAACTCTGACTTTACAAAAGCTTGTAAATTGCCCACATTTTCTCGAGGACAACCGCAAGGACACCCCCAAGAAAATGCCTGCTCCAAACTGGGAAAGGCGGTGAGGAATTTTTAAGGAAAAGATTGCTTGAACTGTTTAACTTAGCTGAAGAATGTTATTTTTGCTTCTATCCTCATCCCAGAAAGGGGCAGGTCATTTTAGATATAAACTAAAGAGAAAATGTTGCTGGAGGTAGATTGTTCACCTGTAAAATCTCATCTCAAATCATTAAAGTTTGGCAAAGTTGTGTAAACAAGTGAGGGTGAGAAGCATTCAGCAGCTTTAAAACTTGATAGTGTATTGCAAATATTCATAGGAGATTGCATCAAAATAACAAGTTTTAAAGAATATTAAGAAAATTTATGATTAGAATAGGCCAGAATTTAAGTTGCTGCCTTGTGTAAATGTGCATGATTGCCTTTCATTTCACGGTCACCCACTATTTTTTTAAGATACCCTATCAGAATATTGTCAAGCATTCAATGGTAAGAGGTGAATAGCCTGGGTAAAGGATGTGCTATCGGATGTTTATGCTGCTCCTGAGAAACACTCCATAGTTCACTGACAGTAGTATCTTGGGACTCTTTATCAGGAATGTAATAAGCCAGATATATGGCAAAATTCAAAACATATTTGGTTTGGACCTCTGAGATCTGGAGCTCTGCAATTCACTGCCAAAGCAAAGCAGTCCCAAAACTGACCTGAAGAAACTTCTTGCACATTTTGGTGAGGTCCTGGAAGTTCAGAATAGCAGAGGTGAGAGGCAGCTTTCATCTGCTAAATGGTCTGTGCTTTTTTAAAAAAAAGCAAACCGTTAAATTAATATTGAACCTGGTGAATTCCCAAATACTTCATTGTCTCTTGCTCTTTTTTTTGCAGTCATTGCAATCCTTTTTGCCCCGTGAAAACTGGGTCTGTTCCACTGGTCAAAACAAAGCAGTTCTGTATTATTCTGACACCAAAAACATAATAATGAAGTGAACGGAAATCAGATTTTCTTCAGTGGATTACTGAGAGGCAAATTGAAAATGGTATTACAAATAATACCTCATAATTACAATGGGAATGATGAGCACCCTTAATCATGCCTTGCAGCTATGTTTGTTAATAAGAAAGCAAAGTAGAGTAGTATTATGACATTTTTCATATTATTTTTAATGTAGTCTACAGTTTTCAGGCCAGATTTTAAGATGGAGCAAATAGCCTTCATTGCCTCCAATATAAATAGGCTCCTTTACACTGGCCAAGCCTCTGACCTTGTTTTGCTTTAAAAAAGCCCTTTCTCCCACAAAGCCTTGCAGTAGGGAAGGAGAGCAGATCTGTGGGACTCTGGGTCGTTTCAACTGAAACTCTGTGCATTAATCATAGGTTTGACGCACTAAATGTTTCTAATTAACATCCAGCTTAAAACCACATGTGCTTCAGCCCACGTTCAAACGCTCGAGTTGCACAGGTAACCTCAGCAAAACCATGAACAGATGGCAGGACATGGCTGAACCAAAAATCAGGCGAGGCATTTGTCCCCTTTAAGCAAAGCAGAAGCCAGAGCAGCAGCTGTGATTGAAAGCTGCTGGAGGGGCTGTGTCCTGGTGCCTTGGGACAGTTGTATCCTGGGGAGGAGGAGGTGAGTGTGTCCCACCAGTGTGCGTGTGCCAGTGCAGACCTCTCGCCATGCTCGGGTCCTTGGCTGGTGGAGGAAGGTGCTCATGGCCAACGTGGCTTCTGACTGTTGGAGTGGCCAGCACTGATTTTTCTGGGAGTGGGGGGGAAGGCATTACAGTGGTCAGTAAGTGGGGTAGCGGTATCAGCAAGGATGGGTTTGTTGATAGCTTTTGCATACCACCAAACCTTTCCCCTCTCTCAACTCACAAAAATAAGGTTTGCCACAGTCAGGCTGGTAGCTTTGCTGGTCATACACCTGCTCCAGTGGTGAAGTCTGCCTTGTATCCTTTTAGTGCTTTTAGGGCTGTTCCTGGAACTGCAGTGTCTGGGGAAAAGCATTTGAAAATTGCACATCATTAGCATGCCGAAGAGGAGGTAATGTATGTAAAGCATTTGACCTCCTTCTGGCTCCTGTGGCTGGGACAAATTCTGATCTCATTTGCAGCAACGCAAAACCAGAGTATCTACATTAAGCACATTAAGTTTAGTGGAGTTACTCTGAGTTTATATTACTGCACCTGGTAAATGGAAGATGTCGCTAACAGCCTTTTCGTGACCCAAGGGAAGGAAGTAATGAAGGCAACCTGCAAATGAAAGGTTGAAAACAGTTCCCGACAACAGGACTTTTGCAGGGGTGTGAAATTTATTGGGAGCTGCTGCATGCTCAGCATTTTTTAAAACCAGCTCACGCTTTTGGTGCTGAAGTATGGAATTAGGAACCTTACTATAGGCATCGAGTTTTTAAAACATGTCAAAGGCTACTTGGGGCCTACCTGGAGAAGAAGTTGATTATGGATTAACAGAGCAGTTTGAAAAAAGTTGAAGTATGGGGAAGGGTGAGTTACTAATTTCTCATTTTCCCTCCTTTTTCTGAGAGCGAAGAAAAGAAGGGGAAGACTTGAAAAAACAAAACAAAACAGAAAAGAAGGGGAGAATGAAAACTAAAGCCAGTTTCACGCAAAATTAGTTGGAGGAATTAAATATCCCACAAAATAACAATTGCCACATTTTTTTGTTCTCTCTCTGCATGAGTAAAACACCAGTGAAAGATCCACCACACATTTCAGTTTGTCTCCCCCCGCCCCAAATCCAATATCACTAACTATTCTCAGTATTAAAGAGTCATTTTATTTTTTCCAAAGATACAGAAAATTCAAAACATCTGGAAAGTAAGGACTTCTTTGTGTGCAGTGTTTCCAGTCCAAATCCCAGCAAGGCCAGAGAACCTGTGCTTTCCTGGCGGTGGATGTGGCAGAGAGACCTGATTAACATGACGGAGGAGCCTGGCTTGGCTATCGGATGCACCTCGGAGACACTTGCATTTCTTCATCGCTTTTTCATGGGAGACAGCCAGATATAGAGTGTCAGCTTTCGCAGAAAAAACATAGTTGGTCTGTTGCCCACACAGGTTGGATGTTAATGTATAGATTATTGATTGTGAAAATATTTAAGGTTCCAGTGAGAGCCTTTTTCATCCATGCAGAGAGGTAAGAAGGGACCTTTGGCTCCGTGGCATGGCTTATCCATCTTGCTGGGTGCCTGTGTCCCTGTGGCTAGGAGGAGGGAAGAGCTGCTGTGTGGAGAGAGGCAGCCCCTCTCCCTTCGTGTAAATCACTCTGGTTTGTGTCCCAGCGGCCGGACATGCGCGGACCCTTCACCTCATCACTGGGCAGCCCTGTCTCTGCCGGGCATGTGTGGATTGGCAAAAGAAACTGCCTTTTATTGTGGGATGGGGAAATCCTGCTGTGAAATGAAATGTGGAGTGTGGAGTAAGAGTTAGCTGATGAGGGCTGAAAGGATCTTCTCTCATTCACCAGGGCGAGGCTCTTCTGCCTAAACATAGGTGCTACCAGGTGAACGAATGGGCCCCAGCTCCCTGCAGACAGAGACCAGCCCTCCATGTGGTTTCTCACCACCTAAGGTACCTGCCTAGAGTAAGCAGATATTAGCCCTGAAAGTGCTTATTTTTCTCTGTTTCACGTCTCCTTTTTTCTTCCAGGCTGTGTCTGTGGTCAGTTACCCTGTGTGTTGATTTTCTCCTCCACACGTCAGGGCGTGAGGTTCGATTTCGAGGCAGGCTGAGTCCTCGGCTGCTCTCTGCATGCTGCTAGAGTCTCATTCCAGAAGTGTGTAAAGCCTCTCATTTGTCATTATTAGACTTAATTTGGACAAAAATGCCACAGATTAGATATTTCTTACAGGACCTGGTTGTCAAATAGTTTTAAGTCACAAACCAGTTTGTCACTTTACTTCAGATTCTTAGAAAATCCGTGCTGTGCTTTACAACTTGGTAAGTCTGGGGAACGCACACTGGGATTTTCACATGTGCTGTTGCTTTCTACGCAGGAGGAAACCCATAGCTGGTTAAAATCTGAGGCTACATTTGTTAGGAGGTTCTGGAGCTCTTTCTGCATTTCCTTGCTGATCCCAGGTAAGAAGTATCCAGCTGAAACGGATGCAGGTGTTCGGGGAGAAAAGAGATGTGATTGAAAATATTTCCCGAGTACAAAGGTAGAAGCAGTTCATGCTAAGCAGCACGACTGCTGTATCCCGTGGGATGCCTTGCCGTGACTGGTGGAGCACTCCGCAGTGTGAACAGCAATGGGAGAAGAAGGAGGGAGACAACATTAGCTTGCAATAATCAAGTGTGCGAAAATTAGTAGGCGTTTGCCGTACAAGCGTTGTTTAACTGAATTTCCTCTTAAAGTGAATTTGACAAGCCTGCAAGACAGTATTACACACAAGTGCTTCTGTTTGCTCCCTGTGCAGCTATTTGCAGCAGCTGCCAAAGACCCGATGAGCTCTGGGCATGAGTAAATTTCTTCCATGTGCTGATTTGTCAGGTCTTGTACTGCAGAACATGTCAGACACTGGCAACTGCCCATCTGCGAAAGGGTTTGGTGGCTCCTGTGCCGTCAGCGGGCTTTTAATATAATGCTCTCAGAAATGAGGTGTGTCTGGGCTGGCCCCTCATTCGACCAGTCCTCCATATTTTTTTACCAGCTTGATATAATACACCTCCCTCTCCCTAACTCATTGATACAGTTGTGTTTCTTTATGAAGAAAATAAAATAGTCAGTAGTGCAGAATAAATGACAATTTACCAACAACCTTCCAATGTTGAGCTGTTACATGCAGGGGGACTGGAGCAGCCCTCCAAAACTGATCCAGTGTGCTCTTAAAAGAGGAGAGAGGATTCTTCAACAGAAAGTAGAGTTGGTTTCTGCCTTTGTGGCATGATTACTTAACTGACTTCATTAACAACTACCTGATTGTGATGAACAGGAAATAACTCTGCCGGTCAGAGTCAGATTCGGTCCAGACTGTATCGCAGACCCTGTAATTGTAAGAACTGAATTTATTGCAAGATGCTTTAATGTAAAGTTTATTAGGAACAAGCAAGCCTGAGATCTTGCTGCACTGCTGCCAGGAGGTCCTGTATAGCTCTTGAGTTTATGTGAAAGCCACAGCTGCCAGGACTTAGTTTAAGCAGTTATCTCAAGGAAGTGGTTGGCTCTTTCCTGCCTGTGTCTGGCCCAAATCCAAAAGCACAAACGAGACTGAAGAAGTGGGTGACTGCGACCGCTTTTATTATCTTTCATTTTTATGTCCATCTTGTGGATTAGCTCGGGTTGGACAAAGCAGCACAAGGGCCTGAGCCTCTCGGTGCGTGTTGAAGGCATTGTTAGAAGAGGCTCTAACGTGACTAGCAGCAGACTGAAGAGGCTGAGCTTCTGCTGATACCCAATTAGCTGATTATCCCAAAGGGAATTGAAAATGAAGGTTATCTTTCAACTTGTGATGAGCTTCCAAATAAATATTCAACATGCATTTAATAAGACAGTTTTATGCATTATTTAAGTATCAATTGATGGGTAGAAGACGAAACACTGCACTACTGATGCTGAGGTCTGAAAGGCAAGGGCAGAAATCTGGTGAATGAGTCATTAAAGGAGATTTGTATCACTCATTCTACTGGATTATTATTTACACAGTAATCATGAAAAGAATTTTAGCAAGAATTCATTTCTGCATTTTGGCTGTTTGGGGATTTTTTGTTTTTTAAAGCACAAGATGAGCAAGGGTACAAAATGAATGAGAAGATTAGGGAAAAGGGGAGGTCAAGGCAAGGGTGATCCTGCCTCCAAATCAGGGCAAGATTAGCTCTTCTGGGGCCACGGCGTAACTTTGTCCCGTGGAGTTTTGTGCCTGGTTCAGAGAGAATAACTCTTTCGTGTCAGGGACTACATCTTTTTCCTTGAACTTGGAGGGTTTGATTCTCCTCTTGCTCTTGCTTCTGGCATATTTTAGGATGGACTTTGCTGGAGGCAAAAGCCCTCTCGGAGAAGTGAATCTGTTACTGAAGGATAGTCCAGCTCCTCATGTGTAGTGGGAATTTTTAATGTTGTAGACACTCAAGGGAAATCTTGACTGTCACTTCATTCAAACTGTTGCTGGATTGATCTTGCAAGGTAGACAGCAATAATCTGCCCTATTAACATGGAGAAACTGTGTGTGGCTGGGGACTCCAGCGTGCGCTACCCCAAGGACTGATCCCTGTATTAGGGATATCCAACGTATCTGACAGTGATGCCCATTTTTGACCTGTACTTTTCCCTCCCTAATATTTTTTCTCCTTCAGTTCAGGTTACCTGAAACCTTGATGAGATGCTTTAGCTTGGTCCCATCCCTGCCAGAAACCCAGGACTTGGACCAACGCACCATGGTTTCAACACCATGGAAATGTCATTGAAACACTTTTCCTGTGGGATAACTGAGAGCAGGATCAGCCTCACAGTCCTGGGAGACACCACTTGGTTAATTAAATAAACCAGTGACCTCTGAGACAGGAGTGAAAACAAGAATGAAAGGAGGAGAGTGGGTTTTCTCCCCACCACGTCTCTGCCTCTCCAGTGCTTCGTTCTTCAGCCGCCCAGCAGGGCTGAGCTCCTCCCAGCAGCTCAGGGTAGGCTCTGTTTTCTCTAACACCCCATGGTATTCCAAATATTATTCTATGCATTTCTTTTAAAAAAAAAAAAAAAAAAAGAAAAAAAAGAAAAGGCACTAAAATAAAAACAGAGGGTCTGTCCTGATTTGTGGTACTTCCTTCTTCAGCTCTCCCTATTAACAAATTTATTAATCTAGTTGGGATTATTTGTCTTTCCTCTTACAAAATGTTTTTCCCTCCAAAGGAAAAACTGCCAATGTATTATTAGAGGAAGGTCAGATCCCAGTGCCCTTTTCCTTGTTGATTCAGTGTTTGGAGAGAAAACTTAAAGGGTGTTTTTTTAAAAGGATGCTGTTGAGAAATAAGAACTTGAGTTCAGTTTGCCTTTTGCCTTTAATTTTCCACTTTTCCCTCCCTCTTTCACTCAGTGCAACATGACCTGTTTTCTGTATATATGTGGTTTCCCAGCCTAATTTATCTAGTACTGTGTATTTGCATTTTCATTACTTTTAAGAAAGATTATATCTCCATTTTAATTGAAAAAATCACCTGTTTTATTGGAAATATAAATAATTGTCAAATGTTTTCACTGATTTTTATGGAGATTTGTTTTAAAGCCTTTATTTTGCATCTAGTATTTTGATGCTCCCTTTAATTTGGTGCACATAGCTATATTTCTTAATATCCTTAAATGATCTCAAGCATATCAAAAAGGTAGATTTTTCAAAAGAGCTCAGAACTAGAACTCTGAATAATTGATTTTTTACTTTTAGTTGTTAAACTAAAAAATGTTTCTTAATTTCTTTCTGATCACACTAAGAGGAAGATTTTTTAGCAAAATAAATAGAATACCCTAAATGTTTAGTTCGATTCATTTTGCTTCAGCTGCATGCTCTGAAACCATTTAAATCCCTCTTTAAAAATTAAATGCTGATGATTTTTGAAACAAACGTACTTAGGAAGGAACACTTTAAACATTTTGAAACATCTTCAAAATGCTAAGTAGAAACATTTTTTCTTTTCCCCAATATACCCATTTTTTCTCCCTTAAAGAAGTTACAGCCCCTTTCTTACCATGTAGTACTTACCATGGGATGGTTCCCATCCCTAGTTACTGCAAGCTCTCTAAAAGATCAAGAGATGCCTCTGGAAGGTGATTTAACCCTTCTGCCTTTCTCTAATAACCACAGGGATAAGACTCCTAAATCATGTTCTTTCCTCATGGTCAGAGAGGACGAACCTTGGCCTGTGGATGTACTATGTTAAGCACAGCGTATATTGCAAAGTCCTTAAACAGGCTCACTTGTATGTTTAGGGTGTAAAAGTATTGCGTTATACAGTGGAGGCATTGGGAAACAGTGGGGTTCATAAGTGAAAGGCATTAACGTCGTGAACAATATGTAGATTAGTCTATATTAACAACCACATTCATTTAGATGAAGTTGATGAGCCAGCAGAGGAGGCTCCTCCACGGAGCGAGCATCGTACCAGCGACCTTGGGTGGGGGCAGGAGAGGTCACACTGTGAAAGATGGTGATCCTGTTAAGGGCTCTTGACGCTGCTAAGGTGATGCAGGTATGTATTAATAACCAGTGCTACATTAAAGTCTAAGCAGGGTTGTTCCATCCTCTTAATGAGATATGTTTTGCTATTTCTGCTGGATACCCTGAAACACCACATAGTGTTTTGTCTGGCGCAGGCAGTTCAGGAGTGGGTGAACTGATTCTTGTAGGAAATATTTAGAGATTCAGATAGTCTAAGGCATGATGGAAAATATTTAAACACAAGGTGATGTATTTTTATCACAGGATCTTTGTCTAAGTGTCTGTAAAATGCGAGTTTGCTGCTTATTTTGGAAGAAGGGCTACCTGTTTTTATTACCTCTGAGCATGCTAAGCTGACTCAGTATAATGTAATTAATGAGGCCATCTTCCATTAGAGGACAGTGGTAAGAGCTATTGCTAATTACTTCACAGGCATTGGAGAAATGTTGCTGAAACAGGAGCTCTCAGTGCCCAGATGATGGTGTAGGAAGATGTTGATTCTTCGCAAGTCACCCGCTGCAGCATCACGCGCTTTCGGTTGTTGCTGCAGAAACTGTACTGCTGCTGGCGATCGAGTGAGCGCAAAGAGAGCAGATGAAGCTGCTGCTGCCGGCCCAGAGCGTGGCCCCCAGAGGACTTCGTTGGCTCAAGGAGCAGATATTTGCTCACACCAACGTAACCTCTCTTCACTGCCAATATTTCCTTCGGTCATGCTGGGACTTCTGAGGACAGCCCGGGCTGTCTGAGGACAGCCTGGGCTCAAGCCATTGCTCCCGAGTGGAGATGCACTTGATGGACAGTTTTGTTCTTTGCAGTGGCATGAATGAGACTGGAAGGTCAGTGCTGGTAACCTGATCCAGAAAGTACTGAAATGTGATACAGGGTGCTGAATATAGAGATCAGTAGTGGCTTCCCTCCATGTCAAACACAGGAGAAAATGCTACTGTTTTATAAACTTTTCCCAGCTTCCCCATAACTGAACTTATGAGTATAGTGGTTTGGAAGAGACTCTTTATTATTCCCTCATCCATTTGTTCAGACATATGGACATATGAGTGCTGGAAACATCTAAGGCCTTATCTAGCCGAACCTTCTGAATAGCAGGCTATAAAATTTTGTCCATTAACCTCACCACTGAGCCCACTAACTCATTTCTGGCTAAAACATCTCTTCCACACTTGGTCTGAAGAGACCATGTGGTGGATTATCCACCATTTCCCTTAGTAGTTTCTTTTAACGGCTAGGCTGTCTCTCCATTTAAGCAGTAATTATCCCTGCTGCTCCTGTCATGTACCTGGTCCATGGTTCACTGTAGTTTGTAGTCTGCACACGTGAATGTCAGGACTAGGCTGGAAGGTTGCTGTAGGTTAGGAGGCAGATGGTTTGGCTAGAGGGGATGGTATATAGGAAGCCTGGGGCGTAAGGTTCGGGTCTCAGGAGTATGACCATATTTTGAGCAGGAGCCCTTAGTGCTGAGGTTTATTGGTGGCTCAGTGAGGGCTCAGGCCAGAATCAGAGCTGCTGTCCTGGGGGGATTGCAGGGGTGTCGGCAGAGCTGGACGGGGTCCCGGGGGAATCGCTGGAGCCCTGCAGAGGATGGCTGCTCGCTGCTTCAGCTGTGCACGACATCAGGGCTGGTTCAGCAGGTTCCTGCTGGGTTGCCTTAGTCAAACTAGATTAAAAACTACAGTGTTCCCCCATGCCCTGCCTGGCTGCAGTGCTTTTCTGTCTTTGTTATCACAGGCCCTAAATTCACTCACAAAATTGTTCGACTCCTTGTTTATCTGCTTCCTTGGGCTTCATAATTACAGCTGCTGCTGAGATGGCAAAGCCTGGTTCGGGAGACCACCAACACAGCCCGTGGGGAAACATCGAGCCCCCTCTGCGCTGGGATGTGCTTTCTGCAGAGTGACTGTGTGAGTCAATGGATAGATTTGCCTTCCTCCGGGCTGAACAAATATGGTGAGGGGCAGCCTGCTCCATGCTTCTGTAGTGCTGCCTGAGCAAACGAGCAGCGGCCCGCTGGCTCCAGCAAGGTGAGCAATATTTCACTGGGGAAAAACTGTGGGTGAATATTGTGACAGGCAGCCTGGCAGCTGGAGGTTGCCTCCTGAACAGCTTTGGATTGACCATCTCTGTTTGCAGAGTGTATTTTTTCAGGGCTTGTCATTTTTAAGGGCATTGATTTTAATGTGTTTTCTTTGGATGGCGATTTGACAGCAGAGGAATCGGCTCCAAGAAGGAATGGCATTCCTTGGACGTTCAAGTCAGCATGTCTCGACTGGAAGCTCTGGCTGTCAATGGTACCCAGAGAGAGTTTTGTTGATGAAAACCATTCCTTGGACCCCTCCCATGCAAGTGCTGAAAGAATGAGGCATTTGTTTGGAGAATTGTCATCTTCCCCACGGACAGGTGCCATTTTGAGTGAAACCATCTCAAACACCACACACAGCTCTCACGGACATTGCACAGCACCATGGCAAAGAACAGACTTTGAAGTTCACAAAGTGAGTGGAAATTGCCAGATATTTGTGAGCTGATGGATAATTGATATTAGGAAATGTTTGCGACTGGCTGCTCTTGAAATCCTTTGAGGAGCTCTGGAGCCTGTGATTCCCTCCCTTCTGACAAACGGAATTCCTAGCAGGTCGGTGTTTGCAGCTGGGGCAGTTTCACTGGGTAATGTTCATTGGCAAAGCACAAAGTTTATGACCCTACAAATGTCATGATGGCTTTCGGTCTCTTCTTGGGTATGTGTTGGAGGATACCTCAACTGTAATGGGGTGAGCCAAGGTCTGGAATGAGAGGCAGGCTTAAAGAGCTCAGTCCGTTTGGCTTGCTGAAAAGAAAGTTTGGAGGCAATGTGATCAGGGTAGGTAATTCCCTGCACCAGGAGAAGATTTCTGATGTGTAACAGATATAAGAAGATCTAGTGGATGGAAGTTGAAGTGAGGTTGGAAATAAGACAACTGTGGAGCAACACGGTAATTACCCAGTGGAGCAGCTGACCAAGGCAAGGGGGAAATTCATTCTAGCTTGGGTGCTTCAGCTTGAACCTGGATATCTTCCTGGAAGGGATGCTCTAGTTCAGCCATGTGTGAGCTGGATACCATTACACACTGATGGGAAAAACAAAACTGAAAAATGGTGTCCTGGATCTTTTCACACACTGGGCAGCTTTTCCTTGTGTTACTGAGCTCACTGCAAAAACAGTTATTTCACCACTGAAAGGCAGTAGCTTCTCTGGGCTCTGCACCTTTTAAAAGTTACTTTAATTGCAATGCAGAGGGCTGGGTCTACACTCCTTAAATGGAGAGAGCTGGTTACCTGTCGCAGGGACGGTTCAGAGCGCTTCAGTTTGATGCTATAAGTAGACACATTCGGCCTCTCTCCAACATGTTAGGGGATGGGTGTGGGGAATAGGTATGTGGTGTGGGTAGCCAAATCGGAAATTGTGAAGTAAAGAGAGAGTGATCATGCTAAACAGAAAAGTTGCTTCTTTTATTTTTTTGTCCTGAAAACCAAAATAATATTGGGACAACTGAATTGTTTCATTTTATCCCAATATTTTGCTTCATTTTGGGGTTATTTCTGACTTGTATGTTCAACCATTTTTCTGTAAAATATGATTGGCTTTTAGACAAGCAAACAAAAATGTCACTTTGAAACAAAACAGTGAAAAGTCTGGTTCTGAAAATTGGCAAAATGATCGGGTTGTCAGCTCTGTGCCAGGTATCACCTTGTCTCTCTCCCAGCTGTCTGTGCGTTGAAGTCTGCTTATGACTGCTGATGAAGACCTCAGGGCAGCCAAGGCAGTGATGCTCTCAAGGGAATCGATGCCAGGGTTTGTATCGCACCCATTTCAAGGCTGTAGTGAAACTTTGGGAGTGTGGGCAGTGTGTGTGGCCAAGCAGGTGCTATCAATGCATCCAACAGTTGCATATGCACTTTCTTGGTGGGAGCAAGTGTTGGTTTTGTGTGGCAGGACTGTCTACAGCCCCCGTTCCAGACGTACGAGGCAGCAGAGCTACGCATCCAGGACCAAAAGCCATTTCTATACAGTGTGTGTAGTGTTTTTCTCCTGAAAGGCTTAGCTACGATAAGGCAAGGTGGAATGGGACATAAATCACAATCGAATAGCTATGGTATGATGCTGTGTTTTTCCTCTTTCTCTTTGTGATATTCCTCTCAGTTCATCAGTTTTATAGCTGGGGCTTGGAACGGCTCTGTGTCTGATTCTTGTTAAAAGTTGCAGATATCTGTTAATGTCGGGCAGCTGCTGTGGCTGTCGTAGTGTTTCTGGGTTGCAGGTCAGTGTAAAGGGATTTGGATAGCACGGTTCCATCTGAGGGGCTGTCTTGTTAATTCTGGTATATTGGATGACTCCTGGAAGCAGTTTTCCTGGGCTATCACAAGGGTTTGTAATAAATCTTAATGAGGCACCCCTGCTATGAGAAATCATTTGTTTCTCTAGTAGGATCTTGGCTTATGGTCCCCAGGCAAAAGGGGAGGAGCCTCAAACCCTGCGTCAAGACGGTGTCAGTGGTTACCTGGCTGTTTACCATCCAGCTAGAAAACATTGCAGCAGTCACCCAAAATCCCCAGGACATTGTCTGCTGTTTGTAAAAGTCAGTGTTTGCCTCCCAAGGCAAATAACTGCTCTTGAATGAGATGCTTTGTTTTAACCCAAGTCCATTAGCTGGAAGGATTCTTCCCCCTCCCTACCTCTCATGTTAAAAAGGATCCAGGAGGCATTTACAACCAAGTCAAGAGAAAAGGTGACAGAGCCAGAAGGAAAGCCCACCTGAGCAAATGCTGCTGTTGCTGCTTCCACTTTGTTGGTGAAAGCAACCAGGGCTCTAGCTGAGCCCTGGTGCAATTGGGGTGAGACTTGGAAAACACGTAGAAGGCAGCAGCTGTCCTCTTATGGATCTCAAAAACTGAACTAAAGCAAGCTGAAGACCAGAGTTGACCAGTTTCCCAAAGGTGTGAGACACATTAGGCCAGTCCTGCACCTTCACCACCACCCTTTTCCCCTTCCTTTCCATGTTACGTGTTGTTCTGGGTATTTTCTTACACCATTTTTGCTGTCAGCAGTAAGCAGACACATCCCAGTGCAGGGAGATTTCCAGGCGAGGAGGCACAGGAATCATGAGGCAATGGGCTTGGAGAGATCCTCAGGGGCTGTGAGAGGTGTAAATTAACGTAATTGCTAATTTGCCTTTCTCTCAACAGAGATGGCAAAATTCATGAGTGTCGGTCACTGGTATGATGGAAGACAGATCCTGTCAGAAACATGTCCATGTGGTCTGGTTGGCCAAGACACTTACAGGTAATTTCTAAATTCATTAGTGCATCACCTCTTGATTAAAACATAGACATGGTTTGTAACTAAAAAAAGGTCCTAAAGGATCAGATCTAAAACCTGTTGAAGTGTACCTAAGTCTTTAATTGACTGCAGTAGGCTCTGAATCAAGACTTGAAGTAAGTCTTAATTTGGAACCCTCTAAAGGGATGGTGTAAGTGCTGGTAAAATACAGGCTGGATGAAGGTGATGGGGTGATAAATCCCAAGAAGAAGAGGTTAGATTACAGTGGTCTGCATTGCTTAGTTAAATGGATTCAAACCAGCAAAATTATCTTAATCCACGCAACTGCTTTTGTGTAATCCTGTAAGTGGGTTAAACTTGTAAGATGGCAAAGATTCATCCCATTAAACTTGGGGACTTAGCTGTGGCATCCAAGGTAGAGTGTTGTTGCCCTCAACTGTGGAGAGAGAGAGGAATGACCAGAGGATGACCTGGATTTTAGTGTTCTCACTGCTTTGGTAGCTGCCTTTCCTCTCTGGGTGAAGAGAGAGCTGAGGGAAGTGCCAGCTGTTTGGTGGGAACAATCTGGATCTACAGCTTGGAGGCTTGGAAATTGGAAAGAACCTGAGAAATATTGTGAATGTACCTGTCAGTAGGAATTCTAGTGAATTGCTGTGATTAAAAGGGCCGAGGTACCCTTAGATTGGTTTGAGATTGTTTTAAGATGAAGTCTGATAAATTTATGGAAGGGATTGTATGACAAAGCAGCAGAATTCCTAGGGCTTGAAAAGCATACCTAATCTGTTGGTATCTCCAATTGGTTTGAAAAGAGATCGGATCACTCTCTATTTGTACCGTATTTATATAAATTTGGTGTTCCTTGGCTGCTTCTGTTCACCTTTGAGATCAGGAAGGAATGGTTTTCTCCCTTGATGCGTAATTTGGTTTCTGGTGGGTTGGGGGAGCTCTTCCAGGTCTCTGTAGCCCCAGAGCCTGCAGCATGGCAGGGAGTAAGCAGCTCACTTCAGACCTTCTGGTGGCATCACGTTCTCTTCGGTGCCTGACTGTTGCACTCAGTCTCCAAACCTGGGGTCAAGAGGGAATTTTCCATTCAGGTTCATTTGGTAGGGGCTGCGGGGGATTGCTTGGTAGTTATGGCATTTTTTTTTCTTTCTTTTTTTTTTGGTCATGTTTGTTTTTCCTGCCTAAATAAGAAGATGTGCTTCCCATGTTCCCCTAAGAGCCATATTTAACAAATTCCCTGCTAATGCCCTCTGTGTGTTTCCTCGGTCTGAGGAGGAGCCCTCAGGGGAGCGAGCCTCTGCCACACCATTTCTGCCAGACTTCACGTGAAAGATAGGAAAGGAGACGTAAAGGGGTGATGGTAAATAAGGCCTATTTTGAAGGGGAAATGGAGTGCAGGCCTGGGGAGAGACAGACACAACTCATACTACTGGAATGCAATTGCTGATGAACCGGTTAAATTTAAAAGGCAACGGCCCAGGCCCAGATGTTTAAGAACTTCAGCATGGCTTGAAACTGGCATAGCAATAAAAGGGCTCTTGTTTGGAAATAGTTTCTTGAGGTTAAAAAAGAGCCCTTTAAAGTGAGCTGCACCATCTAGCATTGAAATCCATGGGTCCTAGGCATGGAGATCCAGTGATGCAGCTGTGGAGTGGCACCATCCTTCATGAGTGACAGACCTTCCTCACCTTGCCACTGTCCCCATCCAGCACTAAGAGGGATGCAAATCCTCCATGACTGGTTGAGCATAGCTGTGCTGCTATGGCTGTAGCACAGCATCTCAGATGGTGCAGAAGGTGATGAAGGGGTAGCAATGGTCCCTATAGGCAGGAGAAG
The DNA here is from genome assembly GCF_035582795.1 of Mycteria americana. Classification (NCBI taxonomy): domain Eukaryota; kingdom Metazoa; phylum Chordata; class Aves; order Ciconiiformes; family Ciconiidae; genus Mycteria; species Mycteria americana. The sequence goes on along the minus strand of NC_134380.1, from coordinate 3,739,861 downwards.
GGATGTAGTTAATGGAGAGGAGTGGAAGCCACTGTGTTTGTCAAAAGGTCTGGCGACCCCTAACTCCAGGCAACCATGTGCACTCGCAGCCCAGAAGACCAACCATCTCCTGGGCTGCATCAAAAGAAGCGTGGCCAGCGGATTGAGGAAGGTGATTCTCCCCCCCTACCCTGCTCTTGTGAGACCCCACCTGGAGTACTGCATCCAGCTCTGGGGCCCCCAACATAAGAAGGACATGGACCTGTTGGAGCAAGTCCAGAGGAGGGCCACAAAGATGATCAGAGGGCTGGAGCACCTCTCCTATGAAGACAGGCTGAGGGAGTTGGGGTTGTTCAGCCTGGAGAGGAGAAGGCTCCAGGGAGACCTTATAGCAGCCTTCCAGTACCTGGAGGGGGGCCTACAAAAAAGCTGGAGAGGGACTTTTTACAAGGGCACATAGTGATAAGACAAGGGGTAATGGCTTTAAACTGAAAGAGGGTAGATTTAGATTAGATGTAAGGAAGAAATTCTTCACTACGAGTGTGGTGAGGCACTGGTACAGGTTGCCCAGAGAAGTTGTGGATGCCCCATCCCTGGAAGCGTTCAAGCCGAGGTTGGATGGGGCTTTGAGCAACCTGGTCTAATGGAAGGTGTCCTTGCCCATGGCAGGGGGGTTGGAACTAGATGATCTTTAAAGTCCCTTCTGACCCAAACCATTTTGTTTCTATGTGATAGACATTAAGTATAGGAGAGCCTGTAGCCGTCCCATTTATGTCCCTTGCCCATTGTTAGGTCCAAACCAGACCCAAAACCACCTAACAAACTGAAATTGTTAATATGGAAGACTGAAAGCAAGAAAACTTGCAGTGAGCTGCCAGCTGAGAATTGGGGCTTCTTTTCGGCGCCTTTACATGAAAATGTCCTAACAGTCCTTGGAACTTGGTAACACCTCCTGCTGCCATTTCATATCCATTTTATTTTTTGAGGTGAGCAAGCTGAAGCAGTTGTAGTAACACACTGAAAGATAAGTACAAAGGAACAGACAAATATTGCTATTTCCGATGGAGTAATTCTCCGTAAGTGGTCCCTTAGATGCTAGGGGAGGAGCTCCTTGGGTGATATTGCAGTAGAACTGTAAGGTCAGGCTCAGGAATTTGGTTGCAGATGAGACCACAACAGAAGAGGCAGACCCACTTACTGCCATTTGCCACAGATCTACTGACTTAGCATGGCAGAGCTGCTTCTGCAGCCAGCAAGCTCCATTTTGAAATCGCAGCCTTGCTGACGTGAGTGGCAATATTCCCATTGTCTTTCGGGGACAGCACTTTACCCCCACGCTTTCTAATGTGCAGCTGGATCTTTCCCAGTGATCCCATTAAGGCTCTTCAGGGAACTGCGGGGAAATTATGTTAAGAAGATAATTATAGGGTAGCCCGGATAAAATGGCAGGTCAAGAACAATTTGAAGAGTTGGGGAATGACTTCAGCTGAAGAGGTGTCATAAGGTCTCTATTCTCTCCAAGACGTTTTCTCACTGCCTCAGATGAAACTTTAGCTGCAGCTTTGTACATGCTCTTCTGGTTTTCAGTATTTCCCTGGCACAGGAAACTCTCCTTGCTGTATGTGTACCAGGTACTGGCAGAGCTGGAGTTAGCTGAGAACAGTTGGATTATAGGATTTAGAGACAGATGGGACCTTTTTCATTATATTTTTTTATGATTAGCTCACAACATAACATGTGAGGCAGTCACGTATTTCATATTCACACAACAAATTATGCATCTAGTATGAAATAGCTCTCGTTTCCTTCTCTGAAATAGAGTATGAATTTCCATCTGGAATATATAATGTGGTTTCCATATGTACAAACAGAGACTTGTTACAAGTATCAAAGCAGAAAGAACATTTTGGATGATAATGTGCTGTGGAAGTGTCTGTCCAGGGGATACATAAGAACCATCAGTTGATTCACAAATCCTAAAACAGAGACCTAGTTCAAGAGTGGGTTTTAAACCCAGTAGGATCTATGAACCCTATGTCTTCTGGTTAAGGATACTGAACTTAAGACATCCGGTGCTGGAGTGGGCTGTAATGCCTGACGTCCAGTCTACTCAGACCTTATGAACAAGAGGTCAAACCCGCTTTTAGATCTGGAAGATACTTGGTTTCTCAATTTCCAGAGCTCAGCTTAGGTGGGTGCTGAGTACCTGCTTGTGTGTAGATGGTAAGTGTGTCCTGGAGAGTGGGCTCAGGTCCATGCTCTCACCGTTAACCTCCGATGTGGTGCATCATTCCCATTCTGGGGCCAGCCCACCACGAGTGCCTGGAACAAGCTGCTGCGAATTGTTGCTGTAGGCCTGTTTTGGGCACATCTCCTGATGGTGGGTTGACAGCCCTGGTGTTTGGTGTCTTAAAGTGTGACCGGTGTTAGTGCTATGCTGAGGCTGTGAGGAATTTCTACTTTTGTTACCTCCAAGTCAGACAGACAGTCTGGCCCCGCTACAAGCCAAAGGTGCCCCGCCACCAATTTAACATCTTAGTTTCTGGTTAGTTTCCATTACACATAGAACATGTCACTGTTTCCACTTTTTTTTTTTTTTTAACTTATCATATCCTCAAAGTCTGTTTCTGAAGGGTGAATGGATTATTTATTGCGCAGCGCAGTTTTGTGAGTATCTATGGAAATGGCATCTGGTCTCCAAATGGAGACCTTCTCCCCCCTCCAGGTCCTTAAGAGAACATGACAGTAATTGAGCAATAATGAAATGTTTCAGGAGGAGTGTCGGAAAGTTCAGAGTGGTATGGGGGAGTTATAAATCTGGGCTGAATTTGGCTTGAGGAAGAAACCCCGTTATAAACTTATTAGCTGCTGACACTGTGCTTCTCTCACCTTGCACAAGATGTAAAGCTCACCTCAACACCGTCACACTGCCTTTCACTTGCACCTGACTCAAGGTGCTGCCGTCTCAGGCACCACTCTTTGCCTCCCAGGAGATCAGTAGCAGAGAGCTCAAGGGCACACTCCTTTGCATGCGATATGCTATGGCCAGACCTCTATGTGTTGCTCCTACTGGGACAAACCTTCTTCCCATCGAGCTGGAGTTTGGGTTGCTAACTCCTGCAATAAGAACCTGGGCCAAACCTTTATAGGTGCAATCGGTATATCTCCCTTTTGAAGTAATTTGTCCCAACAAAATATTGAAGCCTTGGCTTCAGTTTTGTTCAAACTAGCCTTTGGGTACCTAAATGGAGACTTTTATCCAGCTTTGTAGTCCTCTGTTAATTATTCGTGTTGTTTCTGATTTGTGTGTCTCAGAAAAGATTGCTCTTTTCCTTTCCTCGTCAGAATGATTGATGGTTTTAGAAAGAAATCTGGAGTTTCAAAGCTATTTCTGACATGTCAAATTCTGTCAAATTCTACTCTTAGATTGGAATAAGTTGCCTCCAGCTTTCAACCTAAAGTTTGGTGACTTACCTAAGGAAATTTTATAGGCTTTTGCTACAAACAGTGGTGGGAAATTGACACTTCCAAGTGGTGATTCATCTCACCTGTTTTACGTACCTCTCTTAGGGTGGATGAAAGTGTGTGTTTCCATGGTTGGCAGAGGTGTATGGGTGGTGGGTTTGTGTTAGACGCCCCACTCTGAGACCGTAAGGATGGACTTCAACTGAACAGATACACTGATTTGCAGTGTAGACATCCGTACCTGAGAAGATATCAAGGTCTCTATCACCCATGCAGAGGAAATAGGTACTTGTAAGGAGTGATTTATCTGGGCTGTCTAGCTCAGATGGAGAGGGGCATGCAAATATTGAATACTGTTGCTTAAAAATTATTTCTGACATTGTCTGGAAACATCATCAGCCAAGGTTTGTGTCTTGATTAATTTTTGACATCTATTATGCAGTCATTTCTTGATCCGTGTGACGTGCAGCTAGCGGCTGGCCCTAATCAGAGTATCTTTGTTAGTACGTAAAATGGCTGTAAAAGCCTATGTACTTGGCAGCTTTGCAATGGATCAAACCTGTGGTCCTATCAAGGAATAAAATCAGGTCTTCTTGACAATAGAAGGAAAACAATATGGTGCATTGCTTCCAAACTGGTACTTAGGTATCCTGCATTCAGCTGAAATAACTCAGAAACATGTAAGGAGACTAAAAATATTGGTCTGACTGAAAAATATTTTCTTCGTCTGGCTTTGTGAATCTTGTGAACTCTTGTTTCTACAGTCAGTGGTTACAAAATACTGCTAAGTGTCTTTTGGAGAGAGTTGTGAAGGGACCACACTTTTAATTAATAGTGGTTGCATATGTCTAAATAAATTCCTGCAAAAAGTGACATTTTTAAGGAGATCTCATGATAAAATTGCTCTGGAGGCAAAGTTAGGGTATCCCAGTTTCACATTTAATTAACTTAGTCTGACTTTTATAGGGCTTTGTGTTATGCATTTCGTTCTTCAGTAAACAAATGGCAGAAAATTAAAGCAGAGCAACTGCCAATGAACAGTAAATTTAATTGAAAAATAGTGAGTTGCCATGGGGTGCCGTAGGGTTCTGCAAAGATAATGTTATTTATCTTGGAAAACTTCCACTTGCATTTGTCAAAATGTGATATATAAAAGGAACAAAAGGAAAAAATATGACATTAGATAGGAAAGGGCTAAGGCCTTACTCCTCATCCTGAATTGGGGACTGGAGTTTGGTGGAGTGAAAAACTGATTTCCTGTGCTCCGTGGCAGCTCAGTACAATTTCCATCTGATGCATCACTAAGTGAAATGTTGTGTCAGGAAGAGAAGTGACTGGAATTTGTAAGGTCCAGATGAGCAGGAAGGAAGATGAGCATCGATATCACAGGAGGGGAGAAACATGTGAAATGGTCTTGGTTCTTTCATGGTGAAACAAAAGACTAGATCTGAGTGTTCTCTCTGGTTTTCACATCTATTTCAAGGGAAATTAAGTGTCTGGAAAACAGAAGAGTGAGCCCTTGAATAAAGGTGCTGAATAAAGACAGCAACAAGATGTCTTAATCTTGGGTTAAAAAGATACATTTGTATCACCAGGTTTGGTCCTCTTTGTGAAATACTTGAAATTCAATCTGATTGAAGAACTCTGGGCAGTGAGCAGCAAGAGCAAATTAAAGACGTTGACTGACAGTGAACTGTTCATCCAGTTGACAGAGTAAGCAGAGTTACTCGGGATTTTCAACCGAGTAATAAATCCAAAGCCCAGGGTGCCTGCCTGTGGGTGAAGACGTTGTCCTGGGCATCCCAAACCCTTCCTGCTAAGCTGTGGTCCATGGATAAAGACCCCTTTCACCCTGCACACGTTTCTTTGATTGCCAGCATATGAAATGCGATGTGTAGCAGCTCCTTTTTGCAACATCTGTTTTCCAAGCCCATCATTTCCCAGCAGCTCCCACTATGCAGCAAACCCACCTTATTTACAGCCTTCACATTTGGAGGGCTCAGCAGAGCCCAAATTTGGCTGACATTTGCAAGGTTCCTGCTTTTCATTTCGACCCATTCTTGCTTTATTTTTAGCTGTTTTAAAATGACACATGTTTCCGTCTTTTAGGTAATGAGATGCTTTCCACTTAATTCAATCACTAGTTAATTTGATCCTCTATTTAATTTGTTCCAAACGTCTGGAAGCAAGGTTCTGTATCTTAAGTATATGTATATATTAGATATATAGCTTCCACCCTTTGCTCCGATCATTCTGCTTGCTCTAAACAGGCCTTATAATTCAATCTCAGGCTATTGAAACTTGCCATTTAATTAATAAGAAAAAGCCAAAATCGAAGCAAGATAGAAGGAAAAGAAAAGGTTTAAGGAATGAGTCCTGGTCATAAAAGATGACTATGACTGAAAGTTGCATCATGGAGCACTTGCTATTGGCTAATAACTCTGTTATGGGCTATCAAATCTGTGAGGGTGGGGGTGAATTGATGGATAGCAAACTCTTTTAGGAAAATGTTATGAACGAATGTGAACAGCCCCTTGCGTGGAACAAGATTCAAGGCTCGTTGTGATAAAATGGAACATAAAACCAAAAATGTTCTGTAGCAAAGTTTCATCAGTCGCCTCAAGGCCTTTGGAGCTTGGAAATCAGATGGCGAGGGAAGAACGCTGCTGCAGACTGTGCCAAATCCGTGTTGTCTCCAGTGCTGTCAGGAGCACCTGCCAGCACTCCATAAAGCTTTCACTTCCATCCCCAACAGATCCCTGAAAAACCCTCACCAACCCGGTTTAATCAAACACTCACCTTGGTGCTCAACCTCTGTGCTGGCTTTTCTGGCTTTAGTATCAACAGATCGGCCCATCTGAGTGTCACATCCAGCTGGTATTTGGGATCCGCTTTTGGCTCGCAGAGCTGCGTGTGTGTGTGCAGGAGGAGCACGCGCAGCCCAGCCCTTTGGCTGTGGTGGCCACAAGACGAGCAGTTTTACATAACGTTTCCCAGTACATTGCTCTTGTGATCATCTAATGGCGTTTGCAAAGGCAAGGGAGAGCAGATGTGATGGGAGCCTGGGGCTTTTCAGCCTTTGGGCCATGTGGATTGTTGGCGTGGGCTGGATTTTTGCATGTCATGGTCAGAGCAGCGTAGCTGTGGGGCAGCAGAAGTCCTTGTCAGTGAATCTCCACATTATTCTACCAGGAAGCTGCCAAAAATCTCGCCATGCAACTCGCCTGTTTTCATGGTGCTTTGCTTGCTGGAAACACTGAGTGTGTGCCTGGGTGTGAGCTCGGCTTGTGTTTCCCATGTCTGAGCAGTAGCAAGTGTTGGGATGCTCCCACAAGATGCCAGTTTGCAGAGTGCCGAGGGAGGGAGGAGGTGATGTCTCGCCCATGCAAGACACATTATTCCTTGGCAGGGAACCCAACTTTCATTATTTTCCATTGAGAGGTGAAGGCAAATGAAAGCCAAGTCAGCCGGCAGCCCCACAAATACCGGGAGCCTTGCTGCTTCCCCTGCACGCCTGCCCTCTCCCTCTTTCTCCTGTAAAAGCACTGAGTGTGCTCTTAGCTGAAGAGGCACAAAGGTTGTGTCAGGTCTGTTAGGGGTTTTCAAGGCTGGAAGAGACCTGTGGGTACGGCTGTAGCAGGGCTCGTCGTGCAGATGCTGCTATTGCTGGCCAAAGAGGTTTCCCCCATGCAGCTTTCCTCCTGCCCGCGGTCTTGGCCGGCCGCGGGTGGCTGTCCCCGCAGCAGAGGAGCACCTGCTGAAGCAGTGGAGCAGGAAGGTGTGAGATGATTGCAGGGATGATTGCAATGCTGGGGCAGGAGGGAATTGGGCATCGCAAGCAACTGAGAGGTGAACCACCTAAAAGCCAAGGGAAGAAGTGGGGAGGTAGCAAAACCGCAGATCTGTTTAGCGAGCAGTGACACAGTGTTGGCTGGGTTTCAGTTCCCCCACGAGATGGAGACAGCGCTGCTGGTTTCAGTTACTTTCCAACTGTGGTGCAGGAACAATTTGTCTTAATAAATTGTGAGGAATAATGCAATAGGACAGAGCTCTCGAGAGGGCGTAAGGATTTTTATGGGAACCATGGGATGAATAGTAACAAACAGATCACATCGTTATTGCTTACTCTCAGTTCGTGACCTGGGCTCCACAGCCCTTTGTGGCCTCTGTACCCCAAACTCTAAGCTGATGCCCTCTGATCTCTGCGGACCAGTTTCTTTTATGGTGTCTGTGGTTTATGTGATGGGGATCCATCGCTGTGCCGCAGCATGGAGGTGAGCTGATCCCTCCATCTCACCAAGCAGTCACCTGGGGAAGCATGCCGTTAGCATGAGCATCACCATAACGAAACTCCTAACAGAGGCAAGAGGCTTTTGTCTCCTTCACAGAAATGAAAGCATCACCTATGCGGCTTTCAGCTCTGTTGCTGCTTTCCTGAAGCAAAATGCTTCAGCCTTCCTCCTGTGCCACTGTCCCTATGGAGTGGGATGATAGCTTCAGGACAACTCAGGACGTCCTAGGGAGTGCAATCTCAAGAGCGCAGACATCATTCCTGCCTCTGTCACTGCTCTTCTCTGTAGTCTTGGTCATGTCACTTCCCTGATGTGATGTGGGGCTGTGTTTTGGTGTGCCATGCACAGACAAGCCCAGGGAAGTTGTTTCTGGCAATTGTAATGCAGCTGGCAGGAGACTGGGTTTTGCTGGATGCTTTGCATGCACTTCAATATAACTGGTAACTGGAGAAGCATGAGGCACAGGATCATTGTCAAAGATTGCCAACAGCAAAGGGAGATGTGCTGAGAAATACATGTGAATGCCAGCACTTTGGGGCCTTTATTTACAACAGTGGCCGGTTGCAGTCACAGGCCAGCTTGCTCTCATTCAGGCCTGTTTTTATCTCAATTTGTTTGGTTTTTTGTTTTTGTTTTTGTTTTTTTTCCAAAACATATGCTGTGTTCCCAAGTAGTACAAATGAGCTGCCAGTCTTCTGAGCTGCTCTTGCTTCTGCTGCTGTTGTGGTGTTGCGTACCTCGGGAGACTGGACACGCAACCGTGGTCTGGGGACTCATCCTGCATCCACCATCACTCTGTGGAGCTCTTCGCTCTAAATGCAATAGGTGCAAGAAGAGACCCTTCATAAACATAAAGATCCGCCTTGTGTTCATCTCTCTTGTCTTCCAGACCTGTCTCATCTGCTTTCACCTACATCTCAATCTCCCTCCTCTTCCCACCCCAATGGAAAGCAAATCTAATAGAAAAAGCAGCGCTAATGATCGTGACCCCACTACTATTTTATTTCCAATTGGCAGCTCATGCAAGCAGCCCTGTTTTCTGTTCTAATAGGAAACTTTATGATGTACCAAATTACCCTGTAATGGCCTGCACTGAGTTGCCTCCTGAAAGGTAAACGATTTTGATTTTTTATGATCGGTTATTATTACTTTTTTTTTTGCCTATTCCATAAAAAAGAGGGGGATTGCATTAGAGAGACCCTGAGGTTGCAAACCGGAGCTGCTGGGAGCCAGGTGGTGCCTTAGGACGGCGGCAGGTGTGGGGCAGCGCTGCCCACAGCTGCCTGCGGCGGCCGGGGGCTGCCGGGTGCCGCCTGCCCGGCCCCGGTACAGCCGCGCTGCAGCCGGTGACTCCCGGGGGTGCTGGCGGGTGGAGGAAACTGCTTGGCAGGCACAAAAGGGAGGGGGTTGGGGCACGCAAAGCCCAGGCGTTATTCTGCATGTTGTGGAGTGCCATCTCCTGGCTTGATACGAATTAACTGGGACTCCCGCCGCTCCGTACAGTCCATAGGGAGCCCGGGGCAGCCGCTCCTGCTCCCTTTAGGCTGGTGTCGCGATCAGGAGACTATCCAGAGAGGCTGGCAGCAGCAGGAGGTGGGAGCACTTAATCCAGAGCTGCTCTCCTGTCCTAGTTGGGGAGAGCTTATTTCCTGGTAATGGCTTTGTTGTAATTAGAGTAGCTGAGCCCTCGCGCAACCCAAGTTGGAAGTGATGCGACTCTGGGAAGTCCCGTTAGCGTTTTCCACTGCATTTTGCAGTGGAGAAGCAGCGGGGAGGTGTGGGATGTGATCCAGGGAGGGATTAGGCAGGAAACTTCCCATGGGCATCAGGACACCACTTTGTTTTACCTGAAATTAGATGCCTAAATATCTTTTGTGATCTGCATAAAGGTGACTGCAAAGACCACACTTAAATCATCTCAGTGTCTGCTTGTATTTGTAAAAATATGTGATTTGGGGTTTTTGTAGTTGAACCTGGCTAGTGAACTGGAGACTTAGAAGAACTGGAGCAGGACCTGGTAGCAATTTGTCCTGTCCCCCGGTATGGTAAGAGCTGATGTTCCTCGCTGAGGAACTGCGGTCCCCTATTGGTCTGTATCAGGTGCTTATAATCACTGTCTGTAGCCATCACATTTCTATCAGTTGATGTCAATTCTGACAAATCTGACTGCAAAATAGGGAACCATTTATATGAAAAAGATTTAAACTCGGTCCAGTGAATGCACTTTTCATTTTTTCATTATGCGTATTTTTCCAGTAGCTAAAAATTCTTTGAAAAATCTGCTGGATCTATCACCAGTTAGTTCAATAGAAAAAGGAGATCTGTAATGGTGAAAAATCAGCAATGATTTTGTGAAAAAATGATCATACACTTTCCACTGAAGTGCTTGTAAAAACCTGTGATTAAAAATACTATATAGAATTTTGCAATAACATTTTATCTTTGGTTGAAAAAATGACATTTAAACACATCTATCTTTAATATCTAAAGCCGTACTTAGAAGGTTGACCATCATTGCTGATTACTGTAGCTGTGTGGATAATAATGTGATGTTGATGATGATGTTTGTTTTGCCTGGTAACAGAGCTCCAGAGCAGGGCGGCCCCATTGGTGCCTGCTGCTCGACTCACTCCCCCTCTGGTATGTGCATCCGTGAGAGCAAGCGAGCTCAAAGACAGCTCTCCAATCATCTGAATAAAAGAGGATTTAATGGAGCTATATATGTATTTATAGTAACTTCTGTTGCTTGCCTGTCTCAATAGACTGTCACTACGATCTAACAGCAAATCAGATTCCAGGTGCACTTTTTGGCACGGATGCCAAATGGGTTGGGTGCCCGGTTGTTTACTGGGCACAGACTCCGGTGGCCCTGGGTGCTGGGACAGTCCCTGGGCTGAGCTATGTTGGGGGTGGTGGTGGTGGCTGGTACGTGGGTGCAGGGTGGGTTGGAAATTGGACTCTGTGGGTTATCCAGAGGGTCTCTGAGAAGTGATTAAGAACAGCCAGCGTTGGTTCCCAAGGGTCCCAACCTCTGCTCAGAAAGCTTTTGGGATGGCCAGTTGGAAGATGACAAACTCCTTCTGCCCATCCATCTATCTGACTAATCTGAAAATAGCCTGTGGAAACCAGTTCCCCTTGGAGAAGCTGAAGATCCATTTCAGCATGTCTGGTTTGAAAATCCCTGCCCTGGCTGGAGCCATCAGCCCCTGTCTGCCTGACTCACCTCAGTGGTTTTGGGAGGCTGTTGCCCGCACGGGCATCCTCCTTTGCCTCCTTCAGAAAGAGCTTTGCATGGAGCCAAGGCAAGGTGCTCTCCTCCTCCAGGGAGACCGGAGGGACCTCACAGCAGAAAGAAATAGAAAGCAGATCCTTGGCCTTTTAAAATACAGTGCTGAGGGTGATAAAAGAAGGGGCAGTAATTCTCTTGGATTCACTTACTGTCCAACTTTCGGAGACAAGATTGCTCACTCTTTCCCTATGGAGAGGGCAGAAATGAATATCAGGTGCTCTGACACGGTTTAGGCAATCACCCACCCCTGGTCTGGCTGTGTAACACCAGCAAGCATCTTTTTGCAGCTATAGTTGTGCAGTTCCTAAGACAGATCTCCTCCTGCTAGGGAGACAGAGTGGCAGAAAGCAGAGCGGGCTGGGAGCCGAGCCCTGCGCGTTCAGCAATGACTTTGCCCGCTTTTAACTCATCTCTTTCCTTAGTTCTTTACACCTACCAACACCCTGCTTTGGTTTCTTAAAAGCTGTCTGTGGGTGAAATCTGGTCATGCTGTACTGTTTATTAGTCCAAAACTGAGGTCAGGCAGGTTGGATTTCTTTCCCGAGTGCTTTTATAATATTTGTGTTAGCTGGGCAGCTAAGTGCTGTCAGATGTAGCGGCAATGGAGCTTGCTGCTGTTGAAATTTTTATGGTTTCATGCGTTTTACAGCATCACCTGTCAGACTCCAGCAATGATGATGTCACCTGTAGTGGAATATATAAATTTGAACAGAGGAGATTGGAGCTAGGGGAGTTCTTCAGTAATCTGGGCTCCTTTCTCCCCTCCTCCTCCAGTGGGGAGGCCGGGAGGTCTTCAGGCATGGTGAAAGAAAAGGAGCAGATCTCTCTTCTCCCCCGGGCTTTGCCCTAGCCATTCGGCATGATCTGGGCAAAATCGCTGCCTTCACTCTGGCTGTAGTTTCCATACTGCCTCTTTGTTTTGCTGGCTGTGTCTCTGGGGATACGGGTCTCCTCTATTCATCCCGAGACATGGGAAAGGCTCGGTCAGCGCTGGGGAGTCTCCAGTGGCTATGCTGTAGTCTGGTACCCCACGTGTGTGGGATGAAGATGTTGGGGCTGGCAGGGAAGGACGGGAGGAAGGGTGGCTTTACCGGGCAAGTGTTTAAGCATTTATGAAGGGAGCGATGGGAGGGGACTTGTTCCCTGTGAATAAGCAAGGACTGCGCATCTGGGGTACCCTCTGCCTGGTGCGCTCACGGTCTGTGGCCAGTGCTGGTCTCGCCCCATGCTCAGCTCTCTCCTCCCAGGCGGGCAGTATTTGGTCTCTGTCCAATTTTAGTGTCATTGCAGTTTTGATTACAGTCAATTTACAACAGCAGCACCGACACAGAGAGACTGGGTGAAGGCCCTCAGGGAGCACGAGGGCTTGTTGAGGGCAAGTCGGTCAAAGCCTAGCGGAGGTGTGAGCTGCAGGCAGGAGGATGCGCTCTGCTCGTTGCGTCGGGCACTGGGATGGATGCGACTCTGCATGTCACACAGTCGTATCCTCAGATCACCCATGGTCCACGTGCTCCACTGAAAGAGGTGTTCAGAGATTAATGAAGAGATTCCACAACAGGTCAAATAACGGCTCTGATCTCTGTTTTTGGAAGCAGGAAAATGATTGTGTTTTTTCCTGGTTCTCATTGGTTGATGTAGTCTTTTCCCTGCAAACACTACCTTAATTAACTATCAAATAAGCATTAAGATGATATTCCATGTGGCTTAACAACCCTAAATGAAGACATGTAGCCCTACTGCTGAGCTATAAACCCCCAGTAAAAATGGCTTAAGAACATACTGATCAGGTTTTAAGAGCTGTGTAACTGATACCCATCTTATGGTATCGTTAGGCCTCAATAAATCTGTTTCTAATAATCGCTATTTACTGAGGTTTCGCAACTATGCCAGAGGTACATATCTGTTACCTTGTGGTCCAGCCTCAATAAATGTGTTTTTAATAATCAATTGGTACTTCAATAATAAACAATAATTGCTTTATTAAATATGAATTTGAACATGTTCTGCATTTCAGTCGTACTGAAATCACCGTGGGCTTTTTTTTTTTTTTTTTTTACTCTGAAGGAGGAGCTTTTACTGACCAGCTATTGGTACTAGTGTGCACCAAATGTTACTGTTCCTTATAGAGCATCGCTGACTTTGCCTGATTTATAACTCATGACAGTATTTCAGTGCTTTGTTTCTACCCTAGCCTAAGCAGTCTATCAGTTGCTTCCAAGCAATCTTCCTAGGAGAAATGCTGCATTCCCTCCTATGGATCATTAACTGGAAATGAACTTGGGACCTTCGGATGTAAACACACCGCCTGCTGCTATACGACCTAGCAGACCAACACTTTTAGTTGACAGTGCAAGTAATAGTGGTATGGGACTCTAATCTCTTACAGAAAAGCCAATAATTGAAGAGGGAAGTTGATTTCTTGCAGTGCCATTGAGAAAGCTTTATTGTTTTTCAGGGCCTGCGTCTCAACCCAGGTCTTCAGAGCCAGGTGTTCCCATGGCACAAACATCCCAGCTCATCTGCCACCGACTGCCCTCCCGTGCCGCTTCCAGCTCTGCGGCGTCACTGCGCCGTGAGTGCTTGGCTGGTCTGGGAGAGGGCTGCAAAGCATGGCCCTGTGCCTTGCTGGCCATACTATGCTGCTTCCTACCCTGTGGTGCTCTGTGGAGAAGGGGGCTTTTGGCTTTGAAGTATGAGGTTTGTCTCCTTCCCATCAGTGTCTAAAGCAAGTTTTCTTCCCAGGGCTGGTTCAGGCTTCTGCTGAGTGTGGTCGAGTATGGTGACATAACCCTGGACTTCAAGAGGCCAGTCCTGGACAGGAGGTGAGGAACACAAGCAATATCCATGATTCACATCACTCCATCCAAATACCCAGTCGGTTAATTTTGCGTCTTGAATCTTCTCTAATTTGAGATCTTTATAATGTTGTGTACCATCGTGCTTGGAAATATTCTGCACTCCTAAGGCACAGCAACTGGTTGTTCCTGTACCTGCACTAGAGAGAGATGGGCACTGCTCATTCAGCACCTTCCACTTTCATTTCACTTGAGGAAAGCTTTGAATCCCAGTCCCATCCCCACCTTCTCAAATGACCTTTCAGTGTTGGGTTGGACAGCACTCCTCTCCCCGTAATGGGGCCTTCTGCAGAGTGTCTAGCCACCCAGGGCCGTTAGTGGCTCTGAGGCAGGATGACTAATTATCCCCCACTTTGCCACCCCACACAGCTCACCCCAGCAGGGCGAGCGGAGGAAGCGTGCTGGGTGCCAAGCCCCTTTAAGCAATGAGAACCGTATGTGTGCGTCTGCGTTCCTCGCGTATGTTGAATGTCACATTGGATTAAGGCACATCAAGCCATAACGGGTGCAGAGTTCGATGCCTTTAATTAGTCCAGTCAAAGGCAGGAATTCCCTTCTGCTGGGTGAGTCTGCTCCCATGACAAGAAGATTAGCGGCCTCAGCTTGTGATCGTCGAATTCAGAGTTTTCCATCCCACTTTAAGTCATTTGCAATTTTCTGTTCCTCATGCTGGTAGTTTTGAGGGGCTGGTTTCATTCTAGAAGGGCAGAGGTCAAAGCATTTTGGTGAATGGCAGGGAGCCCTGTCCCTGGTGTGTGTTTGGACAAGTCTGCTCCCTCCTGGACTACCTCTGGGCTAGACATTCGTGTGTCTGTCTGGACCTAACAGGGAACCTAGGAGTGCACCAGGACCTCTCTGGGGAATGCTAGCACCGACAGTGGTGTCGGGTGGATGTCAACTGGCCCATAGTATTGAGAGGTGCAGTAATGAACACACCGAGGAATAGAAATCCTCCTGTCTGGCAGCATGTGCCAACTGCGAGCTGCCTGGGAGGAGGCACGTGTCACCATCCTTCAGCTGTCTGCAAGAGGGTTGCTTGCTAGTAAAGCAGCTGGTAGGTGATTGTGTTTGAGCAGTCCCATGGTGCTGTTTGTCCCTGCTCCTGATCGATCCTATTCAACCACCTCTCTGTCCTCAGGGTTATAAATACCTGTGGGCAGTGCTAAGCTCCAGCGCTGTGGGGCCAGAGACTCACCGAGAGCTACTCTGGGCTCCTGATGTCTGCTGCTGTTGCCTGACAGCTCGTACTGGCTGCGGTGAATGCGGATAAAGTCTTGAATACCTGTGATGTGGTCTAAATGGTCTAAAATGTCAATTTCTAGGATGTTATTGAAAATTGCCAACCTGTGTGTCTTTGTAGTTTATTTTTTCTTATGAACGTTACGATTTCCTATGCCATTATCTGTCACCCCATTACTGTAGTTAATAGAGGGGAAATATCTTAATTCCATGTTTTGTCTCCTTTTTCTATCCTTTTGGTTTAAGCTAAGCTCTACAGGAGCTTGAGTTTATTGTTTCTTTGTCAGAGCTGTAGAAAGGCTTTTGTGTCTGACTGCTTGTCCATTTTCTCAGCTGAGTACAATATTCCTCCCTTGACTCTTTGATATCCTGAGATTTTCTCTTGCCACAGCAAATCTATTAAACTTTTGACTTAAATGGATCTTTACTTTGGTAACTTAATGCTGCCTTCTCTGAAAAATGAGTCCTATGCTTGCAAGTAACTCTACAGTATCTCACGGGTCTACATGGAAGTGGGTCAAAGGTCTGGTTAGCAAAGCGTATTCCTGACATCTGTAAATAAGAATAAGTTGATTGGGAGTATACTAAATACCGTGGAAACATGTGAGAACTAGAGATGCTTGGGTTATTGTTGGATTAACTGCAGCAAACTGAGATGTCTGTGTAGAATTCTGTATCAGAGATAAAATGATCACTTGACAGACCAGAAGTCTTAAAATTTAAGAAATTCTTGGAGTTTTGGGACCAGGATCTTAGCTGATAGAAGCGTAAATCACCGAGACCAATGAGGTCTTTCTCAAAACCATGCAGGTGAGATAAACACAGGCTGCAGCTTTTAGTGAAGTTGCAGAAAGCAAAATGCTGGGGTTAGTTCTGTGCACAGTGCGAAGTGATGCTTCAGGTTGGTGTTTCTAGAGACCCTCATTTTGGTTATTTCGGGGTAGTTCATAATCCAAACCCCAGGTTCTCAAGCTGGGGGTTCTCATGTGCCCCCAGGGCCCTGTAGCCACGGGCGGAGAGGGGATATGAACACAGCCGTGACTGACGCTTCCTGCCTGCGAAGGCAGCTCCATCTGCAATAGTCAGGATCCAAGATGTAAGGTCAGGCAGGATGAATCATTTTCGGAGGCTGGCAGGTTTCCAAGTCACCCCTATCCTGAATATTACCCCTCATAAAGACCACTGTGGTATGCTGGGTCCTTCGGTTGGAACAGTATTTTCCTAGCAAATTACTCCGTGGTGCACCTGGGATGCAGTGATTTATGAGACAGATTTGCATGAAGGATATACGCTGCATATATAAGGGGAAATCATACACGGGCTGTTTCGCTGTGAGCTGGAAGGGGCTGTGCTGGCCGCGGAGGAGAGGAGATCGAGGCGGTGAAATCCTGCTCAAGCCATCCAGCCATCGCCGATGGGCCCAGTGTTTAGTCAGGTGCAGCCCAGCTCATGTGCATAACCCTCATGTTATCTTACCTTAAATAAAACTTTATTGGGACGTGTCAGAAAGAAAGGCTTTGGCTCAGACACCATGAAAGGGAAGTTTATTTAAGTAATTACCAATGAGGCGGTGGGTGCTTCCTGAGAATTAATGACTGGTCAGCTTGATGGCCTTTGCACAATCCTCAGGAAACATCCCCAGCTGATGGCCTGATGGCACGTAGGAAAGTGCAAATGTATGTCGGGGTGCGATAGGTGGGTGACACTTGTTTTAGTGACTCTCGGGAGAGCAGCTCAGCAGAACGAGTGGCAGAGATTCTTGCACAGCCTCAGGGGAATTCCTTAGCTCATTTAATTGCAGTGACTTTGAGCTGACTTCCCGAAAGGTCTTTGGAAAGCTCAGCTTTAATATCCTCTGCCCTGGTCAGAGGGAGGTAGCCTTGGTTCTCCCCCAGCCCCTGAACTCTAGGGAACCTGCACTAGTTTACTCAAGCAGAGGATTTGGCTTGGTTGTTCTGAGACTGATCTTGTTTGGTTTCCACAGCTCGTTACTGCTTCTCTTGCATTCTCCTAGAGGTTGCTTGGTTTTGTTCCTTTTCCTTTTTCAGTCCTGTATGAAAAACCACTGAGCTTTCTAGTACTGTAATTGCCACCATTAATAATACTACCTTTAAATTATTCTATTCAGCCTTTCTATAATGTTTTCCTGAGTATCTTCTTCTTTGCTAATTGCCTTCCTTCAGTGTCCTGAGGAAACTTGCATTTTCTAGAAGTTGTGCTGAGGAAGGACAGGGGAGTTGGCCTTTACCATCCGGTGGAGAAGACAGACAATTTTGATGGGCCTTCTTGTGCCCCGAATGGGGAGATAAAGGCCCCAGAACACCAGTAACCGACCAAGTCGGGAAATATTTAGCCGGAGATGGGTTGGAGCCGGGAGGTTGGAGCCAGCTCCTGCAAAGCGGGGTGTAGGTCAGCCCTTGCCTTACATTTGCTGATAGAGAAAGGGGCCAAGTGGAGCAGAAAGTAATGGAGGATTCCCCACATAACTGCACTTTGCTGTGCTTCTATCATGCAGAGGGATCTTGGAGCCCAAATTGACAAGGCTGGGGTATTGCACAGGCACCTGAGAAGGAAGAGAGCTGTTTTGGGCTTGAGACAGGCGACCCTGCAGGTGTGGGTGGAGGAACACTGGTGGATGCAGGGCAGGGGAGTGGGAGCACAGGAACGGTGAGGGGTGCTGTGGGCTTTCTTAGCTGAGATGGAGCAGGAGAATTTGGAGAAGTCCTTTCCTGTATCCCCGAGAGCTGTACGAATGCCCGTTCATCTCTCCACACATGCAATGGCTGTTCCAGCTGCTTGTCCAATGGCTTTTTAACCCCGGATGTAAGCTGGCCTTAGGAACCTCTTGCTCCTGTGTTCCTCTAATCTGTCCCAGTCACAAGAAATGGCGAATTATTCTGGGCTTTTCAGACCATCAAAATGGCATCCACTGTTCCTCCCCTCTCCCATGCTGTTTGAGGCTAAGTGGCCTGCCACCAGCTGGGTTAATGATGGTGGTGGCAAGACGTGGCTGAGATGGGGTGTCAATAGCCCTGAACTTGGGTGGAGGGAAGGCTGTGCTTGGTTTAAGGTCTGTCTCAGCCTTGTCTCCTTGGCCGTATTGCTCAAGGACACCAGCACTATTCAGAAATCAACTCTAGAGCAGTTTGTCAAAAGCCCTGGTTTCTAGAAGTCTAGGGTGCCAGACCTGGACACCTGAGGTGAGGTGGCACACAGAGAGGCAGGTGGGACATGTTCTAGGCAGGCAGAGCCAGGGGAGGTTTGCTGGTGGAGCCCAGCTTATGTTTCACTAGCAGGTGATTGAAACCAAGGCATTTTGGTGATGCTTTAAGGTTTTGAAAAATGATCATTTTCTGATGAATTGTAATGAAAATTTTCAACTAACTCTAAACCCAGGCTTTGCTTTCACCTAGACCCTTTCTTCTCAGTCTGTCGCTCCCCTTGGTTTTGCCCAGCCAGCAGCCTGCAGGATGCCAAGCGTTAGAGCTGAGGAATTGTTAGCGATCGGGGTGCCCTAAATGCCAACAGCAGATGCAATAAAGGACTGTTCCTTTCCACTTGAAATGCCTGTTGCATTTGCCAGGCAGCCAACACTGTAAATTCATTCTAACTATTTAAAAAGACCTTTTAAAGCTTTTGAATGGTTTCTGGCTCATTCTGTATCAATAAAACCATAGTGCCTGAGAGCCAGACGGTCAGGACCTCACCAAGTAACTAAATACAAGATACTTGGAACCATTGTCGAGTGCTTAGGAACAAGATAATTATACTGGCCCTTACACTGTTGTTTGCCTGCTCATAATCACTGTCCTGCGCTCTGTCTAGTGACATTTGGGGTTACTATGAAACAAATAGATAGGGTAGGGATTTGCAAAATGAGAATCCCACCTACTGTGGGGTGGTGGAACAATTGTGTGAAGAAAACAGGCAAAGGCGGCAAGTGAGGTGGTGAGTTTTCCTTCTTATCCTGCTGCACAGAGCTAGGAGATCAAACATTGCTTGTCTTGTCTGGTTTTGTAAGGATAGATTTCATCTTGTCCCTTCAGATGACTCTTCTGAAGGAGGCAGCGCAGAACTACCCATTTTCTCTCCTGCCATGGTTAGGGTGGGACCAGAGCTTGCTTCCTGCTCTTCCTGCAACAGTTATTCAGGTCTGCAGGTGTGAAGCTCCTCTGTTAGAGGAATGCATCTCTTTGGAAGGGGAAGTACCATGTATGTGGTATGCTGATGTTGTTTTCTCTAGACATCTGCTCTTCTTTGGGTTGGAGACAGGATAATGAACTAGGTGGACCTTTGGTGTGACAGTTTGGTCATCCTTCTGATCTTAGGTTGAGTGGAAATGGTGGATGTTTGCCCTCATCCTTGAACAGGAGAGACACTGAGCACTCATGTTACTTTGAGTGGAAGCTGTGGCTACTCAGCAGGGTTGGGCCATCAAGGTGAGTTGCTGCAGGTCCCATGAGATCCACAGGCTTGGTCTGGTGCTGCTTGGAACCAGTGCCCTATGCAAGGGAGGGGCTGTCAGCCCAGGCCACTACAATACGTCTTGATGCTTGTTTTCCTACCTTGGAGAACACCTGGCCTCCACATTTCCCTTCCATGCACGAACCCATGACAGTTTGGGCTGCCTCCATCTTGGATCTCTTGACCTGGGAATGGTGCTTACTCCCTGAGGAGTCCAACCATGAGACCCTGAAGAAAGTAGAGCTCAGCAGCTTTAGTTTTAGCTTTAGATTGCAAGACTCAATTTAGGCTCCCAGTCCACAGCATGGTTCTACCTTTCTCTGACACCCATCATCATGGGAGCCCTGGGGACAGGCTGATGGTCACAGAGGTCATCAAAGTGACTTGCTGGAAGGTGATTTTCCTCCAAGTGACTGAGCACACAGTGTGCATGCATGCCGTGGTACCCAGTTTGCCAGATGGCTCCCTGGCATCTGATCAGGGCTTTTCCATGCAGCAGGGAAGAAAGTAGTTGAGAAGTCTGATAAATGGTCTGTGAAGATTTGTCTGGTACTGTTTTGGTCTTCTGGGAATGAGGACTTCATTGCAGATCAAATGTCTGATCTTTTTGCTGGCATAAATCAGCATAACTCTACCAAAGTTAATGGAGTTGTGCTGATTTACACCAGCTGAATTTATACCATAAAAAATCATTCATTTGCTCTGTCTCTTCTCCTTTTTTCCCCTCTCCTTGGATTAGAAACGAAGTCTATAAAGCTAATATGGTCCCTGCAGCAGCATAACTTCCACAGAGTGTTTGCGTGAAGAGGTTAAAAGCCCTATAAACTGCTTTACATTCTCTAATAATAGAATGCAGATGCAAAGGGGAAGGATTTGATGGTCAATTAATGCAGAAACTATCCAGTGCTTTGCATAGATCCTACTCCCTGGCTTTGAAATACAATGCCCAATTAAAACCTTACCCAGAACTATACTGAGATTAAAAAAGTAATAATAATCTGCAGCACTCTAGGTAGCATGCTGCAGTTTTCAGGGTGTCTCTGAGCTGTTCCTCATAAACTCTTGGATAAGATTTGTCTGGGTGTTTCCAATTGCAACTGCTCCTGGAGAAAAGCTGTGAAGTAGCATTCAGCTGGCGAAGCTGGAGAGAGGGTTATTTTACGGAGGAAAAGGGGGGGTAAGGAAAGTGTTGACAATCCCTTGTGCATTCTTCTGAACGGAAAAGAAAATTATAGTTACTGGAAATATTCTGCCCTTCAGCTGGGTTGTCCTGTGGCCTTGCTGCCATGCTGGGCCAGGCAGTGCCTGCAGAGTGGCTCTGGGGATGGGATGCACTGACACAGCTTCAGCATATTCCAGGAACTTATTTTGCAGGTGGGTTGAGTATCACTTGCTCCAGCTTTTAGGAGTGGATGGTATTGATGACCTGTCAGGACGTCTCTGCATGCGATGGTGGCTCCAAAGGAACGGTGCGGTTTATGAGCAGACCTGATTTGGTGGAGCGAGAGAGGTTAGGGCTGCAGTAGTGTGGATGGGATCGGGATTTAATAGTCCAGGAGGTGGAATGAAAGCCCTTCTCTTTCAGTAGTCCGCAGCACAAGCAGGAGCTGAAAGGGGAGAAGGCAGTTTGGGCAGCGAGGAGCACCGGCAGTAATTAATCAGGGTAACAGCCAACCCCTTCTTGGCTCTAGAGCTTACTCAATGGCAAAAGACACCAATGTGGAAATATATCACCTTCTTTTAAGGGCTCTAGTAATTTACTTGCCGTACAGAGCGACAGGAGGGTGGAAAAGCAGGGTGCTCTGCATCCGAGGTACCTGGAGACACTTTCTTCAGGTCTGAGCCTAAGGGCATGGGCTGCCTTAGCTAGAGACCTTTGCCTGGGCTGCCAGGTTGTCTGGACTGAGCCCACGCCTTGGTCAGCTCTTGCTGGCTAGTGGATCTCCTCCACGTTAATCAGACAGAAGGGATGGGGATCACATCACCGATCTTAACCACCAAAAACTTGGGTAGCTTATACAGCCAGTTGTTCGTCTGCCTGTGGGGTCAGTGCTCAGAGACTATCTCTTCAAGGAAAATTAATGCATTTTATAGTAGAGATCCAAGGAAGGCCAGTTCCTTTCTCATCTTCTTGATGTGCACAGAGCAAACTGGCAACTGAGCAAAGCCAGTGGCTTGGGCAGGGATATGTGGTGGTGGCTTCCCCTGGGCCTGAGCAGGAGGCGTGGAAAGTCCATCTGTGGAAAGTCCACAGCCCAGCACGTCTTGTTACTCTCTCTCTGCTTCTCTTTTTCTCCTTTTCATGGTTTGTAAAGAGGACTGGAATATACAAAGTTTTTTTAAAAAGTCTCCAAAACAACTAATAGAAAAAATAAATCTATCACAGATGGCCTAGAGCCAGTTGGGAGTGGGGAGTCTTCCAGGTGGGTCTTCAAGTCCAGTTTAGATTGAAGGTTTCGATGTGTTTCTATCTGAGCTCACACACCTTCTTCTGCCCCTGGTTTTAGTCCCAGCTGCGTAAATCTGAGCACAGATTGCCAAGGTCAAGGGGAATTGCCCAAGTTTGGGAAATTAGAACTAAATGAATGGAGCATGATATGAAAGCATAATGGGGCTGATTTTTTTGTTGCAGGAAGGCCTCTCGACACCGTTCTGACAGCATAAAGGGTCATTTACATCTATTTTAAGCAATGTAAAAGCTTGATCCTCATTTACACATGTTGAAAAGAAAATATAATATGTACCAAGACTAAGCCCCTTCCTACTGCCAAAGTGATGGAAAGAGACTTTAGTGTAAATAAGGTTCAGGCCTGTTTTCAGTTTCAGCGCCATGAACGTGCCGGTGCAGACGCAGGAAAGATGCCAAATGTATTTATTTTGGCCCGGCAGGGTGTTTCTTCAGTTTTCTGTCTGCAGAAGAAAGTGAATGCACACGTTTTGGCTCTGCCTTCCATGAGAGCCACTGGAAGTGTCACTTCCCCCCTCTCAGGCAGGGACTGAGGATGCCGTCCCGAAGGCCACTGCACAGAGGATGCTCTTGTTGGGCAGGACCCAGGGGACCGACGGCTGCTGAATGGGCACCTTTGTGGTGAGCGTTGTGAGTTCTCTGTTTCCAGCTGCTAAGCTGCTCCCAAGGACTCTGCAGCAACTTTAAACCAAGCAGAAACCAAGGATGCACAAGCTGACAAACTCTGTTTGTGTCAACTAAAGAAAAGCAGCTCTCTGCCGGCTGCCGGAAATGGGCTCCAGACTTTCTCCTGGGGTGGAGGAGACATGGAGTAACTGCTCAAAGATGTGAGTAGTTTCCTAAACAGGATGATGATGACAATTACAGGCTGATAGGGGCTCAGTATTTACATCTCCTTAACTAGTCAGACTTTCAACCCAATCAGAGTTCGGGAGACCGTTGCTCTTCCCTGAGAACATTGAAGGAGACTGTGATTTATCATGGGGCACAGGGGCAAGTGGCTGATACTCCACAGAGGTTCAATAATACGGACCATCTGCACGTGGATTGTGATGCAGCCTCTCCCGGTCCTTTTTTCTCTGCACGTAGGACAAGGGGCAGCCTAGATCTGAAGGGAGGTGCAATTTTAAGCAGGGCTGACGTGCCTCTGTGCCAGCGTGGGACGGATTAGAATTAGTTTCTGCTAATTTGCTCCACATGGAGCTTTCAGTTTGAATTCTGTCTCCCAAATTAACAGGCAGACCACCCTCTCGGTATCCTGACTGCTGTATTTCCCGTTGTGAGGGAAGAATTTCGCATCCGTCCCGCTTTTCCTGTGGTTCAGGCAGTGTTGTACTTGCTGCTCCAACGGAAAGGGTATCTGTAGCTGTGTGTATTGAGCCTCCTGGGACCTCTGAGCTGATCCAAACCTGGGCAGTTGTTTCAGAAAACAGTGAACCTTGAAGTCTGAGAGCACAGCAGGATGCACAGAGCAGTGATTATTACCTCCCAATTTTTTTTTTTGTTCCTGTCTGAATCCCAGATTGTTCCTGTTCAGGAGGCAGTTCTTAGTAGTCTTGCTGCTCTTCTTAGGAGAGAATCCAAAACAAGTCTTGCCAGAAAAGATCCAGTGGCTCTGATTTCTTGCAAGTACTCATGAAAACAACTGTTTTTGCAGAGTGGCATTAAAAAAAAAAGCGCAGAAGGTCCTGTGGCAGTCCTTCTTCTGCTAATGAAGACCACAGCTTCTCCAGCTGGGCCAGGTCCACAGGGCTGACAAAGCTAAAGGCTATAGCATAGGCTTAGTTAATTTGGCTGAGAGAGATGCACTTGCACTGCAGAAACACCAAAGCTTTGTAGTGAGACGTGGAAAATACCTGCTCAGCCCATGAACTGATGGGGCCCATCTGCCACCCCATGCAAAAGGTTGCACAGGGTGTATTTTGTGGGGTTTCAGTCCATCCAAGGAAAATGCCCTGAGATGGTTCCTTCAGGAGTCTGTTCAACCAGGCTTCAGGCCGGAGGTTCTCCCTAAAGTTCAGTCTCCATGTTCCACTTCTCAGGCCCATCCAGCCAAATTATCCATCCCTGTGTCACCTGCTGGAATTTTCTGTTGACCGTCACAAGGGCGGGCAAGCCACTGGGCTGGCCTTGGCCAAATCTGGTTTGACTTTTTTCTCTTTCTCAGGATGTATTGACATCCTGTGTGCCTTTGCAGGGGTTTTTCAGTCTCTCTGTGGTTAGGTTCCTACCTGAAAAACAGTATTGCTGTAATAACAATCCCTCTCTTATGTCCACAACAGCTTGGGTAATTCTTAGCTATGTAATTTCTCAACGAAGGTCTGGACATTTCCAGTAGCTTCTGAGTCATTAAGAAGCTGTTTACTTGGAGCCATAACTATTCCCGATAACTTACACTGAGATTATGGAGCACTTCTAGGAGCCCTGTAGATGTTCAGGTGCCCCATACAAACCTCAGGTGACACAGCTCTTGAACCAGAGACTTGCTGCCCATAATATGAGGCAGAATGAGGCTGAACGTTGAGCAGTGCTGGCTACTTTGAGCCCAGGCACTTGGGTACACAGTGGTGGTGTGAACCCAAAGTATCGCCACTAAGGGCTGAATTTTGCCCTGAGCCACCCTACCATGTGTAAATCTGGAGCACCTTCACTGGATGTGAATGAATAAACTCAAATGAATGAAGCTAAAGATACTTTTATAATGTTTTCACATTTGCCTGAGAAACAGTAACATTTCTTTCTGTTTGAACTTTCAGAGGGCTTAATATTTCATCCTTGCTTTTTAAGATTTTTGTTACATTTTGATCCCAGCCTCAGTGTAAGAGCTAACTTTGTGCTCCTGGATTCTGACTATAATGAATGGTGTTTTGTGTGTTAACTGTAGTGATGTGTTTGCAGGCAAAGACTGGGGAAAGGAGGAGGAACAGAGTTTCTCTGTTTGGGCTGTTCCAAGCCAGTGCGTTGCAGAGTTCTTCCTGGTTCTGGTCTACGTGAAATCTTACCAATGCATCTGCAGGGGTTTTATAAAAACTGTCCGCAAATTTATTACATCTTTTCAGCCAAGAAAGACTATCTGAAATGGTTCTAACTCAAAGGGTTTTATTTTGTCATTTCCAAGCTAGCATACTTCTCTTGGTTATTTCAAAACAGGTGTCTTAGAAATTTATCTACATTTAATTTCTCAAAAGCCTTTTTCACAGCCCCCAAATGAAACTAGACAAAGTTGGTGAAACACTTTATTTGATATCTAAGCATCTTTAAAACTTGTTTTTATTTCAAGTGGGGTGAATTGATCTCTGTGTCTTTTTGTGAGGGCAACCTGAAATTTACCACAGAAGCAAAGAAATCATTTATTCACCCAGTTCTGGGGTTTACCTCTTTCCCAGGGCCCAACAGTGAGTCAGTCTAGCCTTCAAGCACTTTTACCTCTGCCCTTCCTGTTAATTTTTATTACATACTCTTGAAGTCAGCAAAATAGACTTTCTCAATGAGGGAGTATCTGAGCCTGGGTGTTTATTGCTCTTCCATGACTGGCAGCAGGCGTTCCCGTACAATGGGTCCAGCACGGAGGTGTCTTGGCAGATGACCGTTTCCCCTGTGGTTTTCTCTCTTTCCTGCCTGCTGGAAATATGATGAAAATATACCTCTCACGTGTAATTTGCCCTATATCGCATGCAAGAGATGGGAATGCTCCTTGGGAAGAGAAACAGAGAGAGCAGGTCATCTGCAGAGCACCCGTCCATAGCACATGGGTGGATGCTTAGAGGGCTCTGTGAGCAGTCATGTTGGACAAAGGCATGGAGAGAGCTGAGTCCTGGCAGACTGGTGCTGGGGAGCGATCCCACTGGAAATGCTGAAAGCTCAGCAAAACCATGCTTCACCTGGATGTCCTGTTCTTCTCAGACTTTTTGTAAGGAGCAGTTTTGGAGGTGTTGCTGGAGGTGTTCCCAGTAGGAGTGTTCGGCTGATATGGTCCGTTCCCTGTCTCTCATCTGGACCTGGCCTTATGACTTTGAGTTTACTTGCTGAACCTGGTGTCACCTACCTGCAGGTGCTTCCAGGAAAATGCAGGCTGCTTTGGGGCTGTGGGCTGCTCTGGAGAGTGGCTGGACAATGATAGTATTGAAGCGACCTGAGTCCTGTTCCTAGTACTGTCACAGGCCGTCTGCTTAAACTCACTCTACCGCCCTTCTCCATCTTTAACTGAGCAGCATAATACTTCTTTTGTTTATTTTTTAGAGCACAAACAACTCGTGCAAGCTGGAAAGCCTTTACCAATAATTCCCAAACACAGAAATATGTGCCTGCAATGTGGCACTTTTTAGAACAGCATCCACTCAGATGGTAGAGAATCCATCACAGCCCGGGGTGAGTAATTCCAATGGCTCATTACTCTTTCAATTACAAACTGGCACCTTCCTTGCAGTTTGAATTTGTCTAATTTTGGCTTCCAGCCATTGGATGTTGATAGGGCTTTGTCTGTTAGATTGAAGAGATCTCCTCTTTAGTAAGTGCTCTTTATTGTTAATAAGGTACTTCTTCCTCTTCTTTTTGATAAGCTAAATTATTAAGCACCTTAAGTATCTCAGTGTGAGCAGCTGCCCTCCACCCCACAGCCCTCAAACTGTAATTGCAGTTCACTCCTGAATTCCTATTTGGGTACCATTCAGTTGCTCGATAAGCACATTATGCCATTTGAGACATCTGTGTAGAACTGGCAGATCTGCCACATCCGCAGTGGCACTAGATGGAGCTATCTGTGCTTAGGCACCTGAATCGAGCTCTCGGATTCCAGAAGAAGGGTATAAGATCCATCTCCCCTAACTTGAACCATCTACAGGTTTAGTAGTAGACCAAACCTATCATGTAGCCTCCTGAGTACATCTTGCTTAGTCAAAGTGCTTATGTAGTTTTCTGGTAACTAAGTCAACACTGACTAAGCTGCAGTTGCCCAGAAGGTGACTCTGGCATAACGCGCCTGTTCTGCTGTCCATTGCAGCAGCTGTGGAGCCCCTGGTATGGCTGTGAGATCCTACTGGAGGGCAGCTTGGCAAGCTCACATCTCCAGAGGAGACTATCTAGGCTACTGTCAGTTTTACTTGTGCGGGTTTGGGGGAAGATGCCGTGTTCGTGATGTAGACCCATGTCCTGCTTTCCCAGTTAAATCTAGTGGGATAGGTTGTTGATACTGATGATTGTGGCCTCAGGGACAGAGTGTTGTGTCAACTTCTGTTGTTTGGTCCTGGGTGTCTTAGAAGTTGCCCCAGTCTTTGTGTTGTGATGCAGATGTTGGCAGGGAACTTTCAAGAAGAGGCATCAGCCATGTTCTCCACCCTTATGTCTACCTGAGAGGAACCTGAAGAATGCCGTTGTTTTCTCATGGCTCTTCAGAATGTGTTGACTGGGGATGGCCTCTGTTTTAATGATGTTTTAGAGCTGTTTGACACTATCCTGGCTTTTCTTAGGGTAATTTGGGTTTATATACAGTGACTGATCATGTGCCAGGAGTTTTATTATGGACAACAAATCTCACTCAATCGACAGCAGAGACCAAACAGCCATTGTTTAACCTCACTACTTAGAACAATGTTGGATGACTCTAGGGGTACCAGATGGGACCTACCACCCTCACTCTGCTCTCTGAGTAATCAGCAAGAGGATGGGCTGCAGATTTCCTTGTGAACTGTGCTGTGTAGGAGCTTGTTTCAGGCCCAGCTAGAGAGCTCTGCTGTTTAATACAGGATAGCGGCATGGGAGGTCTTTGGTGCAGTCTCTGGTGAGTTGGCCAAGGTGGGACTTCATATCAAGTCTTTGCCACCATGCAGCCATTAGAGTGCAATAGCTGAGCAGGGTAACTTGCTGTTTCAAGAGGCCATATTTTTCTCTGTGCCAAAGGTGTTTTCAATTGATCCATCTGTAGAGAGGTAGTTAATTCTCGGGGGCCTGTGAATCAAAGGCTCCAGGAGATCTCTCCCTTGTGCACTGTTGATAAACTAGTCTGTCTTCACCACCTTAGCCCAAGGTTCGGAAAGATGTTTTGGAGGTACTCTGCTTGCAAACTCTCAATTCACGAGCAGGCGAGCTCTGTGGAGCATATTTAGTGAACACACAACTGAATGAGACATGAACAGCCTGATCGTGGCAGGGTAAAACACACAGATTCATTGCTCAGGTGAGAAGGAAGTGCGGCAGAGCACTGAGAGAGCCTGAAAGAACAAGCATGAGTGTGTATAATCCGTGGTGTGAAACCAACGCTATAAATAACGGGCTGATGGAAACCAGATCTGTTCTGCGTATGCTTCCCATTTCTACTCCAAAGCAAGAAACTTGTTTGCAGTGAAACGCTTATACATGGCAATGCTTTGGCCTCTGTTCCTTCCCCCAAGGCATGTGCTGGTCCTCCTGGGACCTTTAAAAGGAGGTTCTGGGCGTGACCTGGGAAAGGAATGTGCAGATCTTGTGAAAGATCTCCTATCGGCCACTACATGTGAGGGTAGGCCAGCATCATTCATTTCATAATAGAAATTATCTTTTTCACTTGTTCCTCCCTGCCCCCATTTTGACAAAAGAAAAACGTTGGGAGCCAAACTAACTTGTCTGAAGGCCGAAGATGGCTGTAAAAGTAAGTACTGCTGATATCAACATCCAGGGCTCCACTATTAATATTTGATATTTTGGTCTTTTCAAGCTGCCAGTCAAGTAAAGTAGAGAAGGCAGGGATTGCCATATATAAATGTCCTCAGTGTTAAATCCTACTGTGAGCCACCAGAGTAAATAAGTTTAGTTCTCTCTTACCTTGTATTCATGTAAATCACCACGGCCAGTGGAATTAAGCCTGCATAAGGCCAGCACGAGTGGGAAGTGGTGGTACTGCTGGCTTCGGGAAGCGTAAGGAGAGCTGAGCTTTGGCTACCAGTTTTCAGGGAGTTAAAGAGAAGGAAGCATATTCCCCAAGGCAAACAGCAGAGACCCATTTGGAATAAATCTACTTGCTGGCTGCACTGCTCATTCTGGCAGTCAGCTCATTTACGATTCAGGCCAAGTTTTGCACTAAGGTCAGCTTTAACTAATAAAGATCTAGCATGGTACCTTGCTAATCTTATTAGATGGAGAGGTATGTTTTGGTAGTGGTTTCTGGGGGAGGACAAAGAGAGAAATATGTTTAGTAATTCCAGCTCAAGCCATTTCTGTCAGACTTTTAAAAAGTATATATATGTGCTACATAGCATACATTATATATATATATATGTATATTTCTGCTGTTTCTACTTAAGTCTCCCACTAAAAATAATGGTACCAGAGGACCCAATTACCAGTCCCCAGGGATAACTGCATTCCAGGCTATAGGGATTCAGAAACTCCAATAGTGTCATTGCTCATGGCTGGGTGCTAATCCACAGAGGTCTTGGGGTCCTTCTTGTACCTTGCTTGGAGTTAGACATACTGACGCGCCCCCACCATCGCAGTCCAGGAGAAGCTGTGATGTTAAAGCCTGCTGATTTCAATGCCTTGCCCAGTGCCTCGTTGTCAGGTTTATTTTCAGTGACGCCAATGGATTTTTTTCCCTCTCTGAAGTAGGCTTTAAAAATATCAGGAATTGGGCCAGTATTAATAAATGGCAGTTCTTTCACTTGGAGTACGAGGCATCGCCCCACCCTGCTGAGCCAGGCTCCTCACAGAAGGGGGAAAGGGGAAAACCTGGTTCTCTCTCCTTTCCTTTTTTGTTCCCAGACTGTTGTGGCTCAGTGCTGGTTTGTGTTAGCTTTGAAGTGCTCTATGGATCAATTGGCTTTCAACACTGCTCCTTGGGATGTATCGGCAGGCTTTGCTCTACCCTCTTTCCTGATGCCCTCCATGGTAGTATTTGTCAGTGGAGCCTCAACCGTGGTTTCAAAATGGGTCCTGAACTGAACATGTCATCGCTGTCTTCCACATTTAGAAGCCGTAACTAATGCAAAGAGGGAAACATATTGACGTCGTGGGATGCGCTTGATTAATCAATTGGTCAAGGTGGTAGCGCGGAGGCTTTGTTGCCCCTTACAAGGTTGTTTCTTCCCCTTCCTCGTGTCACAACAAAGACGTTGTTGTGTTTTGTTGAATCCTTCCTTGCTTGGGGCCAGTCATTTATCAAAAGAGATTTCCATCTTGGACTAATAATTCATCTCTTATTGCAGCTCTCACTGTTCCAGGGGCCCATTTGTTTCCTCTTATCACAGTCTAATTATTTGGTGAAGGAAAATTTCTGACTATCTTGGGGACAGCAGCTGAGAGTTCAGGAGAACCTGGCTCCCAGGTAGGGACGTGCTTGTGAGTGTGGGAGAGGGGTTTCCAGGAGGTCAGGCCCCGTCTGTGGGACTGCTGCAGAAGGGAGGATGGTGCGGGAATCCGGTGGGTTCGACATGAAACGCAAAGTCTCCTTCTTTGACTTAACTTTCCCTTTGTGCATTTTTCACAGACGAATG
The DNA here is from genome assembly GCF_035582795.1 of Mycteria americana. Taxonomy (NCBI): domain Eukaryota; kingdom Metazoa; phylum Chordata; class Aves; order Ciconiiformes; family Ciconiidae; genus Mycteria; species Mycteria americana. Next base: position 3,709,349 of record NC_134380.1, on the reverse strand, counting down.
CTCCCACATGCATCACACCTACTCATCTCCCACCACCCACTTGCTCACTTTCTCACACACAGACACGCTCACACTCTCACACATACTAATAAGAAATCCTGTAAATGAAGTTTTCTGGTCTTCCCCCCCCTCCCCACCCCCTCCCCTGGAAAACTGGGAACAGAGAGAGAGAGTAAGAATTTGTATTCATACATACTTGGCCAGTGCTGGGATTATAGAAGGGAGGATGGGTGGATGGATGAACAGATAGTAATCACAGCAGCATAATTAATAATAATGACAGAAAGGCATCCTGCTCCTATTAATAGTGTATGCACAGCTTTAATCAGCTCTAGCCACCATCCGACGGGAGACTTTAACTAAAGCAATTGCTAGTTTCTATCAGAAAGGTTGTTCTGACCAGATTGACAGAGGGATCCTCTTGGTTCTTTATTTCAAAAAAGGAGAAAATATTAATTTATTATTAATTTCTGCATCTTTATCTGACCAAGGATAATTTCTTTGTTTTATTCAATGACCCCAGTGCAGCTCTGAGGCCGTGGAGGATGTGTCAGGGAGTTCCCCAGTTCCCTCTCCCCTGGCTGAGCATCCTCTGCTCAGCAATCTGCTGCCTCTTGAGTTCAGTGCAGAGCTCTGAGATGGCCCTGGACAGCCAAGCCGGGGAGAGAACTACTAATAAGGGCAGCAGGGCTGTCTGCGGTCACTGTGCCGCCACTGTCGTCGTACCACCCTCACTGCTTTATAAAGCATTTTGGAATCACCTGGAGCATGAGAGGTGCTCTATAAAATCCAACTCCATCTCAGTCTGTCTTGCAGTCATTCCCCTACTCTGAAAGCAGCAATAAATTCAGCTGGGCTAGTAATGGCCAGTTGTACCACTTCAGAAATTTTCTTTAAAAAGAAGTTCTAAAATCTTGTTGGTTTATTAAGCATATCATACATATGAATTGTCAATTGATCTATTGCATGCAAAAGATACAGCGAATATAATAATAACCTTTCCCAACATTTCATTTTGAAGCCCCATTTACCTGAACTGAGCTGCTTCCAATAAATATTTCACAACATGTTTCTCCTCCACAAGCGCGCTTGCAACTTACGCAGCAAACACAAATGTTTTAATTCTGACAAAATGAGCATCTTTCATGCACCAGCCTCTATTCAGCACATAGTTTTGTGGCTAAATGGCTTTCTGATTATCATGTCCCAGGATATTACTTCAACTGAAGTGATATGAAATGTCATTAAAAAGTAATGTTCCTCTGCTTTGACAATCATATTAGTAAACATTGGAGGCTCTGCAGGTTATATGTCAGGCGGGCAGACACTAATGGGTTTATTAACATATACAGTAGCACTTTGTCAAACCTCCTTGTTAATCTAAATTTGCAGGTGACAAAAAGAAAGGGAGGGGGGAGCAAGAAGATGATGTTTAAATACTATTTAGGTTGGGCCACAAGTGAGAGAAGCCAGGAAACCCCAAGCACGGTCGGCCGCTCCCGGGGCTGCTTCCCTGCGCTTGCCCAGCCCTTGCTCCCAGGCAGAGGTCTTCTCCAAGCTGATGGGGAACAGACACACCCATCCTGGAGAATAACAAGTGCAATGCACAGGAAAGAGCACAAGTGGATTTGTTTCAGGGTTGGGAGTGAATAACTGCATCCCCATCTGAGCCAGCGGGTTTGCGGTACAGGAGCAGCCAGGGCTGGGGTCTGCTGGGCACTGTGGGAAAGTCAGGGTATCTCAGCAGCAAATGTAGGAGGGCAAATGAGGTCACAGGGACAAACGGGTTATCACAGGGACGTCAGGGTCCCAGGGACGTCTACTCTGAAGTGCGTAAAGATATTTGTGTCACCTATAAACTAATTCCTGGGGTGGATCCAGGTAATGTTGCTGTGTAGCCTGGGACATGGCACCGAGTAATGGGGTTGTGTGGCTTTTTAGAGGTGATGGAGGGCTGAGACCAGATTTCCACCAGGATTCAGGCAGAGGAGGGATGGACATCTGAGCCTGAGGAGGGGATGTGCCCTTTTGATGTCCCCAAAGGATGGGACAGGAATGAGGAAGGGGAATTTCAGTTGCTGCTGCTGGGTTAGCTGATGCTGAGCCCAGCCCAGCCAGTACCTGGGCAGCAGCCCTGGCTGGCCTGCCATGGGCAGAGGGGGCCACATGCCACTGGGGAGGCTCTGGGCACCTCTGCAGAAGCCCCTGTGGTGGTGGTGGTGATGCCAGCCGGTGGGTTTGGCTCCCAGGTGAGCAGCAGTGAGGCACAGGCTGTGCTCTCGCTGCTCCCTGCAGCAGTGATGGAGAGTTGAATTTGGCCTGCGGAGAGTTATTTACCCAACAGCTCCAAATGCTTCCCCTTGGGACGCTAGCTAAATACCTATTTCCACTTTTGTTCAAACGGCACCATCTGCTCAATGGGCCACAAGCTTTTCCAGCACGTACCAGACAGAGGTGGCTGGAGGTGCAGAGCAAGCGGAACGGGGCGGGGGGTGGGGGGGGAGCTGCCCCGAGGGGATCTTCAGGGAAAGCCTGTTTCCATGTGGGGAATGAACTGCATCCCCACACCCGCTGCCTCCTCCTCCCAGCTGGCAAGACTTTGGAAGGGGCAAGTAACAGCGGCAAAACTTTGTGTAGCAAAGCAGATTTCAGGGCTGCACAGATGCCTGGCTTGTTCCAGAGCTGGGGAGGTGGCACTGCATCGTGTCCCGGGCTCTGGCGGGGTGCTGGAGGTGGTCCAGGCTTCCTATGCATGTAGGGGATAGCACCGTGCCCTTGGGCAACCCTGCAATAACAAAGCTGCGTGCACAGGGCTGCCGGCCCTGCGTGGCCCTGCTCAGGCCTTGCAGCGAGGCGGGAGCCTTGTGGACCCCACCAGGTTTGGCGAACAAGAGGCATCTGAGGTTTCAAGTTGTAGAAGGCAAACCCATCTCTCTCTCCTCAAATATCCTGGCTTAGAGAACCATGAGCTGTTTAAAATCATCTCTTGAGCTAGTTAGGAAGAAGGGAAGTTAGATGCTGAAATTTGGGCACATGGCCAGACTTCAGTCCCCAGGGACACGTAGAGCCTGGAGAGACCTGCTGGCACCTCTGAGCACCCCAACACACACTGAATCTTGCCCATTGCGATCCGTCATGTATTCTTTCCCTGCAGAGTGGGATGATCTGGGTCTATATGTGGCAGAGTTATCAGACATGTTTGTAAGGATGCTCTGAAGCAGCAATTACCCTTCTCCCTCTGAAAAAATAACCGGACTTGATAAGGCTGCTCAAAGGGGCCACTGACTGCGGGGGTCCCAGGGCTGTGTTCATCTTTTGGTTCTGCGTTCGGAGGAGATAACAGCTGAGTCGGGTGTTTCCTCACACCAGCTCTGTGCTTGCTACGGGGTGAGTGAAGTCAATGACTTGCTGTGATTTTTATTTTGGGAGCTGGGAAGTGTAAGTACAGTGGGACCTATTCTTGTCCAAATGACTAAGCCTCCGCCAGCCCGGAGCTCTTCATCTTGGCAAACAGATGGTGCGTGGAGGAAAAGCGATGCTATTCACTGCGCTGAAAGGCCTTTTCTTTCTGGAGCGGCGCCTTAAAGGTACAATGGTTTTGTTTATCAGGCTGAGCAGAACTGGGTGTTCAGGTGCCTTTTGGGGAGTGACACAAAATAGGGCAGAGTCGCAACTGCAGCCTCGGACGGGTCCTGCTGGGAGGGGCCCGTCCTCCCCTGGTATAAGTTGGCCTCATGTGGATGCAAAGAGCTTGGCCGTGGGGCAGAGCAGCGGGGCTTGGGGGATCTTTTGGGGCATGCCAAGGAACATCATTTCTCGGTCCAAGAGGGAGCCTCCATTTCTGGAGCCACTCGAAGCCCCATGTGCCCCGGAGCTCGGCAAGACGTGCATTCCTGGTACGCAGATGTGCCAGCCACAGTTGCTGTCTCTCACCAACTCTCATCATTTTGGGGGCTGGAAGCCTGAGGTTGGATTGCCAAGCTGAGACCGCAGCTGGGCCCGTGGCATGAGCGCCCTTTGCAAACAGGCACAGGGCTGCTAATGCCCGCACAACCACACATGGCAATTTCCACCCAGGCTGGCAAACCTACCTAGTCCTTTCTCTGCCTGGCAGCAGCACTTCTGGATCTGCAGCCACTGCTTCACCCTTTGAGCCGCTTCAGCAGCAGGCGAAGCAGAGGCTCTGGGCAAGCTGGTGCCTCTGCTGCTGGGAGTAGTGCAGAGAAATTCAGGCGCAGAGTGGGGAACGTCATCCCAGAGAGCATCTCCTCCCCTGCTCCTTCCCTCCAGCCCGCAACCTCCCCCTGCACTCATCTTTCCTCCGCACCTCCTCTTATGACTCCACAAGCAGGCTGGTTGTGCTGCTGCGACACAGGTAGCTGCGACAGAGAAATGGGCGTTATAAGCCCTGGGTGCGGATCCTGCCGATCTGGTGGTTTCTGATTCGTTGGCAGATAATTACAGCACTGAAAGAAAAAGTATTTGCTAAAACCAGGAACTTAACGGGGTTTATAAAGGATGCTTTATCCAGGCGGCTACCGGAGTTAATAAAACTCAGCTTAGGCTCTGTAAAGGTCTGTAGTACTTAGTCTGAGTTTTGCTGAGTGTTGCCAGGCTGGGAATTTGGGGCTGGCATTCATAATTACTGTCCAATACTCCACGGGGAGTTTGGTATTACTGTGGGGGTGCAGAGGGTAACGAGGACTTGGGGTTGTTTGGGAACAGCTCCTGAGCATCCTGGTTCATGTGCAAGTTGGAGCCAAGCAGGCACAACCGTTCTTGCATGCCAGCCAAGGAGTTTGGTTGCTGGCAAGCAGCAGGATTTCACACCAATCGGATCCGTGTTTTGCAACAGCACTGCAAACTCCCAGAGGTTTTTTGTTTTGGGGGCTTATTATTATTAAGTGCTTGGTGTATTTGTCTTCATTTCATCTCTTCTAGCTTAAAAGGTCAGCAAGGCTCAATAGCAGAGCGCTCCACAGATGAAGAGGGGGTATGGATTTTTAGTGCCCTGCTGTCATCCCTGCTTGTGCAGTCCCATTCCCGGTACCCAGGTGGGACATGAGCACAGGATGTGGGTGCCAACCTGCACCCACCCAGCCCAAAATAGCCGTGGCCCCAAAGGTGCTCACTTGGTGCACCGGCAACTGCTGCCTGCCCTCGCAGCTGGCGGTCACATCTGATGCTTATGAACTTTGAATGTCTCAATGTAACATAAAGGCAGTGGGAACTGAAGAGTTGCTGAATCGGTATTTTATTTGGGGGAGGGAGTTCCTCCTCTTTTCTTGTCTTTTCCTTCTTTCCTCCAGTAACTGCAGTGGAAAAGAAAAGTTCAAGAAAAGGGAGGAAGGGCCTGGAGGCAACAGGTTAGAAAACAAATACCGGAAGAATGAGAAGTGGAGTTATTTGGAGAGCAGAGTTACTTGCTTTGAGATCCAACCGCTTTTTTTTTTTTTTTAAGAAAATGAAAAAAAAAAAAAAAATCTTCTCAAAATATCCCCCCTTTTTTTTGTTTAAAAACTTTAGACAAACTTTTCGTGTTGCCTCTGCTCAGGATAGAGTTCGCAATTTAATAACCTTGTTATGTTACGAATCCTGAGACTTTGCGACTCCTGCACTAGTCCATCTGCCAAGTAGAGAGCATTTCTTGACCTTTTAAAGAAAGCCAGAGATAATGAACCATTTGGACTGTAGGATGCCCTAGCTGCTTGGAATAAAATCAGCGTGGCTGTGAATTTTGGAGAGGAACAAACATGCAGCTCCGAGCCAGCAGTGCGGGCTGAGAGTTTGCAGTGATCTCCAACTGCAGTAACAGCCATAAACTCCTTTAAAACAGTTAATAAATCAGAGGACATGGGCAGAATGAGATCTGGGCTTCACAAGGGCTTTAGAAAGTGTCTTGAAAGGTCCAAAGAGGGAGGATTCGACTGGCTGCCACTCAGTTTGAGCTTGTAACTAGCCATCTTCTCCTTCAAAAATCTCATCAGCTCTTGAGAAACACAGACACTGAAGAGGCTGGTGCTTGTTGGGGGGAGCTGGATGTCAGACGCTGCTGTCCTTGTTATTGACGGCGTTGGAAACGTGCAGTGTGTGCCACACGTTTTGCGCTGCAGGATCTTGGAGGTTCAATGGTGAAAGATGATGCTTTCATCACTATTTTCTGTGGTGAGTTTTAGTTCTCTGAAAATGGAAATCCTAAATATTGCTGCTTCACGGGTGTTGTCCCAGGTCAGGTGTCCCGTCTTAGGTCAGAAACGTTCCCTAGGGAGCACCGCTAACCCCTGTTAGTGCAAGGGCCCTTGTGCATCCCAGATGATGTGGCTGGGGAGTTGAGACTGAGCACCCAAACCATCCTTCCCGTGGCCCGCCACAGCAGTGCTTCAGATGGGCATCTCCTGACCTAACCCTGAAACCACTGGGCCCAGCTCCCATGGGCTCAGTGCCGAGCAGCAGCTGGGGCTCTGCCAGTCTCTGAGGGCTCCCGCAGAGAATGAGAGGACCGTGGTTCTCTGGTCCTTTCTGGAGACCAGCAGATGTTCGTGGATGATCCTTTCTGCGTTTGGCTTATCAGGTCTCTCCCACTGCCTGGGGGATTGCACTGAGGCTGTGATTTTCCTGCCTCCTGCGTGTGGTCGCTCATGCCAGTGCTCTCTGCTTAGCCCAAGTAGTTATGCTCTTTTCAGCCACTGGCTGAGTTACTCTGTCCCTTTTCCCTGCATTTTCCATGGTTTTTCCATCTTTGCGGCAGGCCTAACACAGGAGCACCAAGCTCCTGCCTGGCTCTTCTCTTGCTCTGCCTGCTGTGGCTGGGTGACATTCCCAGGTCCAAGGTGTGGGCCTGGTTCAGCACGCATGGACATGAACAGGGACACAGACATGTGCAAACCTGGCACAGGATGGGGCTGGCAGGCTGGCACAGACTTTGCTTCCACAATCTCCCTTCCATCGCATCCAACTCATTCTGCTCATCCAGCAGAAAGGACGTAGAAAGCTTTTTGGGTGGAGCAGGATAAGGGATGGCTAACGCGCTCCAGCCCTCGCCTCGCTGGTGCCATGGAGAAATGCATGATTAATTTGTTTAAAACGTCACTGAGGATATGCGCGCTCTTTCTATGCTGTGAAATCAGAGCCAGAGCTTTGGTCTGTAATTCTTTTAGGGAAAGATGACATAGTTGGTCTTGATTAAACCATTAGTTTAATGTTGATTAAACCATGGTTAAATTATTCATGTGTCTAGCTATTCATACGATACATAGGAATTTATTGTAATGGGATGGTTTGCCATGCCTGGTATTAAAAACTTGCTGTTGTGCTCACTAGCAAGTAGCATGGCAAAAATAAACAAATAGGATGGTAGGGGAAGGACTTTCTACGTTACCGCTGTAGTGTAAATGGAGCCGTCGTTTAAACTGAAATAGCATTAGGTTTATGGTGACTTTTAGCCACAGATCTCATGTCATAGCCTGCTTTCCTGCCAAGGAAACATGGGTAGGCTTGCTCTCCTCTAATGGGGATTCCCAAAGCATTGCAGAATGTGGCCCCCACCGTGGTGGTGGCGAAGAGCCAGGTAAGACAGTCGCTTAGTGCCATAACAAGCAATCGTTTAGCTACGGGAAACCTCCAAAGTCAACGTTCATAAGGAAAATCCCGTGACTGTTTTGGTGTCTGGCAGAGCAGATGGAACACCAAGCTGAAGGGGTTTCTCCAAGAGGTCTTCCACTCTCCATATAGCGTTTGCTTTTTTCCTTCAAAGCTGAAAAGCTTGTCACGTGTATAATGCACCCCACACTACTGGAGGCCTGTTTATACTGGTGGCTGAAGGGTCTTCTTGTTGCCGTCATCTCCAGGAATAAAACATGGACACTAGACAAGGATGTGCATGAGTCTGCCCTGATGCCCAGGCTGGTTTCAGAGCCAGGGTCAGGGGTGGTGGGGTCAGAGCACCATCCTCGGCGCCGGGGACCTGCGAAGGAACACGTTGATGGGGTGCTGCCTTCGCGTTCACCTGCAGCTCCCTCCTTTGCCATGCAAAAGCTGAGGGTGGGGAAGGAAGGAACAAATATCCTGCTGGGGATGGCCACAGCCCTGCCCCACTCTGTGGCTGCGTGCAAAGCTGCTGCGGCGCGGGGAGGGTGGGTGCTGGGGCATGGGGGTGGAGGGCACCTCCATGGGGGTGGAGGGCACGGCGGAGCTGGCATGGAGGAGGAGCAGGCAGCTGGAGAGGGACTACTTTGTTTCTGCTCTGCTAAAAAGCAGTTGAGGTGAAAGCTGGTCACAACTGGAGGGGTCTAGGCACATTTTACAGAAAAATAAAATGACTGTTTTGGATGAGTTAAGAGAAAGGATGATATGGTGTGTCGGAGGAAACAGCGAAACCCTGAGATTGGTCCTTCCAGTCCTGTGTTGCTCTGGCAGCCTCCAGGGAAAGCTTCAGAATTTTGACAAAGCCCCAAATCCTGAAATTTTGAAGTGTTGTCACAGAGCTCTGTGCACCACCCTTCTTGCTGGGGTGGGCTCCCACTGGTGTTATATTCCTGGACTGCACTGGGGTGTGCTGCCAGTGGAGGGGAGGCAATGAGCCCTGAGGGGTTGGGGCATGTCGGGGGCCCCCTCACCCCCACATGGCTCTGCCTCCATGGCTTCCCAGGGCCCTGGTTTCTAATGTTTTTCTTCAGGGCACCAAGGCAGGTTGGACACCGTTATGTTGTCCTTATTGTCGATCTATAGACCGATAGATCCTGCAGACCAGGTGAAGACTGACATCTTGAGATACATATGGGCCATGGCTTGATTTCACTCAGCCTGGGTGGACTTGTTGGGTAGCAGAAGGTGTTTACTAAAGTCTGTGCTACTAAAAGAGTTTGGAGGGCCTGGTGGGGCCCCAGGGAGTGAAAGACATCTTCCCATGCCCAGTGCTCATCTGGCAAGCTCAATGTGCTCCTCAAGGTCATTTTTTAGGCCAGCCTTTCTTGGGGGGCAGAATCAGGACTCAAAGCCATGGCTTGCTCCAGCTGAGGGCCCCTACAGCCTGCTTGAGACTGGGAGAGTCTCATCCCCGGGAGCTGGAGGTGCTGGGAGAGAACTGGACCGGCTGGGGAGCCTGTGCCTCTTACAGGTCCCCACCTGCCAGCTCCAAAACCTCAGGTTTAACTAATCTCCCATCAGTCTTGCTTTCTCACACACTGATCCCAGGCAAGAGGCTGAACACCAGTCAGGGTCTCTCCCGTCACCTTATTTCAAATAGCATTTCTCCCCCTCTACCAGGGCGGAGTTTCCTTGCTTGCATCCCACCGCGATACAGCTCCTGACCCCAGATCTCATACCCGCGTGCAGACAGCAAGAGCCATAATCCCGCAGGGGCTGATAGCGGGGTTTATAAAGCCCCGTGTCTTCCTTCGGCCATCGCTGGCGGGTGGGAGGATGTTAACTCAGCTCCTGTGTGGACGTCTGTAAAAGGAACGGTGCCTGGGGAGGCATTTGGTCCTCATTAGCAGACACTCAGTAGCTGTTTTGTCATTTTTCTTGTTTGTCATAAAAAATAAATACAGTTTAATAGATGATCTTACAGAGCAGGTTTTGGCAACAAAGTAGACCGTGTACCGTGTCCCATTATAAACTTGATGTGTATAATTTAAAGCAAGATGGAATATAAAACCATTTCCAGCTCAGATGAGGGAGAGGGAGACACAGATTTAGGTCTTGATTGTGCTGAAATGAAAAACAGCACATTCTTGGATAGTGTATTAAATCAGGCATTCTGTTTTATGGAGTCCAAGCTATAAACAGCCTTTTTCAGAATAATTAATCACGTCATTTATTTTTTGGTTTGAAAAGTTTGGGGAGGGGATTTCTCTCGTTTCTTTGTGTATTTTTAGAGATATTGTATGCAAAAGAGCAGCCCTAAACACCATAGAAGACTATGTGGAGACCAGGGAGGTCGTTAAGGGGACGTTCCTGTCAAAATCCCATCTGTTAGCAGAGATTTAAGGAATGCCCTGATGAGCCCTTGGGAATGCTGGGCTCTGGAGCCAAGGGCAGGGATGTGGAGTGGTGGTGGGAAGGTGAGTGGAAGAGGCAATGATGCAGCCAGTGATGTCGTAACGACCTCTGCTTTCCCAGACCAGCGTTAAGAGCAGGTTAGTGGGGACTGGGGGCTGGTGGGGGTGTCTGTAAGCAGAGGATGCTGCTTGTCTGGCCTGCGGCGTGCTCACCTTCCATCCGGTTTGGAAAAACCTGCCCATTGCTCTTGCTTAAACTGGGCAGTTAATTCTTACTGGGATTAGAAATGGGACAGGTCTCCTCTACCAGCACTGTCTCCATCATCCCGCAGAGCTACGAGCAGAGGACCTGATCCCCCACCGCTGTAAATCAGCACAGCTCTACCGGAGCTGGAAGAGGGATGCAGATTTCTGCCAAGGAAAGAGAGCGATCCAAAGCGCATTTCCTCCATCCTCCCGTTGCGTAAAGCAACACAGCTCCTCTGGTTTTGGAGCGGTGGGACTGGCTTGCCTCAGTCTACTCTGGCTGCTCAATTCTGATTTCAGCAGAGCCAGTGTAAATCCAAAACAGCTCTAGGGAAGTCAGTCAAGTTCCTGGAGACTCAAGGCTAGAGGAGATAGGAAACTATTCACAGCTTGTATGTAGCTGTCGACATTTTATATAAAAAGCTGGCTGAATGCAGCAACAATGTGCTATAGGCAGGGTGCTAATCTCTGTTGTTATTAAGTTTCCTGACATTTCCCATTATCAGAGCTTCTTTACAGTTCTTTATAGGACTGCAAAACTTTAATCTTTTCGGTTGAAATGCATCACCTGTGTGCCATCCATGACACCGGTAGTGCCACCGGGTGAAATTTTGCTTTTTCTTGATTTTCTTGAGAGCTCGGAAGCTGCACAAACCTCAGCTGTGTTAACAATAGCAATTGATAAAGCTGCAAAGTCTCGCACCCCGGAGGAGTTCAAGCCAGCATTCCTCCTGCCTGAGAAACCCTCACTTGTGCCATGCTGCCCATGCGGGTATGGGTTTTAATACGTGGCTACACGCTGCTTTCCGTACCGGACCCCACCGCCCGTCTCGGTCAGTAGGAGCCGTGCCGAGGTACGCTGGGTGAAGGCAGCTCTAAGAGGTGCACTGGCAGAGGCAGGACCCCATCCCCTGGAGCCAGCAGCATCTTGTCTTAACTATGCTATGTGGAATTATCTACTCATCCCTGGCAATAAATAACCCACCAAGTCCAATAGGAAACCTACCCTGCTTCTGTAGCAAGAGGCTATACACTAATGTGCATGTACGAGAAGGTAAACCAACCTTTTTTTGAGCTGGGAAGTAGCATGTATTACTGGAAAACCAAACCAGTTTGCTTTGGCTGTGCTGCTGCCCGTCCTCATGGCAGCTGTACTCCTGCTGCCGTTCCCTGGTTGGGGTACTTAACGCTGGAGGTGTTGTGGCAATATGTTGGAGCCGAAACGTATCGGCTTCATGCCAAAATAATTCACCTAGGGTTGTTTGGCTTTTTTTTTTCCGATGAAAAATCAAAATTTCCTCTGCAAGATGAGGCATGATTTCAGTGGGGTGGGGGAGGACTGAGTGGTGGTGGTGCAGGAAGAGGAAATAACTTTCTTAAAAAAAAACAAAACAAAACCTGAAAATTACTTTTCCTTTGCAAAATAAATTTTATGACACATTTTTCTACCAGCCCCAATTTTGAACAGTATTAGCAGTTTGGTGCCAGCCCGATGAGTGCTGGTGCAGCTCACATTCCTGTAGGAAAGAGGTATAAATCCTAGCACCAAATCTGAGGCTGGCAATGGGCCTTTCTCACTGGGACCCTGTGGACCAAGGCACCCCCTGTGCAGAGGCAGGAGAGGAGACCATCTCAGTGGGATCAGTGCACAAAGCCACGGTCTTCTCACAGCTGTATTAGAAATACAAATTCTGCAATGAACCATTCAAGCATAGAAATGCATTTTGGCTATCAGATGGCTGATAAAATAGCTGTGTGAATAGACAGCTGAGGAAGTGATGGGATTAGATAACAATCTCATTTGGAGAGAAATTGTTCCTAAAGGGTCTGGTTTGGGCTTCCCATATGTTGCCTTGCAAAGGCCCACGATGTCATGTTGCATCTGCTCCGGACTGGCCACGTCCTGTCACCAAAGATGCATGTGAAGTTGCAGGACAGTGACATGGGGAAGGGCGACCTTGCATTTCAGATGCAAGGCTTGAATTCAGTTCCTGGCTCTACACTACAGGTTCTCTTGCCCCCAGCAAGGCGATGGAGCCACGTGGTGTCCAGGGGTGCGACCTCCCTGGTCCCGTTCGTGTTTTATTAATAAACCAAAAGAGAGCTGCAGGCTCCAGATGCCGTTACAGCTGAGAAATGGGGTCAGGGTGCATGTGCATGCTCTGAGCTTCCATGAGCCCTGGCCGTTTGTCATCCCTGAACCCAAAAAGGAAAAAACACAACTTTCAGGACATAAAGAGCAGAAGAGGTTTGCTTGAAGCAAACGGATCAATGCCACTTGATACATAACGAAATAAAACCAAGCCAGACCCCAGCTTGCTGTATCTCCAGGGATATATTTTGTGGCTGAAAAGGTGGCTTTTCTCTTTGGAAATGGCACTAACTGTTTTCCCTGTTTTTTGGGTATTAAGGGAAAGAAATGGGAACTTTTCTCTTTTGCTCTTCTTTGTGGTTTGATCTGGCTTTTGTTGAATGACACCCTGAACGCTGGTTATCAGCACTCGAGCTCCTGCCCCTGTTGCAAGGCTGGTGCAGTTTCACTGTAGTTGCTTGTCCATGAGCAGATTTGATCCCGAGGAGTGATGGTGGATAGAAGATTTGCTGTTGGCCTCACAGAAAGAACAGCTGGTGGTTCACTACATTCCCAAGCGAAATTAATGGGGAGAAAGGAGGTATTGAGCAGGTGTCTTCTGTGGAAAGCATCTTGGGAAACTGAAATTTTCCAGTTTGGTATTTTTTGGTAGAGTTTTTCTTGAAACATTTCATGGAGTTTTGGGCCACTGACTGGCCTTTCTCCACCACTGTGGGACTATTTTTCTTGATCAAAACCCCCTAATTTTCCTTTGGGCTCCTCCTCAAAGTGCTGCCCAGAGCATGGCCTTCTCCTCAAACTGTGCAATGGCTTCCTGATGGGAAATGATGTCCAGCTTCAGTAATGAGAAGGACCTACACGTTTCTTGTACAACTGCTCCCGTGGAGCTGTGAGAGGAGGATGGTCTACCATTAGGTAAGATCTCTCTAACGTTAACAAACATAGCTGTCTTTTGGTGGATGTAGAGACCTTCCTGGTGTGATGGAGCCTCCAACCTCCACCTCCCCGTCTAGCAGGGCTGTGATGGCTGAGCCGCATCGCTGGGCGCTGGCGCCATGTCCTCCCCACCTCGCCAGTGCCACACTAAGAGAGGTCAGCGGGGTCCTGAGCGCTCTGTGATGATGGAGACCTCGTATTTGTTTTCCCTTCTCACTGGCGAGCTGTGTGTCTCCTGAGGAGCAGCACAGGAGCAAGCAGCTGGTGGGAACCAAATGGTTGTGCTGAAGTAATGACAATCTCTGGTGTATGAGCTCTGAGAAGCTCCTCTGTTCTGTGCTCTGCCCCCAGAATGAGTAAATAAAAGCCTCCTCATTTATTTATGATGCAAATAGCAACTGTGCATTCAGCTCTAGGATTTGTTGATTATTTATTTAGGGCCTGTTGTCTCGGCGGCACTGTCTGTTTGCGTGCAGGAGGCACGTCTGGGTTTATTACCCACAAACAGACATTTTGCTTCTTGGGCTGTGGCTGCTGATGTTTTTGAAAGCCTGCTGTGGAAACGGAAATCCTTCCAGGGAGACACAGGTCCCCTGGTCCTTCCTCTTCAGAGTCAATACCAGCAGCTCACGGTCCCATCAGCCCCTCTGAAAATCCCAGCTGCACGGTATCCCACTCCTATGGAGCAGTTGAACATTGAGCTCCTTTGGGCATGAAGGTTTCTACTGTGATAGCACCAAAAAGTGATGGCTAAAATCCAGTTGCTGTAGGTTCTTGGCCTTAAAAAGCAAAAGGGAAGATACAGGCAGGCGTGAAACAGTAAGACAGTATTTGGCCTAATATGCTAGTAATCGTTGTTTGGGACCTCCTCCCTCTCCCCGTACAATGGGAGACAGTGTCACTGTGTACCAGAAGTGTTGGATTTGTCTTGTTCTACAACCACACACAAAAAGAAGCTTTGTTGGGTTTCTAGAGACCTGGGGAGTGAATCGGTGTTCCCCAGTGACAAGGTGTCTTTCAATACTCCTGGTTCTTCTCAGGTTGGTGGCTGATAAAATTTTGGCACTTGGCTTTAGGATGCTAATGACACTTATTTGATACATCCTTCTCAGGTCATCCCCTTGGCTTTGACAGTTGATGGAGTGCAAGTGCTTCTGCAGAGAACGCCTCATTAGTGATCCATGGCACGGACCAGACCTCAGCTCCAAAGCTTTGGTGAGTAAAATCCTGAACAGCATTTTCAATGAATGCAAAGGCAAGGAGGGAAGGGCTTGTCCCAGCAGATGGACAAGCCCAGAAGGGTTAGATTATGATGAAGGAATTCTGTCCATCCCTGCTGGTCGCCGTTGTGGCACCATCATGGGACTCCGGGAGGAAAGGCTCCGGTGGCTGGCCCTGGCCTGCTGCCACTATCTCATTATCCACCAAGTTATTCCTTGCTGAAATGTCTGACTTTAATTACCCTGTGCAGGAATCCTTTCTTTGTAAGATGATGCCACAGTCAGAGTTTTAGAGGAGAGAGCTGATTTTTTGAGATTTCTTTTCAAAAAGCTATATTTACCCTTTTATTTGGCTGCCTGTCTTGCAGTCTTAGGGCCCATGGGCAGGAATTATGTTCGCAGTACCCCCATGGTCTGTTTTTGCAGGGTAAAATCATTTACATCCACTAAGTCTCAGAAATGTGACGTGGAAATAGAAGAATTAATTCATACTCTGTAGCATAGCTGGCCAACCTGCAACGATTAAATCCAGACTTAGATGATCAAACTTAGGCACCTAAATGAGTGACCAAAGGCTCTGGTCCAAGCTCAGATCATTGTAGGTCTTGGATCTCTTCTCTTGCAGACTGAGAAAAGGTTGCTGTTAAGCCAGATAGATTTTGCTTGGCTCCTTCACTCATGGCAGGATTTCCAGGGCTTTCCAGGACTTCAGCCATTCTCATGGGTCTTCTCTGAATCCTCCTCTGGCTTTCAGCCTACATCTCAAGGTGTGGAGCTGCCTAGGACCTTACAGGCAAGACCCAACCTAAATTCTGGATACCTTGTGCAGGAAGCCACCCCAGCGGTTAGTGGTGAAAACCACTGCTAGCTAGTGGCTAAAAGTCTTTTAGAGCTGGCAAAGTCGAGAAAAAGGGGGGCATCTAGGAACTCCTGGGCTTGGAGAAGGCATTTAAGGTTTGAAGTCGTGCAGCACTCCTGTAGCAAATAATCAGTGTGTGTCCTGGCAGGACAAAAGGGCAATACCGATAAACACTGGAGTGGTAAACATTGTGCCTGCTTTGTGTGTGTGTCCCCACATGTGTACACATCTGGAGTGATTTGGGGAGGTACTCAAATACTGAAGAAACCTACAGAGATGCACAAATGGGGCCTTGGTGACTATCAGTGTCTCACCTCAAACACAATATCAGCTAAAGGGAAGGAGAGCTGGGGATGGGTCTCAGCTCTGCAGCGGGGCAGGATGCAGCCTGCGGCTGTTTTCCGTGGGTGGCCGTGGTACACAGCCGGAAAACCCCTGCCCTGGTACAGCACCGACCACTGGGGCTGGGGTGGGTTCTCCACCTGCTTCAGTCTCTGGGCTTGGACTCAAGCCAGAGTGAATCTCATCGAGGGGCTGGGATGAGGAGGGGGCTAACGCACTGTTTAGAGGGCCATGAATAGCAGCTTTCATCAGCTGTCATTTCCCATTACAACTGGCTCAACATGGGAATGCGGCACAGGGCCCTGGGAGGAGAGGTTCACCCTGCCTTCCGAGTCCCAGCCAGCTCCATCCACAGTCTCCTCTGGCTCTTTGGAGACTGAACCTTTCAGCTTGAAACTGCTACAGCGACTGCTAATGGGCTGGCTGGACCCACCAGCTGCAGGACACTAGCTTGCCCCTCGTTTGACAGCATGGAGAGGGGGTCAGAAGTGACCAGGAGCTTGCTATGCTTTATGTGAGTTGATGTGGATGATGCACAAATACAGACCCTTGCAGACTTTGAGGAGTTCTGCAGCACCTAACCTAAGCGCAAGGATGCCAAGTGTGTGAATCTTTAAACAAGACCTTATGTATAGAGAGCCTTCTGCCAAAAGGTAGCAGAGAATTTGATGTAAAAACAGAAATATGCTTCAGTTGCCTTGGAATACAATATCCTCCTGAGCTGGCTTGCATATCGCTTCACAAAGATTAGCTGTCCACCAAACTACCAATACCTCCCAAACTTGGCTGCATTTCAGTGTTTGTGGGATGTAGTATAAAAAGAAAAGGAGGATGATTGAGAGTCTCTGTTTCCAGTTGACCATGGTGCAAAGTGCCTAAATCTAAGCCTGAGGATGAAGCTACACCCTCTCTGTATTGATGGTTGTAGGAGTTCTTGGTGTCATTTCTGGTTGGAGATGGGTGTGGTGGTGCTGGAAAGGAAGGTGAGCTTGGAAAAGGAGTTTCCAACAGGGAGTAGCCAAAGGAAACTGATAGTTTTTATGCTGATAAATTGGAACTGGGATTACAAAGGCAAAGCATAATTCTTGTGCTCTGAAGCTCATTCATTTGCTTAATTCTGGGGTTGGGTGGTTGGTACAGGAAAGGATGGTGGCCAAGGGCTGAGCACGGAAATCCCCCAAACCCATATCTGATAGAATTATTCACTTTTCTTAACGGAGCAGTGTGTGTGGGCAGCTCTGAGCAAGCAATAAGCCAAGCATGATGGCTGGTGCTTGCCAGTGCCCAGAGACGCTGTGGGTGTGCATGGGGGGAGAAGGGCTAGGAGGAAGGAGGGGGTGGAAAAGCCACATTGCTCCAAGGCCAAGCTGGAGATGGAGCAGAGAAGGGGTGTGAAGGACAAATAACACTTCTGCAAGAGCAAGCCTTATAGAAACAGCTGCTGCACTCCAGTTCCTCGGTGTCTCCCCACCTGCAGCTCCCTTGAACCTTCCCTTTCATCCCTTCAATCTTTATTTCATTTGATTAATGAAAAACTTATTTCCTTCTCTCAGCAGAGATACTGGACCACAGCCCATGGGTTGGGAGTGGAGGGAGGGAATAGCTGCAGCTTGGCTTCTCCTCTCTGACCACCAGCCAGCTCCCTATCTCGGGATGGATCCAGCAGGAGCACGGGAGCTCGCATCCAAGAAGCCCCGGTGCTCTGCCAGGGCCACACAGGTAGCAAAGAGCCTGATAGAAAGTCAAGTGCAACATCTGGGAGTCTTTTTTTTCTGTTGCCTCCCCTGTATTTCAGAGCAGTAACTCTCTGATGTGCATGGAGGGCTTGCCAAAGCTCAAAATGCTCCAGTCTCCCACAGGAACACCCCTACGTGTACACAAATGCACGCCTGTGTCTGTCTAGGAAATCTGGATCAGAGGACAACAACTATATTCTGCTGTAATATGTTACCTGTGAGACCCTGAGGTCCTTTGTAGGAGAACAAGTAGTAGGCTGTTCTGTTTGGCTCTCTGTTCAGCCTTGGTGCTGCCGCCCCAGGGCAGAACGGGCTGGGGATTACCAATTCGGAGAACTTGTCCTTCTCCCTTCTCCTGCTTCTCCTGCATCCTCCCCTAAGAGTCTAAAACTGCAGCTAGTAGATAAAGGAAGACAAGCCAAAATACTCCTGTGAGAAGGAAATGGATCCAGGCAAGGGGGAATTGGCCTCCGTCGCTGTTAATCAGTGATGCCCCACTGACTGCCAATTATTTTGCTTTCCCATCTGCATCCTGGATGGTCTCAGGCAGTGGACAGCTTTGCAAGGAGTGGGAATCAACTCAGGCTCTCCCCACGAGCCCTTGCCTAGCAGCATGGCTCTGGTCTGGAAACAGTCAGCACCGCTAAAGGGCTGTGCAGTCTTAACAGTTTGTGATGTTTTTTCCTGGTGCATGTACAAGCTACTGAGGGCCTTGGTGGGATGGAGACAAGCAGAAACCTTCCTGATAGCCAGCGCTCAGGCAGGGAAGGAGGATGCTGCTGGAAAGTAAAAGGGAAAACAGAGCCCGTGGGAGAGGAAGGAAAAGGCCAAGGCAGGCTTGAGACACAGAGCATGTTTAGGGCAACAGAGTTGGCCATCATGGTCGGGGACAGAGAGGTTGGCTTCCTGAGCTCATAAAGCCCCATTCCCATAACTGGGTATTTTGGGCCATGTTTACCCCCTGCAAAGCAGCGAAAAATTATTTAGTTCCTGCTTGCTCTGTGTTGGAAATCAAGTACCTTAATAGGAGCCACAAGCTTGGAGAAGGGGTTTAACTCTTATTTTCTTGTCCAAAGGCTGGTCTGGTGATAAAAGTGTTGACTGAACCTTCCTTAGCCTGGCAGGGACAGGGCTGCCTCGCACAGGGCTCCCTTGCTGCCTGCTGGGCAGTTTGCAGCACTGCGGGTGCCCAATTTTGTTGTCTTTTGGGACATTCAGGAAGAAAAGTGCAGAATTCCTTCTTCGTGCATTCAGAGGGCAAGGATTTGATGCCAAGGACGGGCTCATACAAAACTAGGCTTCAGTTTTGGTACTGGCCTCTGAATTTTACTCTCATGAAACTATCAGTAACAGCGAGCCTCTGCCACCAGGCAAACACAGCTGGTCACAAGCGGTGTTCCCCAGGGCTCAGTTTTGGGGCCAGTCTTGTTTAATACCTTTATCAGTGATCTGGACGAGGGGATCAAGTGCGCCCTCAGTAAGTTTGCAGATGATACCAAGTTGTGTGGGAGTGTTGGTCTGCTGGAGGATAGGAAGGCTCTGCAGATGGGTCTGGACAGGCTGGATTGATGGGCCGAGGTCAATTGTATGAGGTTTAACAAGGCCAAGTGCCGGGTCCTGCACTTGGGTCACAACAACCCCATGCAACGCTACAGGCTTGGGGAAGAGTGGCTGGAAAGCTGCCTGGCAGAGAAGGACCCGGGGGTGTTGGTTGACAGCCGCCTGAATATGAGCCAGCAGTGTGCCCAGGTGGCCAAGGTGGCCAATGGCATCCTGGCTTGTATCAGAAATAGTGTGGCCAGCAGGACTAGGGAAGTGATCGTGCCCCTGTACTCGGCACTGGTGAGGCCGCACCTCGAATGCTGTGTTCAGTTTTGGGTCCCTCACTACAAGAGAGACATTGAGGGGCTGGAGCGTGTCCAGAGAAGGGCAACGAAGCTGGTGAAGGGTCTGGAGCACAAGGCTGATGGGGAGCGGCTGAGGGAGCTGGGGTTGTTTAGCCTGGAGAAAAGGAGGCTGAGGGGAGACCTTATCGCTCTCTACAACTGCCTGAAAGAAGGTTGTAGAGAGGTGGGGTCGGTCTCTTCTCCCAAGTAACGAGTGATAGGACAAGAGGAAGTGGCCTCAAATTGCATCACGAGAGGTTTAGGTTGTATATTAGGAAAAATTTATTTACTGAAAGGGTTGTCAAGCATTGGAACAGGCTGCCCAGAGAGGTGGTGGAGTCACCATCTGTGGAGGAGTTCAGAAAACGTGTAGACATGGCACTTTGGGACATGGTTTAGTAGGTGTGGAGGTGTTGGGTTAATGGTTGGACTAGATGGTCTTAGAGGTCTTTTCCAACCTTAATGATTCTATGATTTCATGAGGGGATTTGAGGCAAACAGTGGCAGACCTTTATCTGGATGCTGCACCGTTTGGTGTTTGCATTTCTTACTGGTGCTATTCCTGCTCCTGGTCTTACTTTGCATTATTTATCCCAGTTTTTGGTGGCTGTACTTAGGAATGGTTACACAGATGACTACAAAATTTACTAAGTCCAGATCTGCCAATATTTTCATGAATGCAACCACAAAGTAGAATTTGGTGATTGCAAAGCGTTAACAATAAATACTGGTTCAAGAAATGAGCACATGCTTCAGATCTGATGCATTTCAGGAGGGGCAGTTAAGCATCTAAAATGCACCCAGTAAAGTTGTTAGTAACTATTTTCAACTTCTTTCTTCCTGAGAGATGGTTATTCAGCCTGGGAATGGGAGTACTGCCACGTGACTTGACTGAGTAATCACTAATACCAACAAATAGCTTAAATAGATAATTTCCTTACAACAGAACTAGCAAATTATGTTCCTGTGAGCCATCCAGCTGAGAGACGGTGACAAAAGTGAAAAAAATTCTTGTAGGAATTAATTGTGAGCAGAGAAGGAGTCCAGTGTCAGTGGTGCAGGAAAGACACAAGAAAAGGAGAAAAAAAAACCCTACAGGAAAATATAATTTAAACATCCACAGAAGACATGCAAATGCAGCCGTTTGCTCAGTGAGGGGCCTCTGGATTTTCCCTAATGAACTCTAATGCAAAGAGGAAATTAAAGAACTCTGTTTTCCACTCTGCCCAGTTGCAAAGCGTCTGCGCAGGGAGCGGGGGCCGGTGCCACGGAGGAACGCTGTAGTGCATGCTGACGGGGGAAGGACTGGGCCAAGGAGGGAAGTTTCTGCTCTCAGGCTGACAAATGGTACTTGTCAGGAATTTTTTTTTTTTTTGACAGAGTATTCTTGTTTGTTAAGCAAAGCAAACAACTAATTCGACAGAACTGAAACTTTAAGCAGGAGAAGATCAGCCTGGATAAACTTTTTGACCAAGTGTTTTTGTTTTTTCTTTTTCTGAAAGGGTCTTCCAAGATGGTCCAATATCTGAGACCATTTCTTTTTTGAAATAGAAACATCCGGTTTTCTAGTCCATAATACTTTCCATTTTGAATCTTAAGCTAAGTATAGCAAGAACGGGGCTTCTTTGCCGAAGGTTTGGGAGAATTGAAACCAAATGTTTAAAAATTATCTATCCAAAATGCTTGGCTTGACTGAACTCAGACGACTGTTGTTTTTGAAAAGCTATAAACAATATTGAAATTCTGACTGTTTATCCCCGTATGACTTGAGAATTGTTTACAATTTTTAGACATTTTTCAGGAACTAAAAACCTGTTCCTCATGTATATTTATGCTGGCAGCTGCTAGCCAAAGGACAGCTCAGCTCCTCGAAAAGTAGAAGCATATGACAATTTTCTCTTTAGTAAAGCTGGTAAAATATGGGGTGTCAAACCAGGATGAATTCCCCTGGCCAGTTTGGCCGGCCAGGCAGCGGTTGTGTCCGGGCAGCGGTTGCGTCCGGGCAGGCTCCTCTGCGGCATTTCCCTCCCGAGTGCCGGTGCCGAGGGTCCAACGTGCACCGTGAACCCCATGCTCTCCCTGCGCTCTCCCTGCGAGCTCCCCGGCTCTGGGGCACGTTGTGTCTGAGAGGGGTTTGGGTGGTTAAAATGTGAGACTCCAACTTCGGATGGACATTCCCGCACTGCCTGGAAAACGAGCCGCAACTTCCGTTTGACCAAGGCAGGGGATCCGTACTTGGGATCTGGCCATGCAGGGGTGTGGGGTGCTGCAGCCAGGGCTGGGCTCCGGCTGGACATTGGTCAGCTCTTCCATTAATAAGCTTTTCTGAGGCAGTGAAAGCCCAGATTTGATCCTGATGGCAGATATGATGATGTATACAGGCAGTCCATTACTAAACCAGTAGCATCTTCCAGGCGCCTCTTACATGAGTGTCTGCTCCGGATGACAAGGCTTGTGCCAGCCGGCGTAACTGCGGACCAGGGAGAGCTCATGTGGCACCTCTTGCTCACCAAGACATACAGGGGCAATATCCAATTTATACGGGCAGAGCTGGCTGTGTCCTGAGCCCCAGCCCTGCCGGCAACTCACATGGGTAGCCATACAAATAATTTCTTTATTTAACCTTGAATCTTCTCTGTGGAAAATGGAGGAGTTTGGTCTCAGGCCAATACTGGTTTTGAGATACAGGGAACCACAGTGAGGTTTTTTTTTTAAATCACGGTGTAGTGATGCCATTGGTTATATCTTTATAATTCCCATGGCAGGCAGCTAGAGACACGTCTGTGGGATAGGATGTGCCCCTGAATTGGGGTCCTTGGGCTGTGGCTTCACTTTGGACAACAAACCCCGTCTAAGCTTAGCAGACATGCCCCTTTGGTCAGAAGAGCTGATTGAAAAAACAAGTAGGAAATGGCTCCTGGCAATCCAGCAAATCCTGTGATGCTGCTGAACTGAAATGTGCTTGGAGGGCCCTGGCTGGATGCTCTCCTCTGCCTCCAGCAGACCTGCCCAGCCCTGCGCCTTGCTGGATCCTGCCCTGATCGCAGGGGCAGCCTGTGCTCAAAGCACAGACCCTTCTGCGCGCCCCGAAGCCATGGGTCCCGGGAAGCCGCTGAGGGTGTTTTGCACCAGCAAAGCCCTGGTGAGCTGCAGACAAGGCAGCGTGCAGCTGCAGGCGTGTGGAGGGGCAGGTAATTAGATTCATGACTGTGTTTGCCCTGTCAATATGATGCATTTGTCTGCTTTCCTCTATGCTCTTAAACTTGTCCTTCTCAGGAGAATTTTTTCACTCCGTTGCCATCTCTTCTGTGCCCAGCCATGGGGGGTCTCCAGCAGTGAGCAGTATAGAAAATCTATTGATTCTGCTCCATAAGCCCTGTACAAGGGAAGGTAAGTGCTCCCCAGCCAATACCTCTCAGTCATTTCCTTTAGATTTTGCTCACATGCCCTAAATCACAGCTGTTGGTGAAAGAACAAAAGAAATGAGCTGGAGAAACTGTGGCCAAGCAGGTCTAATCCTGTCTACAACATCACCATTACCCCGGCGTTAATGGAGGAACTCAGAGAGGCCAGACGCTGGTGCATCTGTGAAGAAGGACTCTCCGTTACCAGGACTGCTCTGAGTTGCAGCAGAGGAAATAGCAAAGAGGTTTGGCAAGGGAGGCATACTTGTGGCTGATAAGCTGTGTTTGAAGTTCCTGTGTTGCACTGAGGACCTCAGGTAACACTCACACCAGCGAATTTGGCCTCCAGAAATTACACAGTTGTCTTAAGAACCATGAGATGATTGTTACCATTATTATTCATATTTAACGATGTTGAAATGCAGGTGCTGAGTCTTTCTTGAAGAGCTTTGCTTGGCTCCCAGCAGCTTTCGCTGTGAGCTGGGCTGTCTGTAGGACATTTCTTGGTCATCAGATTTGGAAGGTCTCTGGCCAAGCAGTGCGCTTGAGGCTCAGCACAGTGTTGGCCTCTGCTAGCATCTTCACACCCGGATAGACAATGTGTCCAAAGCTGCGTTCACACGGTGTGGTACTGAGCCTGAGGGCAGCGTCAGACCTGAATTAACGAGAGCTCTCCCCGTGGAGCAATGAGCTGTGCTGCCTCCGGGACGGAGCGAGCTTGAGCAGCGCGCCAGCCCCTGCGCAGCGGTGTGGACAGGCGTAAGATGAAGGAGGTATAATTTTTTTCAAAAGCCATGGCTGGCCAATGTCTTAGGTAATAAATGCTATGAATTGAGGAATGCAGCCTTATTATTGCCTGGCGGAGGGGAATTCATTCTGCACATTGGCTTCTCCAGAGTCTTCCGCCCAGGCGTCGTTGACTCCTTACCACCACATAGATATTTCTGTATTTCAGCAGAATTCCCCACTTCTAATCTGGATAGTCCTTGCTGGGTGGAGTGCAAAACCCACATTGTTAACTCCGGATAACAGTAATTAAAAGAAAATAAAATCAAAGGTGCTCAGAAAAGAAATGGAACATTTTTCTGTGGGAGCCAAAAGTTTATATTAAACTTCAGTGGTTTAATAAAATATTATGAAGTTTGGGAGCATATTTTCCCTGGGACTTAATCTGTTTATACATCTAAAAAAGTAAATAGAATATCACTTTACTTGACCACACAGAAAACCTGATATACGGGGGCTGCTCCGCTGTATATATTTCTTGGTCAATTGCTTCCACCTCGAGTTTCACGCAACGCATCGTGAGTTGGGTCCGTTCCTCTCCTACCAGGTCAGGGGAAAGCGGGAATTAATCAAACTCAGTGGTGAAATGCTGTGGACGTGGCAGGGCCAGCGACGGCTAAGGGGCTGAAGGGCGGGGGGAGCCGTGAAGACCTGACTTTCCAAGGTTTTTTGCAATCTAAAGAAAGGACTGTATGACATTAAGCTTTCTAGAGAAACATGAAGTGGAAGAGAAGAGGTTGTGGAAACGATGCCAACGTTCACAGCAGGCAGAGCCCCCCCCCAGCTGCCGTGGAGCGTGTTGGGCTTAGGAGGCTAAAATCAGACACAAGTGGGTAATTCTTGTATTTTCCCCTTTTTCAATAAACCTGCCCACTCTTTCCAGGTTGCTGCCGCCAGCAAAAAGAGAGCACAGCCTCTCAGTACCCGTAAACTTTATTAAATGTGTGCTTTTTCATTCTTAAATTAAATTAAAATCAGTCTGTTTCATACTGAAATAGCACCAAAGGGAGAAGGATGACAGTATCACCAAGCAAAGGGGAGGGAGGAGAGAAAACCAAGAAACCATTATATACGAACAAGAATTTTTTTAATGGTTAAGAAAATGGGCAATTTTTTTTCCTAATCTGGAGACCTAACGTTGTGTATGCAGGAGAACCGAGGAGACTAAGGATCCATGTTAGTCAAAATAACTCAGTGTAGCGTAGGCATGGCCAAATCATTGCTGGAAATTTAACTTCTTATTGCTGCACCCCAAAGACCACCCCGAATACCATGTAGAGGAGTCTCATACACTGATCTCCATGGCACATTGGTGTTTATATTCCTTTTAACTGTGTAAATTATTGGGTGGCAGCATTTCCTTAGGAGCTGAGTAATTTCCCCATGGCACGAAATCAGCACCAACTACAACGTGGACACGGCAGCTCGGTCCTTGCCCTTCCAGAAATCGCAGCAATGCGAATCACAGCAGCAGAGGGGTGAGTTTTTGTCTTGCCAAACTGCACTGGTAAAGAAAAACCCATTTTTCTGAAATTTTCCAGGTGTGGCCAGTTGAAGCAGGGTACAAAGAGCCTTCCCAGTTTGGGTTTGGCTGAAAGCGGCCGCTGCAGTGGGCTGAAGGGAGGTCTCCAGTTCAGCCTTCTTTCTGAATTGGGCTCTACAAGCCTTGTGCCAAATGTCTGCTGATGTCACCATCAGCAGAAAAAAAACTGATTTTTGCGGAATAAGTGCAATACTTGTGCTCAGCACACGTGCACCAAAGCTCGTGGTGGTTTCTGTGCAGCGGGGCTGCGGTGCCCCGTTTGTGGGGCTGGGCTGGGCTGGGCAAGGTGTTGTGCAAACCCTCAGCAGACCGACTGCCTGTTGACCAAGGGGCACCCATGCACTGCTGCAAATGGGGGGGGTGAAGGAGATGTGTCCACCTCCTGAAAGATGAATTTGGTGCTTGACATTGACAGGATGCTTTAGAAAGGTGGGTTTTTTTCCTTTTAAAACAAATGTTCTAAAAATCTAAATGTTGCGTGGCATATAAGCCTGAGCTTCATCAGTGCCTAATGGCACATTTGATTATTGAAACCAGAAGAATTTTAATACCCCTAATTAGTTTCTCATTGTTAATGTATTGATTTTTCTGCCTTTTTTTAAAAAAAAAAATCAAACCCTATAGGTCGCTGTGCTGGTTTTGGCTGGGATAAAGTTAATTTTCTTCCTAGTAGCTAGTGTGGGGCTATCTTTTGGATTTGTGCTGGAAACACTGTTGATAACCCAGGGCTGTTTTCGTTCCTGCTGAGCAGTGCTCACACGCAGTCAAGGCCTTTGCTGCTCCTCACCCCACCCCACCAGCGAGGAGGCTGGGGGGGCACAAGAAGCTGGGAGGGGACACGGCTGGGACAGCTGACCCCAGCTGCCCAAAGGGACATTCCATACCATATGGCGTCATGCTCAGCATATACAGCTGGGGAAGAAGGAGGAAGGGGAGGACGTTCAGAGTGATGGCGTTTGTCTTCCCCAGTAACCGTTAGGCGTGACGGAGCCCTGCTTTCCTGGAGATGGCTGAACACCTGCCTGCCCATGGGAAGGAGTGAAGGAATTCCTTGTGCTTTGCTTGCATGCGCAGCTTTTGCTTTCCCTATTAAACTGTCTTTACCTCAACCCACGAGTTTTCTCACTTTTACTCTCCTGATTCTCTCCCCCATCCCGCTGTGGGGGGAGTGAGCGAGCGGCTGGGGGGGGCTTAGTTGCCGGCTGGGGTTAAACCACGACAGTCACTTTCATTTTTATTTATCACTCCTTTTGCTTTCCCCTCCTAATACACATGCTCAGTATTGTAGGCCTAGGAGGGGTGCAGTTTTCAGTAGTTTACTTCCAATTCTTCTTAGGTTAAAATAATCTAAACTTCATGGCTGGATTTTAAAATAAGCCTAAAGAGTTTAGAGGCTTAAATGTTATTAGAGTTCAAAGCAATTTGGTTGTGTGACCCCTTTCTAAAAGCCATTGTTCCTACGTGGAGGGATTTTCAAAAATACTCATGGCCCAGATTGAAAAAATCAATTGCAGTCTCAGATCCCCAAATCGTTTTACTAGATGTGCATCGAGGGATTCAAACCCTCAGAAATTAGTGGAAGTAAAACACTCAAGCATTTTTGGGAAAGTATGCCTATGTAGCTGAGTGCAGTGTGCTGGGAAGAGTTTTTTAAAGGCATGTATGACAGTTAGGCTTGTGTACACACCGAAGCTATACTGATTTAATGACAGTGATTTGGTGGCACTTGTAGAAACTCATTTGTATGAAGGTGCTTTATATTGCTATAGCTGGTTCAATATGGGAAGAACAATCTGTAGCGCTATAAAGCTCCTTTATACTAGTCTGAATGTGACCGTATGAGAGACAATAGCAATATAATTATATTGATTTTTTTAAATCATGCTCTTAAGTGATATTTATACTTGTCAAAGGCATGTAAAGATTAGCCCAACCTTAAGTCTTTTTGAAATACCAAAGAAACTACATGCTAAACCTTCTTTTCAGCTTGGAAAACCTCAGATTTTGTGCCTCAGTAGTGCTGGCACTGTTCAGTTGTGCCCGTGAGCGAGTGACACCTTGCCCTCGCTGCCAGCTTGGCTTTTGCACTTGGATGGAAGAGCACAGTGCGGGAAGGATGGTGGCCATCTCCCGTTCCTGCCCCAACAAGCCTTGCTGTTAGAAAGGTTTTCCCAATAATTAACCCCCATCCTTTTGGCTACACCTTAAGTCCATTCCCCCTTGATCTGGCCGGCATGGACAGAGAGCAGATTGCTCCTCTCAACTCCAGTGGCACTTTGGGGAGACGATTACCGAGAGCCCAACAGTCTGCAACTTCTTCTGATTTAGGAGCTTTGAGCTCCAGCAATGAGCTGCAGAGATGCTGGTAGGGACCATGACCCCATGAAGCCAAAGCTGCTTGACCATCTCTGATTTTCTCATGTCATCTCTTGCATGACCATTGAGGGGCTGAAGGGAGGCAGGTAAGAGAAAGGGCTGCTGCGGGTCTGTGTGGTGCCTCATCTGCCTTTCTGCTGTAAGGTGTTCGCAGAAGGCAATTACGTAAAATGTTTACCCAGCTGTGGCACAAGACTTTGCCAAAAAGGGGCTTCAAATGGGACACATTGGAGCAAGAATGGTGGGAAGGGGGTGAAGGCATCAGTGGAGGCAGCAAGGGTGGCACCGAGCCATGCCATGCCAGGACAGACTGCTTAGCACAGTCCGGCTTTGGTGCCACCAGCCCATCACCACCGCTCCACCAGCCGGGGCACGGAAATCTGAGCTCAGGTAAGGCTTTGGGGTGACATCTGTGGTAGAAGGTCCTGGGGCCTCACGACATTAATGAAATTATTTGAATTACCTTGGGAAATGGGCCTTGCATGCAAAACCATGTGGGTTTTTGTCTTCAGGGGATAAGAAGGTCCCAGGACTCTGCATCCTCGGGAACGGAGGGAGGCATGTAGGGATGGGTAGGAAGGAGGAGGCTCAGGGCAGCCAGGAGGGGAGGTGGCTCAACCCCTGCAAGTGGAACTTGCTGCCATGAAGTTGAGCAGGTACCAAGCTATTTTCCTAGCCTGTCAAGCAGGACAGCCCAAGGAAGAGATGACTCCCTCTTGGGTTAAATTGTAATTTCAGATACAATTCTCTTTAGAGTCCTTGAAATCTCTGCTCTGCTGTGATTTTATTAAGATCTTGGCCGGTGTGCAGGCAGCCAGCGAGCTTGGTCCCCAGGCTTCTTCCTAACCAGATTACCAGGTGATCCCCCACTTTGTTTTACCCCATCACGGGCTTTTTAAAGTTAGACTCGGGAGAGGGAGCATCATCGTGTTGTGTTTATACAGCACCAAAGGATAGTTAGGTGCTCCTATAGTCCAGAAAATGCTGAAGGTAAAGAGCCAGCAGATAAATGAGCCCACGGTAATACAAGATCCTGCTTCCCTAATAGATTTCTGTTGCTGAGACATTTCTACCAGCCAAAAAAGGTGATAAGGATCAAAGCAAAGAATTTAAATCTCCTGGGTACTGAAAACAGGAGATTCGTTTTGCCTGACAATTTTTAAAACCCTGCAGAACCAATGCTCTTGTTCCTGCTTCCCCCTCGGTTCTCCTTTAGGAAAGGACAAGAAAAATTCCATCATCTCCTCATTCTCTCTCCTTTCTGGATGTGATTTTTGTTCATTTTTTCCCCAAACAACCCTTTCTCCGCTGTTTCTCTTTTAAGACTGGCCCAACTTAAACCATTCTTCATTATGGCTTAAACAGCATCCACCAGACACGGTGAACTTGCTTCCTGCATACGAGTGGTGGGATGGTGGGTCCCCCAGCACCTTGGGTCCCCCAGCACCTTCAAGACAGGTGTGCCATGAGCAGCATCTCAGCGTGGACCTTCCTTGGCCATCGCCCAGATCCCTTCAGATGGCCCCCCCGGGAAAAGCGCTCTGCTGTCAGCGTAGCAAAAGAGGTGCACGTTGCTGGCAATGGGGAACACTGGTTTAGAGCCAACTCCTGTGAATGAGGCCTTTTGACTACCTGGCAGTTTTCATCATAGAGTCAAAAGAATAATTTGTTTTCTTTCACCTTTGGCTACCAAAATTGTTTTGTCTCAAAACAAAAAAATGGAATATTGGTTTTGGCTTCTATAAGATGAAAAATAAGTTTAGTTGATGAAAAGAGCTCAATTTAGGGGGGGGCAAGAGTCAAACAAAAATTGAATAAATTAAAAAAATTTCACCAAAGGTTTCATGCAATAAAAAAATCCCCTAAGGTAAGGTTTTGAAAGCCAGATTAGCTATTAAACCTCTCTTGTTTCATTGTCAAAAGTGATGAGGTCTGGTCTAAAATGGCATTTGCAAGCCAAAATCTGGCTGGCCTTCCAGTAAGGCACCCCTGTCACTTCTGGAGGTGGACCTGAGGACATCTAAGACTTTGCACCTGCTTTTTTCTTACAAAGACAGTGCTAATCCTTGGGCCCATTGAAGGAAGCACCCAAGCTGCAGCTGATGTCAACAGGACCAGGTTGCTGTTCACAGCCTCCTTTTCTGGTCAGATACATCACCTCATCTCTGAGAGAAGAAAGAAAACAAAGCAGTGTCAAAAGAAAAAACAGAATCAGAACAAACCATGTTTCAGCACAACTATTTTTTTTCTGTATTTTCCCCCTCTCTACTGATATGTAAAAAAAATATATATTATATTATATTTTCCTTTTCTTAAATTATTTTTTTCAGCCTCAGTCCCAGCCAAAATCCTGCCCTGTCATCTGGTAGAACTTCATGTTGAAGGGCCGGTAGAAGTCCCGCAGCCTCTGCACCACCTCCTGGTCTATGTCAGGGTGGGTCCTGCCTTTCGTCTTCCCCAGGCAGTGGGGTTTGCTGCTGCCTTCCGCCTTCTTCAGGCACGGGAACCCCTTGGTTTTGTTGAAGTAGAAGTGTTTGTCGGTGATGATCCTCTTGAGGCCCAGAAAGTCCTGGACCCTGCCCAGCTCCCCTGCGGGGTCACTGATCAGCCTCTCCCCGCTGACGAAGAGGATCTGCCCGATGGGGAAGTAGAGGAGCCAGTTCTCCAGGTGCTTGGCATAGATGCCAATCTGGATGGCGCTCCACGAGGTGTCGATCAGGCCCGTAGTCCTGTTTTTGAAGGTCAGGCTCTCAAAGGTGGGGATATCGGGCTTCTTGGAGAGCGTCTGGGTGTAGTCCGAGATGGCTCTGGTCACGGGGTCCCGCACCACCACGATGAGCTTTGTGCCCTTGGACATGGAGGAGATGCGGGCTGGGGCCTCCTTGGTGACGAAGTAGCTGGGGGTCTTCTCCATGGTGATCTGCCCCTCCAGGGTCCTGGGCATGAGGTCCCTGAGAGAGGAGGAGAGAGGGACATGTTAGTGCCGAATGCCCCTGCGCAGGTGGGGGGAGCTGAGCGCAGGCAGTGCTCCGGGCTGTCCCGGGTACCAAGGGCAGGATGCTCCTGAGCCTCACACCTCCAGCCCAGCTTGCTTTCCTCCTTGCGTGGATAGTCAGGAGGCTCTGATTCAGCAAAGCATCTAAACACACTCCTGATTTCCCACTTCTTTTGGCTGCCTATTTACCTAGAATTAGACCTAAGCCTATTTTGCCTATTCA
This sequence comes from Mycteria americana, assembly GCF_035582795.1. Taxonomy (NCBI): domain Eukaryota; kingdom Metazoa; phylum Chordata; class Aves; order Ciconiiformes; family Ciconiidae; genus Mycteria; species Mycteria americana. The sequence continues at coordinate 3,678,707 of NC_134380.1, read as the reverse complement.
AGGCCTCTATGGGTCTTCCTGAGGGGGATCCCACCTCCCTTCTAGCAATGGCACTGTACGAACAGAGCACATCTCTACGATCCTAATGTCCTATCCCTTTAAATTCCTCCCTGCCCACACTGGGGTTTCCTGCACGTTGGTTTAAATTCCCTGGAATAACAGTGACTTTCTGGAGTAACAACACTCCCTTCCTGCAGGGCACAAGGGATTTTCAAGGGCCAGGATGTAAGACTCTATCTTTTGGTATTTTCAAGGTGGCAGCAAGCTGATGTCACATAAAAATGTGCAGTATCAGCCCCCTGACCTCAGCAATTTCCTTCTTCCACCCAAAGAAATCCTACACGCAAGCTGCTTCGGGAAGCTCTCCCAGCTGGGAGCAGGAAGGGGCTTGGGGCTCGGGCCAGGGTCCATCCTGCTCCGTGGTCCCCTTGAGAGTTCAAAGCCCTCCTGGGCCTGGCATTGGGTATGATTTGCTAAAGGACCGCAGGATTTGGCCACAGGATGACCTGAGCTCCTCCATGTTAAGCAAGGCAAGCCAGGAGAGTGTAGGAGCCATGTGAGCGGCCATTTGTCTGCTCCTCCTGGGCGCTCCCAGCTCCTCTCCTCGCTCCCCCTTGCCTGCCACACCACACCCCATCCCCCCACATTTGCAGCACCCCGTAGATCACCCCCGGACAGGAGCCAGCACCTGCAAAACACCGGTGATTCACACCATCATCATTTGGTTACACAAACCCAGCCCTCCTTCCAGACTCTCAGCAGAATTTTCCGCTCCGCAGCTTGGTCTCCTTCCAACGGTCCGGTCCTTCCCGGAGGGAATGGGAGATGGATGGGAGGTGGCTACAGCGCCGGCGAGGTTCACCGCCGTGCCACCAGCAGTTCTCATGGCAACTGCGGCCCCGGGTCCTGAGGAGCAGGGACCCGCATCCCCCCCCACGCCCTGACCCCTCGTCTTTGACCTCGCCACGTTGCGACACCCGTGTGCCGTGATGAACTGCTCCCTGCCTGCGTTACTGCTACCGTCTTGCAGCAGCAACATCTGGTTTGCAAACCTGTGCAATATGCCAGCAAAATTAAACTCATCTATCAAAAAAGCAACAATGAAAAGGCAACAACAGCTAAAAACACCAATAACAACCAAACCCCAGGCTGAGTCGTTACATTACAAATGAGGCAGCGAGGACTGACCCTTCCTAAAGCAATTCTATTTACAACCACATTACATAGAGGCTGAGCAAAGACGTGGTCCTAGAGAAGCCAAATGTTTGCTGGTCTTTGCTGAGGGTTTCTGTTCAGGGAAACTCCCTGAATTAGGGGCATTCAGGCTGGAGAAGAAACAAGCTGAGGAGCATGAGAGAGCTTGCGCGCATCCTGAAGAGTGTGGTGACATAAAGGTAATTGCTGCTGACACTAAGGATGGAGACGGGTTGAAAACCAGCACGAGGACAGCCTTTGCTGAGCAGCTGCATAATTCTACAGTGGGATTAGCCACCACCTGATGCTGCAAAGGCCAAAAGTGTAAATGGTTCAGAAACAGACTGGCCAAATTCATGGTGGATGAAATGAGTTGGTGGCAATGAAATGTGAGAGTCCCAGAGCCACTTCAGCCATAGGGAGACTGCAACCCTGATTGCCCTCAGCTGGGAGGAGATAACAGGAGAAGGAGCCCTGCAAACCACCAGCTTTCGTACACTCTTCTGCAGACACCTGAAACCAGCCACACCTGGAAGAAGGTGCTGGGCTGGACGGCGCTTTGCTCTGGGCCGGTGCAGCTGTTCATAAGTGGTTTTGCTCAGGGCAGTCTCATGAATCACCCTTTCCCCCCATGTGCACCAAGCCCACATTTCTCAGGCGTTGTGTTGTTGCCCTCCGGTTTGGAAACCCTGCAATGACCGAGTCATCTGGAAGCACCTGAACCCCCGAAAGGGCGCAGGAACCAGGTTGTACCCCCCCTTCCCCGCTGCCTGCCGGCTCAGTCCCCAGCTGATCCCGGCCCCTGTAACACAGCCTCCCGCGACTGCAATTTGCTGTTCAGCAAGAGCAGAAGCCACCGAACCGGCGGTGGAGCGAGGGCAGTGGGAGGCAAGCTGACTTCTGTTTGTGTTTTGACAAGCGTTGAAATCTCCGCTGTGTCTTCCCAAGGAGGACATTAACCCCTTTCGTGGCAAGGCTGCAACACAAAAGCTTTCTTCAGTGCCCAGGAATGAGCACGCACCTCCGCTGCCAGGGCCGGCAGGCAGGGACACGCCAGGAGCCACAGGGAATGTGCTACCACAGCTTTTGGGAGATTAATTAATTACAAAGGGCATCTTTCATGGACGTAAACAGATGCCTGGAGGCCTCCCTGGACTAATGGCATCTGGGTTTTATTGCAAAAGAGCCACTTGAAAAGACAAGAACCACAAAAATGTTTTTGGCAAGAGCAGCCACCAGTGGGCCCTGCCAGAATAAATGGATTCTGTTATTTTAATTTTAGTAGAGCTCGGGGCTTTATTTAATTACTTAATAGGGGAGGAAGACTTTCCTCAAAGGGAGCATTTCGGCTCTGCATGCATATTCATATTGGCCTTTTCCAGACCCGTACTTTCTTCCCAGCAGTGGTGTCCAAGACGGCCGTTCCCGTGTCTGGCCAAAGCCCCCGGAGGTAGCTCACGGGGCTGCTGCTCACAGGGGGGTTGTGGCCCCTTCCCCACCTCAATGGGCTTTGCTTTGGTAATGCAACGGTTTGGATGTGTCGTCCCCTGGCGCCGCTGCAGCAAACCCTCCAGCCGCTGGCCAGGGTGGGAGAGGCGCAGCACAGGGTCAGCTGCCTCCGAAGGCCGGGCCGGGGGCGATGCTGGGCAAGGGCCGAGCACCGGGTGGTGACAGGTCCCAGCGACGCACGCGGTGCTGCTCTGGGATTCCCCGATGCGCCCTGGTGTGCCAGGCCTTGACGTCGGCACTTTAGTGCTGGGGTCGCATAAAGACGTCCCAGTAACAGTCTCCCAACCCTCAGACACTCCTGGTGTGGGAACTGATCTTTGGTGTCATGTTTATGATGGCTTTTATATTGATGGTAGAGTGATGCCTTTAAAAAGCTTGCCTTTAAGTTTCCCAGGGCAAGCAGGGTGTTGGCTCAACCCTGGAGATCAGAATCCGCAGAGACGCCACCTGATCTCAAGTCCCTGTTCTTAGCAAGAGCACAACTCTGGGGAAGAAAGCATCACTTCATGTCAAGAAACCAGAATAACCTATCGGGCTCCCTCCTTACAAGACTGAGCACCCAAGGGCTGAGTCTTTCTGGAAATTCAGCTTGGGGGAAGGGATGCAATGATACCTGTTGGTGGTATTTGCCACCAGCCCACACTGGGTACCCTCCCTCAGCTCCAGCAGGGGATGGGAAATGGGTTAAAGCAGCTGTTTTGCCTCAGCTGACTTGTGCTGCTGTCCCACCAACTCAAAGCAGCAAGAGAAGCTGGTGATTAGTGAGAAAACAAGCATTGACTGTTCCAGAAATTAGATTTTGGGAGGGCACAGCCTGTTTCACGTAGGAGAGACAGCCCCGTGCCTCTGTGTTTCCCACAGAGGTGGGAGCTGCTCCTGGTGTTGGGTCCAGAAAACTCAAGGTGAGCTTGCTGTGTGAAGTCCACCTGCTGCTTTGCTCCCAGCTGGACCAAGCCATGTCCTGCTCGGGACCTCCTGGGCTCCTTTGCAGCATGCAAGGCATTAAAAGCAGTGTGGATGGACTTGCTGCAAGGCTTTCCCGCATAAATGTAGCCCAGCTCTCCCGGAGGGAGGCTGAAGTCAGCAGATAAGGGCAGGTCTTCACCAGCCCTTGTGCCATCGCAACCCAGAGCAACAACTAAAGCTGCTGTTGATAACAGCGATCAGCCCCACGTGCTCTCTGGCCTCTCATAAAACCTGGCCCAATCATGTGCTAAGGCAGGACTCATCTCCTCTTAACCCCAGAAGGCGAGTGCCACCTCCCTGGCAGTCCTAGTATGACTTTTTTGAAATAATCAGCCTATCAGAGCCTGGGTATCCAGGCTAGAGGGACTGAAATAATCATCCAGCACCAGGTGTGCCAACCTGATGCCACAGAGAGGAACGATGGTGTCACCCCCCCACCCTGTGCTGCCAGGGTCAGCACTGCCCTGCCTTGAGGCAGAGCCTCAGCTGCGGGGTCTTGCACACCCTTCTCCATCGGAGTGCACGGCCAGGTCTACCTCAAGCTCACCTGCAGCAGAAAAGAGTTTGTGTGCTGCCTGAAGTAGCAATTGCAATATAGCCGAGGAGGGGGAGGATGCAGAGAACAGGTTTGGCCCAGCACAGGGGTTTGCAGCTTGCAGCAATGCAGCTCCTTGGTGCCGCAGCCGGGAACAACCCAAGGCAAATGAGCAGCGAAGGAGAAAGATCAGTCTCCTGCTCACCAAATGCTGATGTCCTGGTCCCAGCACCAGCAAACCGGGGGTGGCTGAGATGTGGGCACACGCTCAGCCCATCCCCGGGGCAGTCACAGCTTTGCTCGGTGCAGGAGAGGCGAGCAGAGTGGGTCTGCAAGCACGCCAGCAAACACGGCAGAGGTATAGCCTGAAAGTGCAAAACCACCATCAACCAAGACCCGAGATGCAGAAACACCCACGGCTGGGGCATCTGCATGGCAGTGACAGCTCGGGGACGTTGCTCGTGTCCCTGGACCCCTCCAGCATGCTGCTGGGCTGGCTTAGTGCTCTCCCCACCCATCTGCAGAAGCAGAAAGGCAGCGAAGGAGGAGCTGCTGCTGCTGCAGAGCCTCCTTCTCCGGCATGCCGACGTTTACCCTTACCTTTGGCCGCGTTCCCACTGACCTGGCCGCAGCCCTGAGAGGGCAGGCAGGCCAGGAACTAGCTGCTGGATAAAGGATGGGAATGAAGCAGAAACGTGAAGCTGGAGTTTCGCACAGCCTGTTTACACAGAGCTGGGCTTTCCCCAAGGTACAAAGTCATGAAGGTGCTGGTGATTTTAGCTCTCAGGATCTTTCCATTACACAGCCTGCAAGTTGCAGCGGGGTTATGAGACACAACGCATGCAGAAGGGCATTGCTTACCTCCACCCCGCACCCCGCACCCCGAGGCACCTTCTCCGGAGAGCCTGGGCTGGGGGGCACCTTGCTCCAGTCTCCAGGTGCCTGTTCCATCTGAGCCAAAAGGCTAAAGTACCGGTCCAAGCAGTGGGATACACACAAAGAAATGGTGGGGCAGGAAAGCCCCCGGGCAGATATTAAAGAATCCAAGGAGGCTCACCGGGATGCTTCCATGGCTCGAGGTGAGCTGCCACGGAATGCGATAATAAACACCTTAGAGCAATCTTCAAAGAAGAAACCTGCCCTCCGTTACTTTTTGCCCTGCTCAGCTTAAACCAGATGCAGTTTGGTTTTGCTCCAGATGCAATGGCCAGGGTTTGGCGGGGGTTTGGAGCTCCCAGCCCGCAGCGGCAGTGGGAAAGGAAGTCTCTTGTGGTGGCAAGCGTTGTTATTGAGGAAGTGCCACCGAAGAGGTCATCGCAGGAAAAAAAACAACGTATCAAAGAAATGCTGCTCTTTCCGAAAGAGCCCAACAGCTCTGCAGTCAGCTGCGGGACCTTGCATCCCACAGAAGAGCCTTTCCGGCAAGGAAGGGCCAAATCTGCTCCCAGAAATGTAACATGGGGTCACGGGGAGAATCAGACACTCTCCCACCAGCAAACAGCCGTCCTGAGTCCTGCCTTTGCACCATGAAGTGACAGCAGGGTTAAAAATGAAATTGGCTTGTTCGTGCAAAATTATCTGGTATATGGGAGGAAGAAGAGAAGGAGGAGAAAAAAATACATTCCTTTCATCTCTGGGAGCCAGCAGCGTTCAACGCTTGAGGGGAACACCCCTCCGTCAACCACCCAAAATACGGAGCAGCAACTGAGATGGGTGCTGGCACGCTCGTGCCCTTTGGTCCCACCTGATGGCATTATCTGCCTCTCTCACTTGTGTGCTGCCTTTTGTATGTCAAGTGTTAAGTGACTGTTACGGATGCTATGGCAAGGCTAGGAGAACAGCACAGAGAGGGAAAAATTAACTGTCCAAGGGGGCTTATTTCACCTCTCACTTCTCTATAGAAATGCTGCCAGAATGTCTGTCTGCAGGACGGGGCCCGAGTGCAGACGTAACACAGCTGGCAGTCCCGGGGGAAACACGGAGCCTTCTCCAGCATGAAGCTCTCGAACAAGGAGGATGGGGAAACTGAGGCACAGCAAGCACTGCGGCTTGATGCAGCCTCATGCCCCTGAAGCGGTGTGCATTGCTGCCTGTGCTACTGCAGCCACCAGCAAGTTGTCTTCTCCTCCTCCCCTTGCCCCCTTTTCTCTTGTCCTTCCAGATCATTTTAAGTAGTGACTCTGCAACAGAAATTTCTAAAAAAAATCAAAACCTGCAGTCACAAGTGGTTGCTTTTCCCCCACCCTAGAGCCCACACTCCCAGAAGTACCATTACAGTGTGTACCGGAGACTGAAAAGAAAGATGCTCTGGCAAGAGTGATAACTTGATGTAACCAGTAGCGTGTATGTATATATAAATTAAAAAACACTGCCTAAAGAGATGAATGTGTCCCTCCTATGAGGCCAGTGTCTCTGCCCAGCGGCTGTGCTGCCCTGGCAGCTCTAGCAAGGCTCTAAGTTTGCTTTGACGAGCTGTGAGGGCACGTTGGAGTTAGTTGAGCCTCCTGCTTTGCCTTCCTTTAGATGTCAGGTGAAATCAATAAATGGAAAGATGCATTTCAAGAATCTGATAAAAATTTAAAAAAAAACCCAAACCCTCCAAGAAAAGCTGTGGGACTGAGGAAGCTGAAAGAAGAGTGGCAAAAGATCAGAGGTCTGGAAGGAAAGAAAGAAAACTCATTGCATTGCTGGATGTAAAATCAAGTCCAACTGACATGATATCAAAGGGACATTCTTGCCATCGGTTTTAATGGAGGATGGATTGGGCTGAGGTTGGAGCAAAATAAGAGGCAGGAACGGCCCTGGGAGGGGACAATGAAGACTGTGGGTCTCTCCCATCCCTACCCATCGTCTGGGTAAAGATAACACTCAGGAAAATCTAGGTGTTATTGGGGGGAACCTACAACACAACCGTCATCTCCCAGAGGACACTTGCACCCTCGAGAAGCAACTGAGGTGGAGTCGGGGCCTTGGGTTTTCTTCTGGCTCTGCTCTTCTGTCCCCACTGAACCATTGCAACCCGTGCAGGATGAGTGCATCACCCGCTGGGATAATCGTGGTTCTGTTCCCTTGGCCATGGTCAGAAAGATGTCTGGCAGGACTGCTTCATTTCTGCGAGCGGTACACGTTCCCTGGGTTATTTGCTCCCCAAGACATGCTGAGGAGCCTCCTGCCACCTTGGCACGCTCCCTGTGCCCAGCTCAGCCAGGTCCCTCCCAGCACACAGGGTTTTTTTACCATCCCCAGGACTCTAGAAGGGTTTCAAATCAAAGCACACATGAAAACAGGGACAATCCTTGTTGCATTGCACTGGGACGAAAGGGCTCTCAAAGTGCACGGGGCGTATCATTACTTTTAGGCACTTAGAAAATACCCCAAAACCCAGCCCCGGTGGCCGGCAGCCGGCCCTAAGCGCAGGCGCCTTCACCCGCGCCGGAGCCTGGGCTGCAGGGACGGTCACTGCTGGGGGCTGCAGGCACGGCCCTGGCCGCAGGCACCGCTGCAGGCGGCAAATGTGGCACCCCGTCAGTGTGTCGCCTTCCCGAACAAAATGCTCTCGCAGAGGCAGGGCCTCTCCCCCCACCCCCAAAGCAGCCTGCTCCGTGCTTGCTGCTGGCACACAGTTAGCGGTGTCGGGGGCTCCCGAGCTCGTCCTTACGGCGGATACCAGCGTTTATTTGAGCAAGTCTCGGTATTTATGTATCTCATTACATCTGCAGCCGGCAGCATCTGTTTCCACACTGTATCTGTCAAGCAGCATCTTATCAGCGGAGCTGCCTTCCCACCCCTCCCTCCTCTCCTCCCAGCTAAGCTCCCTCTGAAGTTGAGGAGGCAGCCGACGGCCTGACACGGGATGCAGCCAGCAGCACACGGGATGCAGCCAGCAGCACACGGGATGCACCCAGCACCCGTGGCTCAAACCTCTGCCTAAACCGCAGCCCACAGGGCCCCGCAGAGGGATGCCCTGTCCCCATCCAAACTCGCAGCAGCAACCAAAGCCAGAGCGTCCCGGCCCCAGGGCAGGGTCTGCCCGGGGCAGGGTGAGACAGAGGGACGAGGCAGGCAGCCTTGCCCACCCGGGCAGCCACGCTGTGCCGTCAGGCGTCCCGGCAAAGGCGTCTATGAGCACGTCCAACCCAGGGGCTGTGCCAGGCTCTTGGGGGGTCCTCAGCAGACCGCCCACCCAACTGCACCCCTGCTGCATGCCACGCACCGCGGGCAGCTCTGCTCCCTGCCACCAGCGGGTTTAACCACCTCAGCATTTAAGAAAAACCGCTCCAGCAATCTCACTGCCTCCAAAACCGGGACTTGGACACTAAGCTGTCAGTGCCATGTCCACGGGAGCAACAGCCGGTGTCAGCCCATCCCCAGGTCACAGCCAGGAAGCCTTCCCCTTCCCGAGGAGCTGGGAAACCCATCAAAGAAAGGCCGCGGAGAAAGTGGTTTGTTTGCACGGGCTGTTGCTGATACCTCCGCAGGTGGATGCTCTCCTTCCGGATCTCGGGGCCGTGACCTTGCTCAGGAAGAGCAGGAACAATCCCAGGCAAAGGGCAGGGCGGCTGCCGCCCCGCAGACCCGGGGCCAAGGTGACCCGGCAGGAAGCAGCAGTGTCCCCAAGATAAGGGACGTTCTGCCCCCGAGAGCCACCCGTATGAGCAGGCACACGTGTTAACTTCATGTCGGCTTCCCCAGCCCTGGAGCGACGGGGCCGTGGGGTGTTTTGAAGGGGCAGGGGAGCATTTGCACGCAAAGAGGGGCTGCACGAGAGCCTTTGCTCAAGAGCACTGTCCCCCCCGCTGCGCTTTCAGTGCTCGGCTCCTGCCTCGCTGCCCCCTCCCCGGGAAGGGAGCTAATTACAACGTGCAAGCCTTCTGCCTAATTGCTCTGATTAATTATTGACGGGCAGAGCTGCTGCTTTGAGGGCAGCAGGTAAGCAGGGAGCCCTGTGCTCCGGCAGGTGCCCGGTGGCCTCCTGGCTCCTACTGAAGGCGATGCCGGTGCCGAGAGGCGATGCCGGTGTCCCAGTATCCCATGACCGGTCTGGGAGAAGGAACTGTGCCGAGAGGCTCCTGAAAATCTGCTATGCTGGGAAGCATATCTGGGCATCTCCCAGAGACCGCCAGTGCCTAAGTGCTATCGACAAGCAGAAACTCTCTGATGCCATTAGCTGTGCAAGTCATTGATTTTCTTTGCTGGAACAAGAAATTCATCGGAGCTGAGACAATCACAGGTGGCACTGCCGCTTCCTCTGGGCTGACCAGCTGGGGTTTGGAAAAGGGGCATTTTGTAGTTGTTTTCTTTCCAATGGCTAAAAAGCCAAGTCATCGTCGTGCATTTCTGCATCCATCTGGGAGGATTGCTGGGTCCTGCCTGGTGGCATTGCTGGTAAATCCCAGCCGCCCGCCTACCAGAAGCAGATGAAGAACTCTGCAGCCCTTGGCCATAGGCCCCTTCACCACGTCTCTGTCCTTTGTACGGGAACGGAGACACTACCAGGCACCATCTAAAGGAGCTTTCTCTGCTGGGCTTGGGGATGGCTTTATCAGCCATCTCTGCTGCCAAGGAGTCCTGCAGTGGTTGCCCTTTGGCCTGGCCACGAGCCTGCTCTTTCACCCAGCCTTAGAGCTCATCTCAAGGCACCCCCAGCAGTGAGTGCAGTTTTGGGGTATGCCATGCACCGGGGAGCACAAATCCTGCCCTTCCTCAGCAGACCTGGACCCAGCGCTCATCACCTCCGGCAGTGGCCACATGCATTTTTTGATCCCCCATGTTTTTACATCTCAGTGGTCTCTCCAGCACCACGTACCTTCCCTGGTGAGAGCTTAACCCCGGCAGCAGTCGGGGTTCCAAGCGTAGGGCATGAGCCGTTTGCCAAATCCCTGCAGCACCAGCTAATTCTTACAAGGGAGTAAATCAGGCCCACAGTGATTTCATCATATTTCCAACATAGCTCCCAAATGAAAAGTGATTCCTCCTTTCCCGGATGGATTTGCTTGGGTAAATTCAGGCTTCTGGTGGCTGGTTCTGTTGGCTTTTTGGTGCTGTTTTTTGTTGTAACTGTTTTTTGTTGTAACTGTTTTTTGTTGTCTCTTAATGAAAATGGACACAAGTTCTGCTTTTTTCTACAGATGCCTCTATTATTCTGCAACCTGCTGATTCCCCTCTATGCTGTATTATGCCGAAGGAGGATTTTCCAGCTGAGACGATGGGCATGATCCTTTTACAGCCTTGCACCTTGCCTTTCTCCCTTGCAAGTGCACAAAGTGCAAATCAGGAGCTCCCAGTCCCGCTCCCACCGCGCACAGGAGTAAGTCACCGCTGGAGGCGGGTGGCAGAGGACAGTCAGTGCATGGCTGGAAACGAATCCTGTGAACCCAGCACTCACCCAAAGCAGCAGGTTTGCTGAAAAGTGCATGCCCATTTGCCCACTGCGTGGCTGCGCCGCGGGGAGGGAGCTCACAACCTCCTCCCATCATACAGAAAGATGCGGAAGAGTCACAGCCTTTGTAAGGACCAGAGTGGCCTTCAGCCTGGACGTCACCCTCCTCAATTCTGATGTTACAATAAGCAGTTTTGGGACCTGCATCACAATTCTGAATGTGCACTGCGTTTTTGGTTCATATTAAAGCTGTGCCTGTATGGGCTGATCTTTATCCCTGGCTAGTACGTGAACAGAGCAGGAGATGGCATGTGCTCTGGAAAGCTTACAGATTAAAGAGAAAAGACTGAGAGATGAGGAAAAAAATGGCATAAGTGACCCAGCATCTGATATAATTAAACCTCAAGCCTGTTGTTCTTCCCTAAGGGCACCCCTGAAGTGTTACACGTGTACATCCCCCCAGACATCCTTCCAGGCGCTGCTGGTGGCCTCGGAGGGACCAGAGCTGCACCTTTCCCCACCTGGACCTGGGTGAACCCTCTTGATGGGCTCAGCCTTGGGGCGCCAGGGCAGAGGGGTTTGTACTGGGGAGAACATGGAAAAACCTCAACCCCCAAACCAGTAACCATCTCACGTCTCTCTCACTTGAGGATCATCAAGATCGCACATTTCAGCTCTGACTAAGCAAATCACCTTAAAGAGGAAGGTTAAAGAACTGTTTATTATTGGAAATGTCTCCCTCTCTAGGACTAATTTTTTGATAAATTAGCTTCAGCTTCATTACTTCATGATATATTTCCCCTGACATTTAATTATACTTACCCCAAACACATTAAGCCAATCAGTCTGAACAGCTTCTTATTAATATGCAAATTTCTCCTTTGAAAAGCCATGAATCTGTGAAAAATCTCTTTAGGCTTCAAGTAGGCCCATTTGGGATGTTGGGAACCCCCTGAAATGCCCTCCTGGTCCGAGGCTGGAGAGGACCGGGGGAGCCCAGACCCACAGACACACCCCAGTGCCTGGTTTTGGGATGGGAGAAGGGGATGCTGCCATCCTCTAAAGTACCTTCAGGGGCCTGGAGCCATGAAGTTGGGAGGTTGAATCCTGCAAACCAACATGGTGTTGGCGGTTTATCGCCATCCCAGCCCTTCTCCATGGGAACTGATGTTTCTCCTCTCCACCAGCCCTGGACATACGGTGATCCTCTGCTGCGGACCACAAAGCCTTCTCACCGCAGGGGAGCTTCACGTGGGAGCTGCAGAAGATGCAGTGAAATCTCAGCCCAGTTTTCAGCAAAACAAACAGGAATCCGCTTCCCCCGGCGCCACGGGCAAACGGGACATGATTTGCATTAGACAAATAAATTGAACCACACAATTAACCATCTGCCCTGGAACAGCTTTAGGTTTTGCTTTAAAGCATCACTTCCAGCCTCCCTCTGTTCTCGTATCCGTCTGAACACCACAGGATTTTCTACTCAGAAACCAATGGGGAATAAATTCATTGAATCATTCCTATAAGTAATTGGAGAGAACCATCAGCATAGGTACTACAGCCCCGGTGGCCTTTGGCCTCCCGGACGTGTTTCCTGTGGATTACACCAATGGGCAAACCGCAAAACTGCTTCAGACCCTTCCAGAGTCTCCAGTTCCCACCAAAAGCCTTTACTTGCTAAAACGAGATGATTTCCTGGGAGCTGCTGAATGCCACAACATCTTCTCGAGAAAAAGTTACTCATTTCATCTTACTTAAAAAGGGGTTGTCGTTTTTAAAAAATACGATTCGGTATAATCTTTTTTATTCCCTACAGTTAGACATTAAGATTGGAAATACATTGCAATCAGTGTACTATATAAATAGTCCAATTTTGGAAAACAGCTCTCATGAGCAATAAAGAAACCCAATTTACTATGCACTATAATAAAAATATCTCTTTTAGCATATAAATCAAACCAAAGTGAACAGATAAAAAAAAAATAAACTCAACCCCCCTGGTTTTTGCCTGAGAGCACAGGCAGCCGGCCCTGGGGAAGGGCTCGCCTGCCCTATATAAATATATGCAAGAGCAAATCTGTTAAAAATTGCAGCCACCACTTTGTTTTCTAAAGGTCCCAGTTTATCCTTCGGCAAAAGAAGGAGGGCTGGGGAGAGGTCGGCGAGAAACACAATCCTTTCCTGTATAAACAGTATAGCCTGTGCTGATTTTAAGTGCATCATATGGCATATATTTTATGTGTGTATATATATAGGGAGAAAGAGAGATTTTTCAAGCCGGCCAGAGACATAAAGTGATCTTATATCATCTAACACCAACAATCTTACTTGGACTTCTGGCGGTTTTCCTTGCAGTCGTCCCTGCCACCCCCCTGCCCCTTCCCCCATGGGCTGCCGGTGCATGCTGCTGTCTGCCCCCATTATTTTTCACAAAGGCATATAAATCACTGTGGAAACTCTTATTATCTTATTTTCCCTCTGCTTCCCTCTTGTCTGTTTTGAGAAAAATTAATGCATTTGTCTCCAGAAAAATGTGCAGTCTCTATAATTCAGTTTTAAAACAAGCACAACTAGCAAATGGATAGACCTCGGTTAGGAGACTCATTTTTCATGCGAGTAATTGAACCCTTCCCTTCGATTTTTCCTTTGGGTGTTAAAGACAACTGATGCCTTCCTGGAATTTGCTGAGGTCTAAGAAAGGTGGAAAGATAGACAGACAGACAGACAGAAAAAGCAGGAGAGAGAAAGAAAGAGAAAGACAGAGAGAAAGGAAAAGAAAGAAGAAAAAGATGAAAAGAAAAAAGAAAGAAGATAGAGAAGCGAAAGAAAAAAGAGAAGGAAGGAGAAAGAAAGAAGGCAAAAGAAGAAATGGAGAAAGGGAGGAAAGAAGAAGGAAAGAAGGAATGTCTGAAGCACATCTCAAAGCATCTGCTGCCTCTGTAGAGGGAACTTTGGGGAGTCCCCAGGACAGCGTCCCAGCTGGGATTTTTCCAAAAGCCGGCAGTGCTTTGGTTTGGAAGGCTCCTTGCCGCCCAGGCTGGTGAGGAAAGCCGTCCCCATCACATACCCCGAGAGCCTCTGCCTTAACTTGGCCCTGTGCCCCCCGCTCAGCCACCTGCAAACCTGGGGACTAACAGCAGCCCCGTCGTGTCCTGCAAGCACCCCAAGCCCCAGATGCGGCATGGGGTGGAGCACCCGGCACGGTTAATGCCAGCGGTTTCATCCTGTTGCCTCTTTCTGCATCCGAAACTCAGGGACTCTCTGCTGCTTCACCCCCACTGCTAATGGCACCCACCCCTAAAGGGGAATGCAAACCAACACAGCTCTCCGGACAAAGGCCCTCAGACAGCGGCGTGTTTTTCCAAACCACAAAAATCACAGCCAGCTTTAAAATAATCCCCATCCCTTGTGCTGCGGGGCTCCCGTGCAGAGCAAGAGTGTCCCCCTAAGAGCAATATGTACGACAGGGCTCCCGAACAAAACAACGCACATCCCCGCCACAGCCCCCAGACCGCATCCTGAGCTCTTATCAGCTCCGAGGCCCGATTCACCCCTCATGCAGAGGAAGTCAAGAATAATTCCAGAAAAGCCACAATCAAGTGAGAGCTCAGGCCAGCAAAGTCTATTGTTCCTTTGTCTCTCACTATATTATCTCTGTCCCCTGGGAGCTACATTATTGCCTGCAATATATAATGTGATTTGCTTGTTTTCCTTGCCTGCCTCATTTTTCTTAGGCACAAACACAGGCGTACCTTCAGCCATGCACACTCACAGCAACGCATGCATTCTTCCCATGGAAGAAGAGGAGAAGGGTGGGAGAGGAGCTAGGGCAGGAACCGGAGCAGGAGAGAGGGGCAGCGGTTGAGAAGCTGCAGGCAACATGAAGGGGAATGAAATATTGTCTGGAAATTGGAAGTACACAGAAAACCACTGAATGGAGGCGACTGGGGAAAAACAGGTGTTCCTCCATCCTCCTTCCCGCTGGAGGAGGAGAAATCCTGCCAGATCTCAGAGACCAAAAATCAGGACCTAGTGAGTGCAGGAACTAAAGTAGCTAAACTAAGGAAGCTGAAGCCCAAGGTAGGGCGAATATCCGAAATGGGCAGTGGACACAGCAGGCTGAGACCCACTTGGGCCACACAGCCGCTGCCGGGGAGTTTCGGACACCCCTGCATCCCTGCGGGTTAACAGCCCAAGTGCTGGGGTTTGTTGGGATCCCTTCTCTGCAGAGATAAAGGGATCTGTCCTCTAAGATATTGTTGTGGAGTCCTAAACAATTCAACAGCGATTATTAAGTTTGGAAAGATACTGTGACATGCCCGATGCTGCTGGAGATGCTTCATGTATAGTTGTGCGTGTGTGTGTGCATGCGTGCACATCAACGGGGAGCTGTACGAAAGAGCCAGACACCTCAAAGGACCCCCCTTTTGAGAACAGAGGTTGTTTCTTAACTTATGCTGAGAACTGACTTCTTTATATATCACTACGCATTTCCTCCTGCTGCAAGGCCAAAAAAATCCTCTATCTGTGTTACAAAAGAGGGAGCCTGACCTCAGGCTATGATCTAAAATATATGGAGTCACACAAGTTTACCCTTGCAGTCATTCTTCATCCTTCCCGTGCCAATTCTTTGTCCTTTTGCTAAATGAAACTTTAATGGCTGGGAAAGGGCTCCCTACTTTCATTCCTGGAGCAAAGCAGTCAAGTGCAAAGAGGGCAAAAGTCTCCAGAAAATAGAAAGCTTAAAAAGATTCCTCCTAGCCTAATTTGCAAGTTCTGGGCAAGGCGGGGACTAGTGCCGAAGAAACGGCGCTGAGCAATCGCACCCTGGCCTCCTCCAGCACCGCAGTCTATTAAGGGATTTCAGCCACAGCTCACAAGGTCATGCATTAAGAGCTCTTTTCTGTGCTCAGCTATTCCATCTCCTTCCAGAGAATGCATCACTGTCTAACCCGGTATCAGAGTCATCTGACATATTTCAGGAAGTTTTAGTTGATAGCAGATCTAAATTTCATGAGTAAATTGTACAGCAAGCAGAGGAAGAAGTCGTCCCAGCGTCCAGCTCGGGTCCAGCTGCTCCATACGTTTGTACCATGCTCACCTTCGCGTCACTGCACGGGGGAGGCAGGCAGCGGAGGCCGTTGCTTGGGCATTAGCGTGACACCAAGGTTTCTAAGAGTGAATCCAGCTCATTAATGTTAAAAAAAAAAAAAGAAAAAAACAAAAGTGCTCTCCAGAATATGAACGGATGAAAAAAACCCAATTAGTGACCTCAGCTTCATGAGTCAACCGGAGTCATTTGGCTCCAGGCCAATAAACCCTCATCTTCCTCACTCAGCACTGAACTGGCAAGGGCTGGGGGTTTCACATCGGCTCCTGAAGATGACTCCCAACCTCTTGTTTTCCAGGGCTGTCCTGCTTAGCAAGACCAACCCTCCTTCCCCTTCATTTCTCAGCATCCACAAAGAAGAGGAAACCCAGCCTGAGCGTGCTCCCCTTTCACTGCGTTCCCCTGCGAAAATGTAAGAAAATGCAGGAAAAACTGGCTAAGCCCATGCTGATGCTCTTCACAGCAGCAGGGATTTCAAATCCACGCCTACACCATGGCCCACCATGACAGTCGGGCATCACCCCGTGGTCAGGGGATGGGGTCTCACCTTGCAGGGCAGCGGCACCACTGGGACCCTTGGCATGGTGTGATCTTTCCGTCCCAAAATGGAAAGCCACGGGAAGGCTTTGAAAAGTGATTCTATGTCTTGGGGGCCCAGGTCTCCCCGAGAAGCAATGAGACGTCTGCCCTTAGGCCACTTTGGAAAGCCCAGACAGGACCCCTGGAGATGAAGATTTTGAAGTGTGATCAAAGAGACTCGTGGAGATAGCAAGGAGGATTAATGCTTTTGCAAAAGCACTGTGAAAGCTTCTTAGTTATTCCAGTGGGGCTTTTTTCAAAGGGGCCTAAGGGAGTTAGGCACTTAAATCTCACTCGGATCCTTTATTTAGTTTGCAAATCCTGCGCTGGTGTAGTGCAGAAGTGTGACCCCTGAAGCATTACTTTCTGAGCGTGTCTGCTTGAGTGAAAGGCTGAATTGATTCTGGCTGTGTTGGTGGCCTCCTGCAGCTGCTCCTTCTCTGTATCAGAGGGAGTGAGCTTGCTGGTGGAAACAGTTGAGAGTACAATGTATTTAAAGAAATAAATACGGGACCAACAACACACTGAAACCTTGTGGGCTGTGTGTTCAAGGGCAATCACTGAGAGCGGCTCCAGGTCTGATGCCTTCCACACAGGTTAATTCTGGACATAACGTGCTGGAGGATGCTACTTGTGGCAGATCCAGACTATGACAGCAACCTCCAGCTGGGTGAGCAGCGTCGCTAGTCCTGTCCGTTGGGTTTCACCATGATCTCTAACAAAGCTGTAGGAATCACTTATTTCCTGAGTTTGGTTATTTTTCACTATTCATGTCTCCCTGTACTTTTTTTCCTCCCTCGCCAGCCTTTTACAGTTAAAAAATGTAGAAAGAAGACCCGGAGGGGTTTGTTCCCCAGATGGTTGCATGTTCACGGTGTCTTAATCATTCCCACCACCACTGCTAATGCTATCGTGGAGGGTTACAGCTCCGGGAAAGCAATATGTGGAAGCTGGAAAAAAAGGCACAAACAATAAACAAAGAACCTAGAACCTGTTCCCATGCAAATGTTCCTCACGACAATAATAATAAAAGAAAAGGGCAGATGAGACACGCACACCATGGTCCGGCTGTGGCGAATGCTTTCCAAGCCTTCCTGCCAGGTCCCCTGGCTTTCATTTCATCTCCCCCATCACCGCAAACTGGACAGGGAGCCCCATCCGCTGAGCCCCCGGCACAATGCGAACGGGTTCGGTATTGTTGGGAAACATGGCACACATGTGACGTGCTATTGTCCCTAATTTGATTAATGAAGCGATCACGCTAACGGGGCATTCCACACCCCCCCAGCACCTTGTTACTAACCCACGCCAGGAACTTCTCATCAGAGCATTAATTCCCCAGTACTTGCCTTTCCCAACCATGTCAGGTAATTGTTTATGAAAAGATGAATGTATACAATAATACTGGGTGAAGGGAGCTGATGTATATGGTGTTAATGAATGAAATAATCAGTTTGGTAATAACTGGCATGTGTATTTGTCAAAAGGGAACCAGCAGGACATTAGCATTCTGCAGCCACCGAACCTTTATCTCCTGGGCTTGTGTTTGACAACCGCCCCCAGATAGTCCATGAATAAAATACAGAGTAGTACCCAGACATAATTAAACTGCCAATGTGGATGTACCTAAATGAACTTGATATCTTAATGACACTAGATAGCATGCGAATAATGAAGGCGGCATGAAAGGGATGTGCATAATGAACACAGACATCCCGGCTGTCGCTGAGGAGCCGTCCGTAGGGACCGTCCTCACCAATGGCGGCTCCCAGACCTCCTCGTTAGCACACAGGGCATGGCTGCGCTCCCACACCGCGCCGAGGGGACCCATGCCGTGGCCGTGGGGCTCATCTGTGCCAGCACTGAGGAGAGAGTGCGGCCCCTGTGGGGACAAGGGCTGGTGTCCTGCAGCGCGGGCCGGGCTGTGGCCACCTAGGACAGGGCAGCGTGTGGGGACAGGGCTCTCGGACCTGCCTGCTGGCACATCTCACCCTCCCTCCTCCAGCAATCCCTCCTTTGCCCCATCTCTCTGCACCAAATCCTCACTGGTGCTGCTGCATCTGCTCCTCCGGAGACCTCTGGCATGCCGTTGGGCAGCACAGACGTGATTTTTAGGAGCACTTAATATGATTAAATTACCAGACGTTGCTTTTCTGTTTTTTTCAGCATGGAGATTGTTTTCCAGCAGAGCGGCCACTGGGGACGGGCTGCTCAGAGGAGCCCAACCACCGGATGGGGAACACGTCCCGAGATAACTCAGCAGCGCGTGCAGAGCCACAACCCCTCCTCATCCCCATCATCCACGGACATCAAGCCAGATGCGTCCTCCCCCAGCACCCATGGGTGCAATCCTCCCTCCGGAGGGTGCCGGGCACCCCCGACAGACGCCCAGCCGTCCCTACAAAGCCGCCCCGGGTTACGCTGCTGCTCGGGGGCGTTTGCTCCTGACAGGCAGGTTTCAGCCTCCTCCTTCGGGGAGGCACCGCGCTGGGTTCACACGCCACACCGCTCAGAAGGTAATTGCCACTTATTGCTCTAATGGCTCCAATTTTAGCAGCAAATGAGCGATGTACAGTAAGTATCAGTCTTATTAAAGAAATAATAATGGGAAATTAGAGCACGTGCTACAGGGAAGGAACACTCCCCTGGTTACACAGGATACAACCGTGCTGGCATTTGACAGCAGCAGAGTCCCTACCTGCTGCTGATGCAACTGCAATATATTTGAATACAATAAGTTCAGCATGTAGGAAAGCAAGCGGCTCAATACGGCTGGGCTTGCTTTGTAATGACTAAATCGACTGGTGGCTCAGAAATTGCTGCGAAGCCAGCACTGGGAAATGTGAACTGGAACAGGTCCTATCTCCCTCTAAAAAGGAGATAAGGAAAAACCACTTAATGAAAAAGTATAGCAGGTTTGGGGGAAAACATCTTAAAAACCAGCAGACAACACAGCCCGGACCACCACAGGGAGAGCCAACGCAGAGAGCAACCTGCTGGGGGTAGCACAGCAAGTCATGACACAGGATGCAGTATTGAGATGGGTTAAAAACCATAGAATCATAGAATCATTTAGGTTGGAAAAGACCTTTAAGGTCACCGAGTCCAACGACTCCTGCTTGGGCCAGAAAAAGGGGAAAGGTGGCACCAGCGTGGCCCAGCCTGCCCAGGCGTCCCGGGGAGGTGACGGGAGGGACCTGGGCGCACGCTCACCACCAACGTGTCTTCAGCAACGACAGTTACCATTAGAAAGATGCCAGAGAGTTGCAGTCAAAGAGCTCTGGGTCCCAACCAGGTGAAACCTTCAACTTACTGCCCTCTGCCCATTTACCCCCTCTCAATATTTGGCTCTGACTGCCAGTTATTTAACCATTGCTTTCCTTCCCAGGATAGACATCCCTGTGGTGCATCCTCATTAGACAGTAATGGTGA
Source organism: Mycteria americana (assembly GCF_035582795.1). Classification (NCBI taxonomy): domain Eukaryota; kingdom Metazoa; phylum Chordata; class Aves; order Ciconiiformes; family Ciconiidae; genus Mycteria; species Mycteria americana. The sequence goes on along the minus strand of NC_134380.1, from coordinate 3,659,006 downwards.
TTTCATTAGATTAAATAACTCCGATGATCCCCAGAGACCAACAGCACTTTAAACATAGAGCCTCAGAGTTAGAATTACTGTTATTTAACATTGATTAGATTACAAGGCAAATCCAATTTTTCCCCTAAACATATGATGGCTATGATTTGCCTAGCGGGAGATGTTAAGGACGGCATTCCTGGAAATCTGTGCTGAGGGGGGGGACCGTGCCTGAGTCAGCAATGTCGGGGTGACCCACGGGCTAGCGTCTGAAAGTCCTTCTGCAGAGAGCGTGAACGAGGCTCAGAGGGTGTCCCCATTGTCCCTGCCCTCGCTTTTCTCCAAAGCTGGGGGGGTCAGGTGGACCTCTATCTGCCATGTCGGCTTATCACCCCCTCCAGCAGGAATATCATCAGGAAATAATTGGGCCTCTTTGACCCATGGCCCTGCCACAGCTGAGGCCGTTAATCACTCCTTAAAGCTCCCTCCTGACTCTCTTCCCCCCAGAGCCCCATGGCCCACGGCTCCCAGCAAGGGATGTGGCTCTTGGCTGCAGCTCTGCCCACGGCGGGTCTGCCCGGGGCGCCTGCAGGGAGAGGAGGGAGGGAGAGGGCCCGGGTCTCTCCCTTCTCCTCATCCCCAGGATCCCACAGGAATCCATTTTACGGCTCTGGGGACCTGAGGGCTTGGAGTGGGCTGGGAAAGGTTTGTCAGGGCAGGAGCGGGACCATCTCAGGGCTCTGCTCCTAAGTACAGGGGTGCGGTAAGTGCCCCCTCCCTGAGGACAGGGCACGGTGCACTTTCCTTCCAAGCCCTTTTGTAGGGTATGCTGCGCGTTTAACGCCTGGCTTAGGAGATCAGCCAGGACGGAGATTCCTCTGGACCGCTTTGCTGATGCATCTTTGGGAAGCCAAGGGGTCAAACAACCCCTAAATGCATTCCCCACATCAGGCAGAGCTGCCTGCAGATCAGGGATGCTGGGCAACCCCAGCAGCCGCAGGCAGGCAAGAGCACAGCCCGCTCAGACAGACAGACAATCCCAGGAGAGCAGGCTCAGCTGCCGCTGCAAAACTCACTGGCCTGATAGATCTGGCTTTATAGTGGGGATGTGTAAGGAAGAGGGGAGGCTCCAGGAAGACCTGGCTCCCAGCAATGAAGGTGACCACGAGCAGAGGCCAGACCCACCAGGGCACCCACCCTGGGCTGACCATGGGCTATTCAGCAGAAGCTCCAAGGGAACGGAGGGGAGAAGAAGGATGCAGGCCCCATCCATGCTGAAACACCCAGTGGGCTCCAGTCTAGGTCTGGACTCCTTCACCCCACTCACCCCTGGATGTCCCCAGGGGGGTGATAGCCAAGAAAGCCCCTGGGAACAGCCAAAGTTGAGCATGGCTCTGCAGGTCACTCAGGCTTGGGCTCCTCCATCTAGGTGTGGGCTTACACCAGCTTTTACAATGCTGCTGGATTTAGCCAACAAAGCCAAGCGCTGCTATCAGGGCTTTAATAAAATCCAGAACCACTCATAACTAAGCCGGATTTAATCCGGAGGAAACACACCCAAATGCCTTCCTTGCCTCTGTGATCACCACCCCTGATGCCTTTCCCATCTACCTTCCCAGGGCTATAATGTGACTGAGCCCAGGCAGCTTCCGAGTGAAAGCAGGGCTGGGGGCATTGCTCTGGGGAGAGAGCTGAAAAAGCAGCAGAAGCATGTGCTGCGGAGATGCTTATGTTGTCCAAAATTAAATCATAATTTAAAAATCCAGTGCTGCAATAGCGTATTTCTCATGTACCAAAGAATCCACAGGTACGCCAGGAAACCAGAGGTTTTATGTCTGGCCTGGGAAGGCTGGTGGGTCCCGATGGATAAATCAAGCCCATGGCTTCTCCTCTTAGCTGCTGCAGGAAACTGCCTGCGATGCTGGTGCCCGGCTCCGGAGGCTGGGCAGGTGAGCTGCCGCCCCACTGCACCAGCCGGCAGAGCTGGGCAGTGATGGGGAAGCACCAATTTCTTCCTCCCAACTCTGTTGTGGCGCACGCTGGAAGAGAGGGCAATGAATGCTGGATTTTACTGTCGTAAAGCCCCTTGAATAGCCGGGCTGCAGGGATGGGTGCGTCAGAAATGGGGACGCATCAAGGCATCAGCTGCGACCCGGCAGTTTGCTGTCACTTGGCCAAAACAACTCAATTGCAATTAGGAAGCAACGAGCAGACGAAGCCTGTAAAACGCTGAGGCGCAGCCCCCTTGAAAACGCGCAGCTCACGGCTTGGCTCGCCGGCCCGGCCGCATCACGCCACAGAGGCGGCGGGTCCCTGCGATGTGACAGAGGGCCACGACCCCCCGCGCAGGCAGGGCAGAGCTCAACCTGTCCAAGTGCCAAACGAAGCGGCTTCGGCACCTCGGCATGCTTCGCCGCTGGGGCTGACCCCGACCTGTGGCACTGGAGCCAGTCAAATTCAATTAAATGCTGTGCACTGCATCTGGGTCAGGCCGTGAAGTCCTTCCCCCCATCTCGGCCCCTTCGAGGCTCCTGGGCTAACCACTTGCGTGCCCTACTAAATTCTTTCTTTCTGAGGCTCTTCCAGAGGATTTAGTGCTGCTGGAAGGGAGGGCAGCAGAGCCAGGAGCAAGCAGGCAGAGGGGCATCACGACTCGTTACAAAGGCAGCTTTGGGGGCTTAGCGCTTCTGCCCCGAGCCCGGCTCCTGTGCTGGGCTGAGCGGGGATCACACCCCGCGCATGCGGAAACAACATTTAAACCCGATGTGACTCTGCATCCAACCCTCTGCACGTCCTCTGCATCTGCCTGTGGTCAGAGCAAACGCAACCCGGAGAGGTCGATGCTGGAGGGACAGATACTGGTGCTCGCTGACTGCAGGAAAGCCAAGTCCCAGCCCCCCTTGGTGCAACTTTAGCAATGACCTTAGTATTTTGTGAGTGCATCAGCATAACCCCATTTCACAGATGGGGAAACTGAGGCATGGGATGAACAGGCCCTTGCTCACCACCACCCAGCCAGGCTGAGTGCGTCCCAAAGCCTCCTCACTGCCCTGGACACAACACAAGAGACACGCAGCACACATCACCTGCACGGTGGCAATGCCCACGCCATCCCCAGGAGCTCAGCTCTCCTACCACCGCAGGTGCACAACAAAATCCCATTTCCTGCCCTAAGGAGGGTCCAGCCTGAGCCAGACCCTGCTACACTTGGGAACAGCGAGGTGGGAACCAGCCACCCTAGCTCAAACAAGGAGCAGCAGCAGCCAGACAAGAAACGCCTTGGTATTTGGTGCGAGGCATTTAATGTCCAGGCTTTCATACCTTCGCCTCTTTGCTACAAAATGGAGAGATTGCTCCTGGCAAGCTGGCGTTGCTGGTCTCCTTGGAAAGGCGAGTGTTGGCAGAAAGTTTTCCTTCCAGCAGCCCCAGCACAGAGCTCTGCGCTCCCCCCTCCCCTCCAGCCTGCCCCGGGCCTGATCCCCGGGGAACGCTTCCCCCTTGGCTACGTGACCTCCTGCCTCAGGAAGCGGGACCGGGAGATGCAGCCATCCCTGCTGCATCTCTCCTGGGGCACATATCGCCTTCCAGCCATCCAAACCCATGGATGGGCTGGGTTTTTTTGTGCTTGCTCAGAAACCTCCAGCAGCCCCGTAAACCCAGGCAGGTTTGCACAGAGCAGAGGAGCAGGGCTCACACCCTCCATCCAGGCAGCAAAACCCTCCAGCAGACGGGCAGAAATGAACAGCCGGGACGGCAGTCAGACCTTAAACCACTCCAAATGTTTGCAAAGCAGCTCAGCTCCTGGGGCCGGGTCGCTGCCAGCCCCTGCCTGCTGCCACTGCACAGAGGGAGCAGCCTCGGGTACCTCTAAGGGATGCTTCAGAAAGTTCAGCCGTGCTTACCCAGCTCTCACTAGCCTGTAAGTGATACGAGATATCTTTCTTTTTTAATTTGCATCTGGTATGAACTAACACAGTTACACAACACGTCCAGGCTCTTCAGCACAAGAGCTGACGGGGTGCAGGCATTTGATGGTCATTTATACCGAAATTACCCAGACCATGGGTGCAAAGCGCAATGCTCCCTTCTTCGCTATCAACCACTGGCCATTCGATGCCAACTGGAAAATTCATCCCCTTCCACAAAGTATATTTCTAACCAAATAACACCGACCATATTTCCCCCCCGATAACAGTTATGGGAAGATGAGCCTCCCTGGGTCACCCCGGGGTCCCCCGACCCACGAGCTAATTCCTGTGCCAGCAGCAGGAGTCCCAGCGGCTGGGTCCCCAGCCAAGGCTCAGGGACTCTCTCAGCTGGACTGTGCTTCTGGTCCCTCAAGCTTAACAGCTCCTGATGCACCTTTCTTTGCTAAGCACTTCCAGAGCCCTTTTAGAGTCTTTTAGCCAAAAACCTCCCGTGGCAGCCGGTTTCACAATTTAATCTCACGCTGTTTGAAAAAGTCCCTATTTCTGCTTCTTTCCAACCTGTTGCCGATAGTACAGATGGAGACACGAGAGGGATGGCCGCTGCCGTCTCAGCCACCCCATGAAATCTCCCTCTCAGCAGCTTCGGGACGCAGGCTGCAGTCTTTAGCAGGAGAGTCTTTAGCAGAGCTCAAGAGCTCCCTTCCTGGGAGAGTGTCACAGCTCACGGCCACTCGATAATACAGCACATGAGTGCAGGGAAGGAAGAAACGCAAGATGGACAGTGAGCACCCAAGGAGATAAAGACGCAACTAAGTGGACTTGCAGACGCAGCCAACCCTGCGGCAGCAGGGGAGCTGGAGGAGCGACGGCCCCCAGCCCAGAAGCAGGTGGAAAGGACTTTCCCAGCGCTTGCTAAAGCTGTGTCACCTCTAACACGTTGGCAGAGCAAGAAACCCGGTAAACCCCCATGAGTTAAGGCTGTGGGGAGAGCGGGTCACTGCCCCCGCTGCCCCGCACGCAGCCGGGCTGGGGAAGAGCGAGCACAGAGGCACCAGTGCATCCATCTGCACCCGTGCCTGTGCCTAGCATCTTCCTCCTCCTCTTCCTCCGTGTGGCCCTGCCCTGCTGGGGAAGCTGGTTGGGACAGGGCACACAGGGCAGCCAGACGTTGGTGGAACCAACATGCACAAGCCGGGTCTCCCGGAGCCCTGCACAGGAGGCAGCTGAACCAGCTCGTGACCAAACCATGCTCCTCTCACCCAGCTCTGCATGTCACTACCTGTGCTCTGCTTGCTGCATGCAGTGAGATTTGGCTTTCTGTTTTTTCCTTCTTTAGAGATGATGAAGGAGCTAACAACCCTCATCACACGGGTACAAGACTGATAAATACCAGGCAAACATTTATAGGCAAATATTAATATTCACACAGTGCAGTTCAGCAGTGCAAGAGGGCAGGAATATTGCACAACATTAGCTTTATCCCTTGCTGTGACACACAGCTTTTGCACAGAGAAAAAAAAAAACCCAGATCATCTTGCAGACCAGAAGAAAGATCACTTCCCAGCCATCAAAAGCCAACCGCCCCGAGCCCCGTGGTGGGTCTCTGCCAGCAGCACAGTGCCCAGCAGGTCTGTGGATGGGGAACAAAGACGACTGGAGCCAGTTAAAACTGCAGAGTTAATTTTTAGGGGCAGAGACTAGAATTACCTGAGCTGGAAGTTAGCCCGGACGCGGGGATTAGCACCCTCAACCCTTGTAAGAGGAGTCAGGGGAACTTTCCATGACCTTCAGCATGAGGAGCAGGTTGAGGAGCAGAGCAGCACCGGGGGGGATGCGGCTGATGCCAAGGGAAGTTCAGCACACGCTGAACACCCATCACCAATGCTTGTACCACACAGCTTCCCTTCCTACCATGGTTAGAGGAGATCAACAGCGGCATGAAGCTAGTTGTCAAGAGGTTCCATGTGCTAAGCCTCCCTCTGCCAGAGGCTCTGGGTGCTTTTCTGCCCATTTCCCCACTAGTCCTCCATCCTACCAATGCTGCTGATGGCCATGGCTCTGAACTAACCCAGGGACTGGCTGCCAGACCCAGGCAGGACAGCCATGCCACAGCTCTGCCAACGCCTCCGAACAGCATAGTTTTGGAAAGCAAGAAACGCCACGGCTGAGGCCACTGACCCAGAGCTTGTGGCTCAGAGGAGGGAGATGTCCCTCCCTTCTGGCTTTGGCACATCATGCAGCCTCTTTCTGCCATCACCAGTTTTACCTATGCAAATCACAGCGCGTTAATGGCACAATACTAATTGCACCCAGGGTAACCCACCGCTCCCGCCATCCAGGCCTGGGGACCTCCCATGGGCACAGGTCCAGGGGGAGCAGAGGAAAGCCATGCCTTGCTGCACTGGGTGACCCGGGGTCCTCCCAAACACCTTTTTATTGAGGCTTAAAGCAAAATTTGGCAAGGCACAACCTGGAGTCCAGCAATGCTTGAGACCAAAGGGATTTAAGGAGCAGCCAGGGAAAGGACTCCAGAGCCAACAAAGTCCAGATGCAAAATGGGGAAAGCAGCATCTCCAGCTGGCACGTTATGGGGGCTGCGAGCACATCAGCACCCTGAGGTTGCTGATCCTGGAGCGTGTTTTTGGGGGTCTCAGCCAAGCCAGGCCACATCCTTGGGCACATCCTTGGGCTCTCTGCACATCGCTTCTCCTGGGCCATCGCATCTCCTGCCTTTCACTCGCTAACCCTGTGCCAGGGGCGTCAGGACACAGAGCTTCCCCCAGGTGGGAAATCCAGATGTTTCCTCACTTGTTTTATTCTGAGCCAGAACATGCCAACACTTGGGAATTTCTCCCCAAAAAGGGCTTTCCAAACAGTCCATTTCAGACAGTGCAAAAGTGTTTAAATAACGTCAAAAGATTCTGGCATATGGTACTCAATGTTACAATACAATACCATGAAAGCAGAAATGAAATGTTAATGACAAAATGCAACACTTGAGAGCCCAAAGATGCACACGTGAGCATACACACAAACCATCAGATAAACATGCAAGTTAAAATAATTGGATTTGATATTTTCCCATAAAAGGCTTCCCCAGAGAGCACGGGCTGCAGGAGGGAGCCCTTTTCCAACGGGCGATGTCAGAAAAAATCAGCCTGGCTTTTTGAAATTTTCAGCAAAAGAAGATCCCACTAGAGAGAGAGATAAATAAATAAATAAATAGCCAGCTTCCCATCACGACGTTGCACTTAAACCTGAACATCTCTCACCAGGGGAAGGTGTGGGAAGGGCAGTTGTGGTCAGACCCGATCCAACTGTTCACATCCCAGTTTCCAGCCACTAGCTGCGCTCGGCAACTGGAGCCGAGCGGTACGGCCGGGGCAGGGGAGGCTGCTCCATCTCCTGCTCACAGCCAGGAGCTAGGCAGGATCCCGCTGAAGCTGCTGCGCTGGCATCCACAATCTGCACGGCTATGTGCAAGGAAGGTGTCCGGATGCCTGGAGTTGTCCAGGTGGGGTTTCCTTACGCGACACTTGGGCATGGCTGCTCGACAGTGGGGAAAACAACCACACGAGGTTTCCAAAGCTCCCCCAGGGCAGCGATGGGAAGCTTCTCCTCTATCTCCCACCAGACATACCTGGCAGCAGCCTTGAGTCTGGGGGAGTTTGAGCAGGATCTTTATATCTCTGCAGCAGATGGTGTTGCACAGAAACAGCACGTTATGAATCTCCTCACTTCCAGGAAGCAAGAAGGATGGTCTTGCCATGCACGAAGGGAACCGGCAATTTCTTTTGCTGAAAGATTTCCTCCTGCAGAATCACATCATTCGATGAAAGAAATGCCAAGAATAATTCACTTCCTCGAGCAACTCTATTTATATTCTCACTGCGGGCAGCGTCCTGCTCACGTAGCCGCCAGGGAGTTGCAAGGGCTCAGGAGGGCGCAGTTTGGAGGTTAGCACGTTTAACTCCAAACCATGAAAAACTGAATTTCCCAGGAGGTGGATTATGCAGGAGACAGGCAGAGACACCAGCCACTGTCGCAGTCCCTGGGATGGCCCCAGTCCTACAGACCTTGCATGAACAGCCCCACTGACCCACACGGGGCTTTGTAATGGGGTAAGATCCCAGTATCCAACCCCAGCAACGCAACTTTAACTGCAACCTAATCCACTTCCCTTCCATAATACCTGCACATAATGAGAATCTGCAAAGATTTATGGCCACAACAGCCACCCCTGCTCCCCCTCGCCAGCCTCTGCTGTTTCCCTGCGAAAGCAGTTTGGGTTACCTCGATATTCTCCAGGGGAAAAGCATAATTAGAAGCGCAGGAGTTTTAATGCCTATGTCAGGGAGAGTGCTCACGGGAGGTTATTCTCAGGTTTTCTGATCACTTGTTGTTTGCTCTGAACTCTTTGGAAAGGTACCAGCTCTCCTTTCCCTCCCCAGACCTAACCACTCTTATTATAGACTTCAAAAGGTCAGGGTGAAATCCTAGCTCGGCTCCGGTGAACAGACATATTGGTGGTGATGGTGCGGCCAGAGCATGGCCCTGGACCCCAGACTCGACGTAATTGCTCCCAGGACCCCCCCCAAAGGCAGCAGAGCTGATGGCAGGAGGACAGGCTACGCGCATAGGTGGGGATTTGCAAGATCCAACCTTAAAGGAGGACTAGTGGTTTAAGCGGGGTGAATCTGCTGCTTCTCTGAAGAGTATCACAATTTTTGCCATAAATGGGCTCTCGCCCCAGCCAGCTGAAGCTTTGCACTGCTTTTCACGAGACCTGGCTCTATGAATTTAGCTGACAAGATCTTGGACAGTCAAGGCCATATTTTCAAGATTGCTCAGCACCAGCAAGCAGGGCCAGAGGAGCCCCGGTTTCCAAGCGCCCCAGGTCCAGGCAGAGCCATGGGGTGGACAAGAAAGGTGCCAATCCCCTCCAGCCTCCCGTGCCCCAGCGACTGGGGCGTGGAGCAGTACGGAAGAGGAGGATGGAGTCTATTGACTTCTGAACCTCCCCAGTACATCCTCGTGCAGACCACAGGAGCCAATAAAATCCTAAGTACTTATTCTGATGCTTTCTAATTGGAATGGGGTTGATATCTCCTTATACGCCAACTCAGCAGCTCACCCCATCATCAGGAACGGACACAAACCCTGGATATGAACTTCTCCATTAACAGAAAACAGAAGCGATACATATAGATGCAAAATGCTTAAAAGAACTACCAAAAATAATAACCCTTTGGGGTTATTTAAGGAGTAAGAAGGGAAAGAACCCAGCCCCAGCTCTTTGCAGTTAGATCTTGCTAGGGGTGTGTGTCTGGACGGTGCCATCCCTGGACGGTGCCATCCATCAGGTGTGCACACTAGGTGGCACTCCACCTCGCCACCAGAGGACAGCGACCCAAAGCTGTGCCAAGGCTGCAGGACCTCTGCCAGCAGCTCTGGTGGGGTTCACCGGCTTTGGGTGTTATTTAACCCACAACATAGCCCGACAAGCTCAGATTCCATACAGCACCTCATCTCTGCTCTGGAGAGAGGTGCTGCAGAGTCACAACCCTGCTGTCCCACCCCTGCAGCACAGGGCAGTGATTTCCCTCCCACTTTACAGATGGAAAAACTGAGGCACACCAAGACATCTCCCCAGCAGTAGGGTGCCAACCTTCAAACTATTTAAAATCTTTACCAAAATGCCTCGGAGTATCTAAGTCCAGATCATGCACAAAGGCAGCAGAAAAGCACATGAGCACCAGAATCAGTTACCATCTTTTTGTAATAGACTCAATGACCCCAAGCTCTGATCTCATCAGCATTTCTAATGAGCTCCTTCTCCCCCTTGCTCTTCCCCAGCAAGGAGAGGTCCCTTCAACCACCCATAAACCCCCCTCATCCTCCATCTCCAATGACTCCTTGGCCAGGAGACCCACGCTGCCCAACCAACCAACACACTCTCCACCATCTTTGTGCCTGTCTCAGCCTATCTCCACCTGCTGTTTACAGTGAATTACCTGTGCTTCGGGGCCAAGACCATCTTTTGTTCCCTTTTTATACAGCATCTGGCACCATGAGCTCAGTACGGGGAGGTATCTGATTACACAGCTAATAAATAAACAAAGACCTTGATCCTCTTCAGCATATGGTTGTCCAAGGCTGCAATTTCCAGAGAAACTCTTGCAGGCTGCGCTTGATGCTATTAGTAATTCAGATGTGTTTGGGAGACGAGATGTTCCCAGGACAAGGAGCAGACGCTGCTAAAACAGACCTTCCTGCAAGCAGGCGTGCACACAGCAGGGAGCGGAAAATCCAAACCAGCTCAAACGCGATGTCCAACAGCACAGCCTATGTTCTGGGCTGGGCATAACCTGACCACAAGTCAAAGACCTGGTGTTTCTTGCAGAGGCTGCAAGGACGGCTGAAGAAAGGTGGGGGAGAAGATCACTTTAAGGCAACTACTGCTACAGCATCTCCCTCCCGCAGGGGCTTTTTGCAACAAGGTCTTTCCTCCTGATGGTCATCTGCTCCTGCTCCACCTTTCATGAATTGTACTTGCTCCCCCAAAGTCTCCCCTGGCATCACCCACACACTCCTGCCCCCCACGCCTACGCTCCCATCCTCGCTTCCACGCTTACAAAGCAAAGCACTCACAGGCTGCTCTGCTGAATTATGGTGACCACAAAACCCGTGAACCTCCAGGCCATCCGCTGCTACAGGAGCGGCCCAACTCCTCCATCCCCAGGGCTCCGATTTCACCATGACTTGAGGCACAGAGGATGGGAAACGGCACAAGGTGGGATGCAGCTGCTTACAGCTGCTGCAAGCACGTCCCCCCCTAAAACAAACTTCCTTTTCCTCCATCCCAGACCTCTTCAGCAACTGAGACGTTCTCTCTTCCCTTTGACTCAGAAACGTCAGTAGTTGCCTAGATTAGAAAGAAGAAGAAGAAAAAAAAAAAAAAGCCTTGGAGAAAAATCCCAAGAGGACATTAATTAGGAGATAGAACTCCCCAGCTCTGGAAGCATCGGGGAGGAGTGATACTCCTAACCTGATGGAGTAACTTTGAATCATCTTTCATCTTCCCCTGGATCGGGTGTAATCTAATGACATTAGCTTGGCTTCGCTCTAGTGAAATTGGCATCGGTGCTACAGAGGCAGGGAGATTAAAACACATGAAATAAATGTTCCTGGGGTGACTGACAGTATAATGACATTCCAACAGGCAGCTCAATCAGCGCGAGACTAACAAAGGATCAGAGGGAACCAGCCAGATTCACAATATCACCCGCAAATACAGATTTTTTTATTTTTTTTTTTAATCCAGACATTTTTTTTACTTGACTGGCTTAGCCCCTATTCTTGGAGTTTTCCCCAGGCTGTATACAGCTGTATTCAGGGTGGGGGATGGCAGTTGAACTCTATTAAAACCCATGCTCACCTGCTATTGAACTCTGTTAGCTCAATAGCCTTGTTCAGGGCTGGAGCGGAGATTTCTGTGCTGGGAAGTCAATGCAAGCATTGTGGGCTGCCCCCTCCCTCCTTTTGTCCCCGTACGAAGAGAGGACTTGCGAACCCGAACTGGAGAAAGCTGCTTTCGGCACGCAACTTCCCTTGATATTCAACCCACACACGAGCACACACGGAGGTGTCACGCTTACCAAATTAAATCACTCAAATTGTTTTTTATAAAATCAGCCTCTCGGTAGGACAGCTGCCTTCTTACCCAGGCACAGAGCAGGCTATAAGAGGCGAGCGATTATTCCACTTGATTTAACGGACAGCGTTTGCGATTGGTTTCGTGCGTTGTGTGGCACCCCAGCAGGTGACAGGACTTTCACGTGCCAAGCCTGTGCCTCGCAAGCCGCTGCCCTACAGGTACCATCACCTAACCGGCCGCTTCGGGAGCATCATCCTGCTGCTGCAGCCACGGCTCAGCCCCTAGCCAGCCTCACACCGTATAACAAGCAGCTCTCATGGGAGCTGCTCTTTTGTTTCCAGGAGGAACCAGGGTCCCCCTCATGCCCGAGACCCCGCAGCCACCCTGCCATGGTCCAGGTGTGGCATCCTTGTGACAGCCCACCTCCATGCTCCAGTGACAACGGCATCGACCATCAGCCGCGAAGGCTGGCTGGCTCTCCTCCGTTTGCCAGCCTGTATCGCTGCAAACAGCCAAGAGCTTCTTGTTCCCTTGGACAGGGTGCTCGCTGCCCGCGCCGGCTTCCTGCGGGCGCTGAAAGCAAACCCAACTGTTTATACCTTGTAATGATGCTGTTTAGTCTGACTGCTGGGAAACAGAAATGCACGTGAAACCTAAGACTCTGATGCCAAAGATAAGAAATCAGGACCCCTGGCAAACATCTGGCCATTTCCCCAGCACTGAACCCTCATCAAAGATTACAGCAAACCCGTGGAGAGAGACAGATATTTTTTTAAATGAGTATTTATAACAGGCTGGTAACTGGTTACCAGCAGGCTGACACCGCAGCTCTGCCATCACGACAGGACTCTGTGTGTTAATAAAGATTACTCATACAAGCAAAGCCGGCAAGATTAGGTCTCAAAGGAATAATCCCATACAAAGAATTCACTGTACCTCAGCCTCCACAGGGCTAATAAAAAAAAAAAAAAAGGTGAAATTCAGTACATCAAATACCAGAACAAACAAACTGCAGCAATTAATGGGAGAGCTCATGTACCAAATGCTAAAACATAACGATTACACAAACAGCCTGCAGGGCAGCACCTCCAATGAGTAAGAGCTGCAAGATCAAGACCAAACCTCTGGAAAATTAAATCCCCTACACCGAGGACTGTACTATGCCCTAAATGCCTGTGGCTCCTCCTCTGTCTAGGTCTGCGCTCCTCGCTCAGGCACTGTTTCCAGAAGCGGGTCTATCCCGCTGCCATCTGCTCCTCAAGGCTTCGAGAGCATCTTTGATAAATGAGCTTTTCTGCATATCCACCATAAATTTCCGTAGATGCCACCCCAAAGCCATGTGTTTATTTTTCAAAGTCAAGACTTGATTAAAGTTCTTGAGGTTTTTTGGATTCGTTTTTAATGTTTCCTTTCTGATACAGGGTCAGCATGTGGAAATTGGATACGTGCACACTAAAAATATAATTCTGTAGACAGCTTCAGCCCACACGAAAGGAAATCTTTCTTCTCGGAGAACCCACACTCTGCCGCCTGCAAAAACCCGGCGTGTTTCTGACACTGGCGGATACACAAGGAAGCTCATCACTTCCACGTGTTAAGACTTTTACATAAACACTCGGACTGTCAGTACTATCCTACTCCACATTTCAATACTGTCACCGCAAGCTGAGCCAAAATCATCCTCTCTTCTCTGCTAATAGCTGGGCTTAACATGAAAGTAAAACAAGCTCTGGGGGTACCCGAAATCCTCTCCTTTTTGCTTGTTCATTCAGGAAAGCCACAAACACAGACACACTCTGCGAAAGAGCAGTTTCGCCCCCACCCTAACCGATCCTTTCCATAGGAATCTGCCAGACGACGCTCCTCTATTAACTTTAAAACACACAAGGAAAACATCTAAACAACACTAATGAGAATCCTGCCCCTTGGCTTTTTTAACATTTACCGTCTTGTTTTAAATGGGATACCTTTTATTTGGTTTAATGAAACACTAATTAATTGAAAGAAGAACCCCATCTACCTTTTTGCTCATTTCTTAGGTAAGGTGAGCGCATGGGTTGCGCTCCTGGAACTGACATTTTTGGTAACTCATTACTAGGCTGCTGAAACACTTGCATGGGAAATACGTTTTTTTTCTCCACACTGAATATAGGAAAGCTGCCTTTAACGGCTGCATCTCTGCGCTGGGAGTTGCGGGAGGTGCTTTGCAAGGGGAGGCAGCTGAGGCTGCGGGGCGGCTTGACTGGGACTTAGAATGAGCCACAGGTTTTGCAAAGCCCCCCGAGAAAAGCCAGGGAGCAGCAAGATGTTGGGGGGCCTGTGCTCCTCGGGGAAGCGGGGGGGAGAGGGGCTGGGATGCTCTGCCTCAGCATCCCCGTGCCGTCCCCAGGCAATGGGCACTGCTCCCCCCATTGCCTCCCCGGCCCCCGCAGGCAGCGCCCCGGGCTGCGGGCAGGCACCCCCGGGGGGACCCTGCAGCGGGGCAGGAGGGCTGGAGGATGCGCTGGGCAGCGGGGCTGGGCGTCGGGGGGAGAGGAGGGGTGGGGGATTAGGGACTGGGGACGGGGTGGCGGGGAGCAAGGAGGAGGATGTGGGGAGAGAGGGGGGCTGGGAGATTTGGGAGCAGGAACGGGAGAACGGGTGGAGAGAGAGGATGGGGGAAGAGCGTCTGGGGAACTGGGAAACGGAGACGGGGGCTGGGGGAAGCGAGGCTGGGGGATTTGGGGAGCGAGAAAAGGATCGGCGGGTGGGTCTGGGGAGCGGGGACGGGGCTTCGGGGAGCAGCGATGGGGCTTGCGGGGGCAGGAGGGGTCGGGGGAGCGGGGCTGGGGGCCGGGGAGACGCGGGTGGGTGGCGGAGGGGCTCCGCGGCCAGCGGGGGGCACTGCCGGCTCGGCCACGGCCCCGGCCCCGCCGCGGTGCCGCCGCCCGCCCCAGCCCGTCCCGTACCTGTACCAGGCGAGTCCCCGCTCGTAGTTGCGGTCGAAGAAGTGGGGCTCGGCGCCGACGGCGCGGACGTCGGGGTGCACCCGCAGGAACTCCAGCAGCGCCCGCGTCCCCCCCTTCTTCACGCCGATGATGATGGCCTGCGGCAGCCGCTTGGTGCCCTCGCCCAGCAGCAGCGTCAGGGTGCCGGGCGTGCCCGCCGCGCTGCCCCCGCCGCCGCCGCCCGAGCCGCCGGCCCGGCTCCCGCCGCCCCCGGCCGGCACCTCCTCGCCCGGCGCCGCCTCCTGCCGCCGCCGCCGCTGCTTGAGCCGCTGCAGCAGCCGCTTCCGCCGCGCCGCCGCCGCCTGCCAGGGGGGCAGCTCGGCCGAGCCCCCCAGGTACCCGCCGCCGCCGCCCTCCTCCTCCTCCGAGGCGGCGCCGGCAGCGATGATGGGTCCGGGCAGGGTCTGGCAGCGGTCGGCCAGGCAGTAGAACACGTAGAGGGACATGAGGAGCGAGCAGAGCATCACCAAGAACTTCTTGAAGATGCTGCGGGGCAGCGGCTCGGCGGCGGGGGCGGCCGCCGCGCTCACGGCCATGCTACCCCGAGGCGGCGGCCGGGCGCCTTGGCCATGCTCCGCGGCCGCCCCCCGGCGCGGCCCCTCCGCGCAGCGCTCAGCGGTGGCGGGGGGCTGCGCGCTGCCGCACCCCCAGCGCGGGGGCCACGCCGCGGCGGCGCCTCAGGGGGGCATCCCCGGCGGGGCGGGGGGAGCCGCCCCCGCTGCCGCTCCGGGGCCGGGCGGGGAAGCGGGGCCGGGAGCCGCCGGGGCCGGGGGGGCTCGGCGCGGGGCTCCCACGTGCAGCGCCCGCCGCCGCAAACTTCGGCGGAGACATCGCCGGGCGCGGGGCGGGGCGGGGCGGGGCGGGCGGGGCGGGCCAATGGCGCGGCGGGGGCGGGGGGCAGAGCCGCCCCCGGCCCGGCCCCGGCAGAGCCGCCGCGGGGTGCGGGTGGTGGTGGCGCGGCCCCGCGGGGAAGCCGCTTCCGAGCCCCTTCGGGTGGAGCGGGTGCGGGGGTGCCCGGGAGGCTGTCGCGGGGGGTGCGGGGATGTCCCGGGAGGCTGTCCCGGGCGTAGAGGGATGCGGGGGTGCCCGGGAGGCTGTCCCGGGGGGTGCGGGAGTGCCGGGAGGCTGTCCCGGGGGGTGCGGGGGTGCCCTGGAAGGCTGTCCCGGGGCGTGCGGCGATGTCCCGGGAGGCTGTCCCGGGGGGTGCGGGGGTGCCCTGGAAGGCTGTCCCGGGGCGTGCGGCGATGTCCCGGGAGGCTGTCCCGGGTGGTGCGGGGGTGCCGGGAGGCTGTCCCGGGGGTAGAGGGGGTGCCCCGGGAGGCTGTCCCGGGGGGTGCGGGGATGTCCCGTAGGGCAGAGAAGAGATCGCAGTTCCCTACAGCTTCTCTCTAGACGCTGACTTACTTTCCAGCCGCCCGCTGGAGCTGCAGTAGCAAATCCACCCCGCTGCCCACAGAGAGGCTCATTTGTCAGCCGAACTCCGCAGGACTTTTCCGTTAAGCCTGTACAGTGTGATAAGACCGTGATGTCCGTCTGACCGCACTCTATCCACCTCACCTTTCTGTCCATCCACTCAGGTTTTTGAACTACCTCCCCGCCCCCCCCCCCCCCCATCTCTCTGTTACCTGAGCACAAACTCCTGATTTGCCCAATGATCATATCCACCCCTACATACACAAATACCTTTACATGGAAGCATAGACCCCCTTACAATCAGTGAAACCGTTGGCATGTGTGTAGAATACATTTGCAGGATTACAGCCAAGGGTTACACTAAGCACTGCACTGAATACAGCACAGAAAGACCTGAAATCAGACTTTTCCCCACTCACTTGAACAAATTACCCTTAGGCTGGCTGCAGAATCTGGCCCGCAGTTGGTAAGAAATATCTACAAACACAACACGATATTGCTCTCAGAATTTGCTCTTCTCCTTTGAGAGTCCGTAAAATGTGGAAATAGCTATCAGCTTCATGCCTCGGCTGCCTGATTCTAAGGGCTTCATTATTTCATTGCCTGTGGGAATGTCCTTTTAATTTGAAATGTTTGTCATAGATTATAGAATTTTTAAACAAACTTGCACATGAAACACTTGACTTAGATCTTGTTTTTTTCCCCTCTGTTTGGTGTGGACCTAGCTGAGGAATTAAACTTCAACTACTTGGAAATAAAGCTGGTGTATCCACAAATTATTAAATGAAAAGGGGGGGAAAATGGCAATGAATAATAATCAGCCATCTGCAGAGCTGGCTGGCTAATAAAAAATGTGTTTCCAAATAGTAAACAGGCCAAAATTAATAACAAATGTTATTTGCAATGAATTATTCTATTAGATCTTCTCCCAACTTTATGACATTTTTCCTCTCTAACAAAGAAACTTATCTTGAATATATGGATTTCCAAATCCATACCCACCCCAGCTGCAACGCAGCCAGATCCCTTATCTAAAATTAGTGAGCGTAATTCCAACTCGGTATGTTTGGTGACTTCAGGATACTGTAGCGTTTCAGGTATTTCAATGCTTCAACATGTAAGTAGATGCCTGGTGTGATTTACAAAAGGCTATAAGCAAGTTAGGCCCCTAACACCTCTAGGCAACTACTTACATCATTAGGAACCTAAATGCCTTTATAAATCTGTGCTGTGATCCGAAGCTCATTGAAGTCAATGAAAAGACTTTGCTGACATCAATGGGCTTTGGAGTGGGCCCTGTAGAAGGAGCGTGATCAATGCAAAGTGGTTTGACTTCTTTATGCTGGTTGTTATGATACTTTTTTCCTAGACACTTAGAACAATGCTACATTTTCTGTTTGAATAAATGGTCATTTCAAGCAGAGAAAACAAGAAAAGAGAAGCGAAATTGGTGTGAAAGAGTGCAGAGGGACAAGGTGTGTGTATCTGTGGTGATCGTATCGCAGGGCTCACATTTGCTGCTTTTTTCCTGGAAATATTGGTGAGAATCTCAGCTTTCCTTTAAAAAGTCACTAGTTGCCTAGGGAAAATATGACCAGAGTCTATTTTAAAAAATTCGGTGTCTAGAAAGCAATAAGCCAAATATATCTGTATTTAAAACAGCCTTACAATATTTAAGGCAATCTTGTGGTTTTTTTCAGAACCTGACTCATCGTTTCTGCCTGCTGGGGCTGAAGACACCGGTGGCTCCGACAGCCAGCAACAGCTTTCTGAGAAGGAAGGTATCTTACCTGGTAGAAAGGGCAATACAGGGAAATAAAATAGTGAACAGTTTCACCCCTCTGTACCCCATGTTGTTGCGGACTCTGCTAGTACAGCTGCAAATATGAGATTCCATAGAGTTTATTAGCAGACTGGTTTTGTCCTTATTTTTAGATGAGTTTCTCTCGGTACAAAGACCGTTTGGTGAACGCTGTACTATAAAGCCAGAAAAATTGGGTGGCTGACGTCATGACATCCAGTTCTGAGAATTTACACCTCTTATCTGTTTTAGCCCTCATGCAAAAATAACCCTTCTCAGGGATAACGTGGGGTTTTTGTAATAACTTAGAGGCTTGGAGCAAAAGGTGCTTTCCATTTTACTCAGCCTCTTACACAACTGACTTAACATTTTCAGTGCAGCCTCTTTCTTTTCCCCTTAAATTCCTGCTGCATTGATTGATCTACCTATTTCAAAGCCTTTCACTACGCCCCATCGCAGACACCAGCGCGCCTTTCCCAAAGCCTGGCAGCAGCGGGGTGCCTCGGGGTGCCAGGATCCCCCGGGGTCCAGGGGAGCTCCACGTGCCGTGGCGGGCACGTGGGCATGCGATCACCCTCCCCGGTGGGCTGGCAGGGCGGAGGCGAGCACGGCCATCCCAGCTCGCAGGGCTGCACATCGTGCCCATGACTCACGGCTCCCTGGCACCGGCCCCGCTGCTGGCGTGCACTCAGCCCGGGGATGGTCCTGGCAGGCTCTCCTCCATGGTCCTGTTTGCACTCGTTCCTTACCTTGCTCCGTTGTTCCTTTCTCCTTTCATCTATTTATTATTTTATTGCTTGCTCCCCTCCTGCCTCCCCCACGAGGAATGCTCTGCTGCACAAATCATTTCTGGTGCTACTTCTAAGAGCGAGCAGGGCTTTTCTTCCAGCATGGCTGGTGCCAAAATCCCCCTCCGCTGCCAGCAGCAGGCCATTAGCAAGGTTTCCTATTCCAAATGGGCTCTTTTGGGATGCCCTTCTTTTGGGGTCCCTTCATGGGGCACTGAGGAAACAGACCTGCTTACCAGGAGAGCCCTTCGGCAAGCGAGTCTGCAAAGGCTTCAACTCAGCAACCCAAATCCTCTGTCGCATTGGCAAACAAGAGCTGAAGACTTCGCTTCCACCATCCGATATTTCCAGGTGCTCCCGTACACTCCCGTCTTGAGAAAGTGGAAGGCTTCCAGCTCAGATGCCTCGTGCATGCACAGCCTGCACCAGCCCCACTGGGACGGCTGTATTTTTTCCCCTTTCCCGGTGACCCGTAGCGTAGATGGGATCAGGGGTTAAACTGGGAGTATGGTGGAAAAGGGACTGGGGAGCCCGAGGCTAGCGCAGCTTAACAAGTGATTATAAGGTCTGAAGGCAAAGGGAACCGCTGCCTGTCAGGAAGCTGCTGCTGAAGAAAACATCCCATTGTACCGGGGAGATGGAGTATGGGACAGAGGAGAGAGAAACAGATTGATAACCGAGGGGCAATGTGACCCCGCATGGGCTCCTACAACAAAAGCCCCTTCATCTAAAATGAATAGGAACAATAGCTAATGGGGACAGGCCAGCAGCAGCCAAGGATGTGAGAGCCCAGAGGAGAGGGAGGAGTCAATGGCGGGTCCTGTTTTACCCAAATCCTCTATTGATCTCGGTAATCTCCTGGGCTTTCCCTGCCTTGAAATCACACAGAAAGTTCAAGGACTTTTTGCCTTTGGATTGTAGGGACGTGCATTGTCCTTGAGAGCTGGCGGGACCAGCAGCCAGCGAGGTGTGGCGTGGGGAAGGCTGGTGGGCCGTGCCCCAGAGCGGGGCTGGGGTGCCAGGGATGAGCCGCTGCTGTCACCTGCGCAGCCCTGGGATGTCCCCAGCCCCAGGCTGGCAGCGGTGGCAGGACGACCATGGCTGCTGGTCTCATCCCGACACCCTCTGGCTCCCGGGTGGGTTCCAGCTCCACCGAGCTTTTTAGGGCAGAGTATGTGTGGATGTACATACTCTGGCACAGCGAGCCTGGCGCAGCGAGGTCCCAGCCAAATGCTCCCATATTATCCAAAAAGGAACTGTGGTCTTTCTCTTACGGGATCTGCAGAGCCCTCATTAGGCGCAGCATGTGCCGAGGGTGTACAGGGCAGCGGCAGAGCCATGCAAACACTGGGAATGGGAGCTGCATCCCCACGGAGCATCACCGCAGGGGCCGAGCTGGGAGGGTCAGGTGCTGGAGACGTGTTGGAGAGCTGAGCAGCATCTCTAGTGATGGGAGTTTTGTTGAAAAGGTATCCTGAAATGTTGAGCCATAGACACTAAAAATGTTGGGACAGGATTTTTATTTTGTTTTTAATTTTTTTTTTTTGAAGGACAAGAGTATCCACAGGAAGTATCATATAGACCAGGGGAAAAAAAAAAAAAGTTTTGAGGGAGTATTTTCAGCCTGCACTCACTTAACCTGACAAAATGACTGGGCCTGATGCAGAATATGCAATGCCTACACCCAGAAAGCAAACAGACCTGTGAGCAGAAAGCGGATGAAATCTTAGTCCTGCTTTGGCTGAGGCAGGAGGCAATGTATCTCTGTGCCTGATGTCTGGACATGGCATGCTGTCCACCTTCTATCTGATACCTCCTGCCCAGCGGGGATGGAGAACAGGCCAACTTGATTAGAGAGCTGGCACAAGATGTGAGGACATCTGGGAGGCCTCAGATTGGGACCATGAATTAATAAGAACCAGTAAGAGGAGGAGACTGAATGGGATTCAGAGCCCTGACGGGAGCTCAGGGCTGCCAGCCCCAGCTGCCCGGCTGCTGCAGGCCGGGTCCTGATTTCTGGACCTGCCCTTCCCGATGCAGCCATCGTGCTCAGGGTGATGCCTCTGCCATGAAGGAGGGGAGAGCATGGCCGGGAGTGGGGCGCTTCGTTATGCGCAATATAATCTAGGGGGCAAAAGGGCTGATGTTTAAATGACCCGTTTGTCCTTCCCCGAGATATATGGGCTGATGATTTATCTGGAGGGCCTCCGCAGCTCGTTAACGGCTCAGCCTCCCATGAAAGCAGCTGCATCAGTGTTTCCCAAAGACTGGAGTGGGCTACAGACCCTCCAGGGCCGGCGGGACCGATCACACCTCTCCCCTGTTTACTGAAGCCACAGCTCCCAGTTGAGTTTTCAGTGGCTTGCCACTGCTTCAGGCTGCTGTGGTGGTGGAACAGGCTGGGAGACAGCAGAGCCAGGCAGGGCGAATGGGGCAGCCTTGGTGCTTCGCTGAGATGCTCAGCTGGGTGCCTGCTCACCCCAGCTCCTTCTGCAGGCCATGAAGGGAGCGGGGGCCTCGCTGGTGCACTGAGCCCACCTCTGGTGCTCATCCACGGGCAGGTCCAGCAGAGGAACAGCCCCGTGGACCTCAGCTAGTGGCACTTACTGCAACCAGCATCCTCAGGGGACTGGCACTGCATCTGTTAGACTCCTCAGCCATCTAAAACACACAAGGCATGTGGGGTATGTTGCCGTGACTGGCAAGAAACCACCCATCCTGTCTGCATAAGGGAGGCTGTTTGCACCATGATAATGGCTGCAGCCCCTGCAGTGCACCCCAAGAGCAGGCAAGGACCCCTTTACACCAGGCAGGCCGGTACAGCGGGGCCATGCTGGGAGTCATTTGGCTGCAAAGGGCTGTGAGCCTGAAGAGCAAGTGCATGGAGAGGTCTGGGACCTACATCGAGGGGCCTGGGTGCTACATTGAGGGGTCTGAGAACTACATTGAGAGGTCTAGGTGCTACATGGAGGGGTCTGGGTGCTGAGCCCAGCTCTCATCTTGGCTTTTATCAGATGGGGAAAGGCCTTATGTCATTCTGGGTTGGCTTGAATGACACCCACCCCTCCCCAGGTAGCAAGGGGCTGCGGGAGGTGATGGATTTCCACCCGGAGAGCTGGGGCAGGTGGCAGAGATAGGGATGCACCGTGCTCAGTACAAATCCGCACACAGGGGAGCTGCACACCTGAAGCGAGCTGTTACACCCAAGTGCATTTATGCATCAGCAGCTCTCATCCATGGAAAAATCACTCTTGGAGTAACACAGCATCAGGCACGTCCTGAGAATAACGGTGTGATGCCCTGTCTACACGTCCATGCCTACAGCCCGTGGTGCAGGGTGCGTTATGCGGACGCCCCAAACAGCGGGTTTGTTAGCTGGGCTGGCAAACCGAAATGATGAACACGTTCCCAATGGTCCTCAGACGCTGCAGGCAAATATTTACAAGAGCTCTCCAAGGGAAACCCATAAACTGCTCCCTGGTATAGCTTTCTGAGGATCACTCCAGACAGCTATATTAGCTGGAACACGAAAGTAGTTACACTCCTGCTGCTCTTCCAGTGCTTTTGAAACAGATACTTGTCTCTTTTATTACCTTTGTTTGTGTCTCGTTTTATTTGTGTGCTGCGTGCTTCATTGTGCTGGGCATTGTGCAATTGTGCAATTGATACAGTTGTGACTGGCTATGGGTTGGAACAACAATAAATACCTTCCAGGCCTTTTGTGCTTTTTAATATTATTCTCTACTTAAAAAAAAAATGCCAAGCTAGACAATGAAAACTATATGGGGAAAATGAAACCCTAAATCTGCATTTATGGTTCTATATTAAACACACAGGGAAGGCTGGTTTCAAACTGTTGATAAAACTTTTTTTTTCTGTTAAAAATGTGCTTTTGGGAAAAGTGGCGTTTCATGAAGGAGGGTTGGCTTTGATGAAAATATACTTGGTAAGGTTTTCCTGGTCCAGGATGGACATGCCAGCCAGAGAAAATGACCCCAAGGACCAGACTGGAGACAAGGCTCACCCTAAGGGGAGATGGGAGCTGCCCGTGCTCACACCCTGGTTCACTTCGGTCCTCATGAGAGAGCG